>NC_081430.1:52252386-52574886 GCF_949786415.1 Peromyscus eremicus | reverse complement strand
TATTTAAAGAGGAGGAGGAGGATTCAAGGAACTTAGGTGCATAACTCTGCTGGACACTTTGCAGATTTCCCGGAAGCAGTGATGTCAGCTTACAGGGACTAGGGAGGCAGGGGAAAAGGAGGGGCCCACAGGAGTAGCAGCAAGGTGGCCTGAACCTGGGAGCTACTTGGGGCTCTTGCTACCAGAGCCAAGCTGGAGGGCAGGCAGTGGGGAGTGGGTGAGGGGGCAGAGGGAAGAGAGAGGCTTTGCTGAGCATCTGGGGGCTTCCTGCCATGGGGCGGACTCCATTAGACACCACTAGTTTCTCAGAAGACTCTGGCCCCTCCTACTCACACTCTGGAAGATTCCCTGAGAAACCAGTAGAAGTATCCTGGTATGCCCCTCCGGCACCCCTACCAGGAGCCTTTCAGGTCCTCCCCTTACCCACCCACAGCCTGGCCCCTTTATTAAATCAAGTAAACCCGAGTGCTCTGGGCTGTTTTATAGGACCTGAGAACTGGTGAAGCTGTTTTCCTCAGACTGAAAGTGAAGCCACCCGCCTTACACAGAAAGAAATTAAGAAGCAGAGGTCAATACCCTGAGGTCATGCAGCCAGCGGATGAGGAAGCCAGATTGAGTTGTCAGTCCAAGGACTTGGAAGCTTATCTGGTTTCTAGATAGCGGGCAGTGAATGTTGTACTTGACTCTAAACTTACATTGGAAGTCTAGGGAACTCTGTGCTCCTCACTTTGTTTATTAAAGGCTTTCCTTTCCTTCCTTCCCTTCCTTCTTTTCTTTTTCTCCTCCTTTTCTTCTTTTTTTTTTTCCCCCTTCGAGACAGGGTTTCTCTGTATAGCCTTGGCTGTCCTGGATCTCACACTGTAGTCCAGGCTGGCCTAGAACTCACAGAGATCCTCCTGCCTCTGCCTCCTGAGTGCTGGGATTAAAAGCTAGCACCGCCACCACCACTTGCCAAGGGCTTTTCAAATAAACAAATGGGGGCTGGGAGATGGCGTAGCCTACTGCTCTTATAGAGTGCCTGAGTTCTCGCTCCTATTGCCCATGTCTGGAGGCTCATAGTCACCTATAATTCTAGCTTCAGGGGATCTGATGTTCTTTTCTGGTCTCCTCAGGTACCTGCACTCACATACAAACACCTGAGGACATACACTCACTCTTTCTCTCTCTCATGTGTGCACATGTGCACACACACACATACACACACACCTGCACATAATCTAAAATGGATCAAATACCCCTTGCTCCTATCGCTTTAAGGAGATTTATTTGTTACTACTATTATTATTTGAGAAGAGGTGGCATATAGCCCAAGCTGGCCTTGGTCTCCTTTGGTGGCTAAGTCGACCCCAGTGCTGAACATGCAGGCTTGTACCCCCTGCAGTCAGATTATGTTCAGAGCGTGTGCTGAGGATTCCTTTGCTCTGTTTTCCACATCTGTTTCTGTCTCCATCATTTCCTGACACTAGTAGGATTTGCGCAGTAGGGTTGGCAAATGGTGCCCACTGGCCAGATACCACCCGCTCTTGTCAATCAAATGGTGTTGGAACATAGCCAGCTCCTTCTGGGGTCATTGGCAGCTGCTTTCACACCCCCGAGGCAGGTTTGGGTAGCCTTGACAGAGACCACATGGCCACAGGATGTATTTACTGTCTGACCCTTTCCAGGAAAGCTTGCCGGCTGGCACAGGAGCACACGGTTCACCGTTCGGCAGCCTGCTCCTTCTCTTCAGCTCTGGCCCCAATATTACTCATCGCATTTCTCACAGCAAATGGCCCAGGATATTTTGTGGGATGGACGCCACATATTTTCCTTTGCCATTTTCTTTTTGCTGGACTGCACCTCTGCTTCCCCCTCCCCCCACAGCTGGGCAGTCATTTGGTGAATGTATTATTTAACAAACACTTATGCAGCACCCACTGTGTGCCAGCGGGGCATGGGTTTCAGCTCTTTATCACTATCAGACTTCCGGTCAGGGTCAGCAGTCGTCAGGGCAGGTTACAGTACTGACTTTGTAGTTGGAAGTGTGACATCCATTGGCTGATAATGCGTTAAAGTCAGGCTTGAATCCAGGCCGGCTGGCTCAGCTGTTCGGCTCTGATCGGTGGTGAGGAGGTGTCCTGGGGAAATCAGCCTTTGAGAACCCCATGTGCAGGATAATCCTGTGTACGGTTCAGGCTGTGACTCACAGGTGTTTGTCCTGCTCCACCCAGCAGCCCACACCACCCAGATTTAGCTCTTCTCTAATCTTTGATAGTCAGGCTGCTCAGCCCAAGTGACCACAAATGGTGTTTTGTCGATTAAAATGGCCCATGCCATACAGAAGGCCCAAACCAGCAGCGGCTCCTGATTAGGATGGTGCCTAGGGGTCTACAGTGGCTTAGCCCCGAAGGACCCTGGGGTTCCCTGGTGGTTAACCAAATGATAAATTCACACATGATCCGGTTGGACCGAGAAGTCAGAACATAGTGAGTGTGACTGTCCAGCAGTATTGAAAGGCTAATGAGAGCTCAAGCCTTCTCCTCTATGGAACATTCTGGGCCTTTTACAGTAATAACTAATAGCAAAGATCACTGTGGCAAGCACGTTAGTTTGGGCTAAGAGCCTCAGGGAGGCTCATGAGAATTTCAGACATTCTCCCTGGGAGAGAAACACATGCTGAAACGCTACTTAGAGTGACAGCTGTACATGGCACCTGGTGGGCCGTCCAGGAGCCCAACAATGGCCCATTTTGGAAAGTGACATTAGCGAGCACTTCTAAAGGACATTTGTACTCTGGGGGTGGGTCCCTGAACATTGTGTCTCGGATGGGAGAAGTGGGCCACAGGTGTGGGGAGTACCTAGAACGGATGCTATTTTTCCAATAGAGGGAAGAGGCTGAGTGCTGGGGTCAGGGTCAGCTGAGAGAAGCAGGGCTCTGTGGTTGGGGTGGCAGGATCCTGCTTGTTCACCTCTGTGATCTCTTGCCCACCAGCTTTGAGTGGGTGTTGAAATGTGATTTATCATCAGATGAATTTGGCGTCTCCCAAGCTTGGGAGAAAAGAGATGCTGACCACGGTACCTGTGGGAAGATGAGAGACGCCGCACCTAGGTGACTGTTCAGGGATACAGTGTCTTCACAGGCCTTTGCACGTGGGATGAGAAGAGCCAAGCTGCAGGTTACTTAGCTGTCCACCCTAGGCCAGGCCTAGACTCACTGGCAGCCATGTACTTTGGCAATACACGAGGAAGGCTCACCGGGCCCGATAGCTCTAAGCCAAAGCCATGCATACCATCATGCTTGCCCCCCATCAGGGACAGATGCTTACATGCAGGGGGTAGCCCGGTGATGCCAAGCTGCCACCTCGTCTATCTCTGCAGTCCTCTGGGTGTGAGGGGAAGTCCTGTTCTGACTCAAAAAGGAAGCCCCCCTCTGTTGCCTGTGACTCACTTCCTCATTTGGGTTACCGGCTCACTGCTGGCACCGTTACTGGCCACAGACACACATGGGCCCATTTCCGAGTCAGGATCTTAGTGGCTGTCTGATTTGGAAAGGAGAGCTGGTCTCTCTGAGCCTTAGTTTCTCCATCTGGAAGGTGGAGGGTTACTCAAGGCCTGGTCAATGCACTTACACACATGGCTGCTGCTAGGCTGCCCCCCCCCCCCCAGCTTGCTATTTTAACTGGAACTTGGTAACATTTTATCCAAACTATAGGATCTTCCTCTGGCACACATAGATAACCTTGACAGGGCAATTGTAGGTCACTGATGATCGTGAAGTTGGTGAGACTAGTTACCTTTCAGTGGCACTGGATATGGAGAGTGTGACTGGGCAGGGTTTTTTATTTTATTTTATTTTTTATACATTTATCTATTTATTGGTGAGACTTAGCCCTACTAAGCCATCTTGAGGGCCCACAGTTTTTAATGTTCTTTGAGTTAAAGCCTCGCATAGCCCAGGCTGGCTCGTTGCACAGTTGAGGGTGACCGTGAACACCTGGTCCTTCTGCCTCGAAGTGCCATGGCTGTGTTTTCCTCACTACATTTTGTTTCTAGCTCTTACGTTCAAGCCTTTGGTCCCTTGGTGATAGGGCTTGTGTATGGCGTGAAGGACAGCTCCAGCTTCGTACTGTTGTCTGTAATGTCCAGCATGTTTTGTTGAAAACATCCTTTCTCCAGTGAATGCTCTTGGCACCCTTGATGGAAAGTAAGAATCTGTCTGTATGAGGATAATCGTTTCTTTATCTGTGAAGAAATAGAACACCACCCCCGAGAGGCCCAGGTTTCTTTTATGCCAAGATGAATCCTGGCCCTAGCTCTACCACTGCACTGCTCTGTGGTCCTGGCAAGTTCGAAGTGTGTGTCACACACCAGTACTCCCAGAACTCTGGGAGATGGAAGCAGGACTATGTCCAGTCTGAAGCTAGCCTTGGCTACATAGATGTCATCTCAAAATAAGATCTCGGTATGACTCTTTTGACTAAACTCCAGTCTCGCATCTGAAAAACAGCCCAACCAGCGAGGATTTCCATGTGACATGCAGAGGTTGAGGGGTTTGCCTAGAGCCTTCCTCTTCTTGGCTTTTTCAAGGGCTTTATTGTGCCATGAAGACCTACCCTGCAGCCTGAGACCTGGAACCACAGTCAGACCTGGGGTGGTTCCAGCCTGGCTGTGTGAGAATGTCAGGGTCAGTGGGTGCTCATTGGGTAAAGAGCAGCATGCCCGCTCCTCTGTGTCACTGCATGGGGGTTTTGTGCACTGAGCAGCAGACACACACTGATTGATGAGCAGTCCAGGAACCAGTAAGGGGGCAGGCCGGCTGGCCCTGTGCACTGAAGGCTGCAGGTCCAGCGGGAGGATGTCGACAAGACCTTCTACCAACAGGGTCACTCAGCAAACCTTGAACCAAAGCTAAAGGGTTGGCAGATGGAACCAAGGGAGCAAGACAGACCACCATGAAGGGGGCTTCTGGGAAACCCTCTCCCACCTGCTTCCCAGAAGCAGCTGTCATTTTACTTGCCCACCAGCTGGTCACCTTGACAACCTACTGACCCACTGGATGCTGAGCAAGTGGCTGTGGGAAACTTCTGGAGCCCAACCACTCCAGCCTTCACCTGGCTCTTCAGGCTCGTGAGCAGGCTATTTAAGGTCTCATTTCCTTATTCATAACGTAGAACTAATTATAGCATCCTCCTCCTGCAGATTTGCCCCTAGAGCGTGTAAGTGCTGTAGACAATGGCTGGAGTTGTAGTGTGGAACAATGTAGCATTTAAGGCGGCTTTTGAAGGCTCCTCTGCAGGTGGTTTTCCAGCCCAGGGCTAAGACGCCTTGTAACATGGTAACGTGGCACAATTAGCCTTTAGAAGGTCAGAACAGAAGATGTTAATGATAGTGCTTCATACTTGGGGCTGCAAGCATTTCCGGTATTTCCAGTGAGTCTGTTAGAAATATGTCCTGAGGGAATCCAGGTGCCCCGTCCCCTATCAGCAACCTTCCCACTTCAAGCTCACTCATCTGGAAGGGCTTGGAAGCCAGGTGGCAACCACTGGTCCTGTTTTAGCTGGGAAGAGACTGGGTTTCAGAGTTCATGGGTGGAGGGGCCTGCACTGAGACCTGTGTCCCCCACTTATGGCCTTCAGAAAGCTCTTACTTGGGGGCAAACAGAGTCCACTCCTGCCTCTGGTTCTGGCCTTTCTCAGGCTTCCTGAGCTGGTTGAAAGTGTTTATCAAGGAATGAAATAAGCAGAGAGCACATCTTGAAGACCTACTAAGTTCCAACAGGGGAAAGATTCCCATGTACATTGCCAGGTTCATCATCTCTCCATTCACACATTCTGTGAGTACTTACTGTTCCCAGTGTCTGAATCAGAGCAGGCCAGGGCAAGACCTTGTGTGTGTTTATATTCTCACAGGAGCATGGGCACACAAACTCAGAGCTCAGAGGCCTGTGTATAGGTTGTTGATCTTCCGGATTGATGCTGTTTGTGACAGCCTCAAAGCTACATGGCAGTCCAGGTCCTCTGGAGAGAGCTCTGGGGGCCCGCAGGAGGGTGGGACAGAGCTTACAGAGGTGCCTTTTGGAGCTCAGATTGCCTGATGCACAATGGGTGAGGTCTGTTTGTTTTTCTGGCTTTACACCCTCTAGGCTGTTGATTCAGAGTGCCTGGTTTTGTCCCCAGAGAGCCACTTATTCAAAGAGTTGGCAAGCAGCATCCCAGGACTTGGAGCAGGTTCCTCCTGGCTACCTTCTCCCCATCACTCAGCTCTCATCCTCATGGCCTTCAGCCAGGGCCTGGTGTGAGCACAGTAAAGAGTGTGGAGGGTGAGAGGTTTGCACAGAGCATGGTGGAGTCTATGAGCTCAGAAGTCCAGGAAGGGTACACTGGATCACAAGTGTAAAAAAAAAAAAACCAGTAAGATGAGGCTGGCATGGTGACTGTGTCTGTAGTGCCAGATACTCAAGAGGTTGAGCCCTGGACAACATAGCAAACCCGGTCTTGTAAAATAAGGAGGGATGGGGGTTGAGGGAAACAAGTGAGCTGTCATGTCTGAAGTCTCAAGGGGAAATGTGCAGTGAGGAGGTCCATGGTCACTGTGGTCCACAGTCCTGTGAGGAGGCACAGGTTTCATGGGAGGGGCCCAGGAAGTGGCTAGCTGGCCAGGCAGGTCTAGTGGGTTCTGGGACTTCCCCCTTATGTGGGTAAAAATCCTGCCTGAGGAGACAGAGTTACTGGGGATTGGGCCAGTGCTAGCTTGGCATGTGCCTCAATTCCCAGGACCACATAGCACCAGTGAGAAGGGTGAGTGGTGAGCACAGGGATGCTGGGGTTGGACACTTGTGGGGACAGGATGTGACTTCCTGGATGACTCCGCCTTGCTGAGTCAGGTCTTCACAGGGAGGGTCCATATGGTTGTTTTTTTGTTTTGTTTTATTTTACTTTGTTTTTTTTGTTTGTTTGTTTTTAACTCCTAGGCTCTTTGCTCTTTAAGGACTTGCCATCTAGCTCCTAAATAATCACAGGAACACTTATTCTTAATTATGAATGCCTGCCCTTAGCTTGGCTTGTTTCTAGCCAACTTTTCTTAACTAATTGTCCCATCTAGCTTTTGCCTCTGGGCTTTTGCCTTTCTCTATTCTATATGCCTTTCTTTCTGTCTTACTCCGTGGCTGCCTGTGTTGCTGGTGTCTGGCCCCTGGTGTCCTCTCTCCTCCTTTTCTTGCTCCCCCTTTCATGTTCTTCTCCTTCTATTTATTCTCTGCCTGCTAGCCCTGCCTATCCTTTCTCCTGCCTTGCTATTGGATGGTCAGCTCTTTATTAGACCAATCAGGTGTTTTAGACAGGCACAGTAACACAGCTTCACAGAGTTAAACAAATGCAACATAAAAGAATGCGACACATCTTTGCATCATTAAACAAATATTCCACAGTATAAACGATTGTAAAACATCTTAAAATAATATTCCACAACAGGTCTCCAGGCCAGGAGCTGGTGAACTGTCCTCCCAGCCCAGACAGGCTCTTGGATATTCCTTCTGCAAGTACCTGGGCATGTGAGCACTATGTTCCCTGCTGAGGTGTGGGCAGGACAGATCTGCTGTCCTAGAATTTCCTTCTCCCCATATTGTGAGAACGGCTCTGGGTGATACTCCTAAGGGAAAGCTTCTGGCCTTGCCTGCTCCCTGACCACACCTTCCCAAATGGGACTCTGTTGGTGCCTTTTCCTCAGAGTAGGTACTGAGCTCCTTGGGGATGGGAGAGACAACTTGCTGGGGGCAGAGGCAACAAACCTGGAGTTTAAGAGTTCTGGGAGACATAGTTGTCACAGGGAGGTGACATCAGGGAACCCTGCCATCTTTGAGAGCAACCAGCTCCTCAGGTGACCTTCAGTGCCTCTGGGGAGACAGAGAACAACACTTTGGACTATTAATTGCTCTACAGAATCCTATGGAAGTTTCCTGTGGTGACAGCCATTAGAATTTGGAGATGATAGATACTTGGAGACTGGCTCCACTCTAGAAGCCTGCTCTGTGTTCTGGAAAAGAAATGGCTGAGGCAATATAGGCCAGAGTGCAGGGAGCCAAGATGGACTGTGACTGAGTTCCTGTGTCTGTCCTTAGCTCGTGCTCACTCAAACCAGGCAAGGTCTGGTAGCTCCCCTCACCCCATATATATGACCAGAACAGCTGCACACACAGCTGGAATAAGCCCTGTCCTCCCGGAGCCCTGATCATCCCGAAATGCTCATTAGTCGTCAGAAATGCACGTCGAGGAAAGAGGCAATGGCTTAGGGAAGTCAGGCAAATGCTTGTAATCCCAGTAATGGGGAGGTGGAGACAGGTGCATACCAGGTCTCACTGGTTAGCCAGTCTGGCCTACTTGGAGAATTCCAGGCCAGTGAGAGACCCTGCCTACAAAAACAAAGGCAGATGACTTCAAAGGGACAGTACCAAGGTTTTCTCTGGCCCCCGTGCACACCAACATATACACACTCTCTCTTTCTTCCTCCACTCCCCCTTCTCTTCCACACCCCCAACATATACAGAGGGAAAAAACCCAACCACGTTCCTCGCCAGTGAAAGACCCTGTTCTCAAAAACTAAGGTGGATGTCTCTTGAAGAAGGGCACGAAGCCTGACCTCTGGTCTCTAATTTATGTGCACACCTGCCCATGGCCTCTCACACTCACACACTCATGCACCTTCATATTTATTTTCTCTCCCTCTCTTCTGTCTCTACCCCACTCCGTTTCTTTATGTGTATGGATATTTTGCCTGCATGCATACTTGTGAATTCAGTGCCTATAGAGGCCAGAGAGGGCACCTGATTTCCCTAGACTGAACTTACAGAAGGTTGTAAGCCTCCATGTGGGTGCTGGGAATCGAACTCAGGTTCTCTGGAAGAGCAGCCAGTGCTTTTAACTGCTGAGTCATCTCTCAAACTCCTGTCCCACTATTTTAGAATCTGATGGATAAGTTGTAGCAGTTTGATTTAGCAGGACTTCCAAAGGCTTTTAAGGAGTTTGAGGATAGGTGCCACTGGCCTAGCCCATTGGTCTTCAGAGTGTGTATGTGTGTGTGTGTGTGTGTGTGTGTGTGTGTGTGTGTATACACATTACCACCTTCAGTGTAAAATATAGGCATTTAACATGCCCTCCTGTAAAGCCTAGCTGTGTTGATTGGCTAGCATCAGCCTGGGATGGGGCATTCTACATCCCAGGCCCCAGTGGTCCCAGCACCCACCTTAGCACGATCTGTTGTACAGCAGATGGCCAGTCCCATGCCTGCTGAGCTCTGCCCCTTCTCTGTCAGCAGCTGACCCTGTTGCCGGAGAACCCCTAAGGACTCCTGTGAACTTTCACATCTTCTGATTGGCTGTCCTCCTGGAGCCTGCACTAATTGAGCCCAAACTTGGGGAGCTATAGTAAAGCCTTTGGAGCCCCAGCCTGTACCAGGGGTGCCCATAGTGGCCTGCTTGCCTCCTTTCCCTTCTCAGCTTCTTTGAGTTGCCAATGCCAGAGTTTCCCAGGCAGAATCTTGGCATCCCCCAGCCTATGCCTATTGCTAGAGAGCTTGAGGAAGCTCCTTGAGAATGCTATTTTATAGTCAGTCTACCAGAGAAAGAGGTGGCTCCAGCAGCAGCCAGTTTTCACAGCCAAGGACTGTTTATCTGTGATGGAAAGGCCAATCTCAAGCCACTTTCAGAGCCCTTTATCAAAAGCAGTTGCTGGCCTGTGTTCTCAGTGGCTTTAACTGAAGTGAGCCTTATAACTCTCTTTCAGTGTGGGGCTTCTTGTATAACCATTGACAGTCATCTCTCAGTATCCTAGGGGGATGAGTTCTAGGACCCTGGCCCCTCCCTAGTGAATACCAAAATCTGTCCATGCTCAAGTCCCTTAGATAAAATGGAATAGCATTTCCATAGAACCTGTGGGTGCATCCTCCTGCATGCATGAACCACAAAGTCAACCAATGCATTCTCGTTAGTTGATACACTGTATTTCTCAGGAAATGACTAGAAAATGCCGGTAATGTCAAAGACATATGCTTTTTGTTGTTGTTTTTGAGAGAGGGTCTTGTTATGCAGTTCAGGCTGACCTGAAGTCACTGCATAGCTAGCCCAGGGTAGCTTCAAACATGAAGCAATCCTCCTGCCTTAGCCTCCTGTGTACTGGGATTGCAGGAGTGCACTGGCTGACGAATGCAAAGGTTTTATTGTTGATGGTGGTGGGGTGGGGGTGCTGAGACAGGGCCTCATCTAGCCCAGCCTGGCATCAAACTCAGTTTGTTGCTGAGGATGACGTTGAACTCCTGATCCTCCTGTCTCCACCTCCTGAGCTTTGGGATTGCAGGTATACAGTACTGTGCCCAGCTCAAATGCAACGTAAAACATCAACAACAAAACACCTTTAATTCCAGCTCTCAGGAAGCAGAGGCAGGAGGATCTCTATGAGTTTAAGGCCAACCTAGTCTACATAGTGAGTTCTAAGCCAACCAAGGGTGCATAGTGAGATCCTATCTCAAAAAAAAAAAAAAAAAAAGAAAGATTGATCAATGTGGTTGGCTGCATCAATGGATGTGGAAGCCCTGGACATCGAGAGCTGACTGACTGCATACCTAGTGGACCGAGATAGTAGTGGCACCTCACCTCTCCAAAGCTTGTGCACATTTCACTCGGTCCCTTAGAATGTCTACTACTGTTTCACTATCTCCAAGATGGGGTAAGACATTGGGCTCTTCCTAAGTCTAGATTCTGCTGCCCTGCAGGGGGGTATGGTGAATGGGGCAGGATTCAGGTTCAATAGCCAGTTCACGCTCCCTGAGAGTCCCCCAGCCCTCCTTCTTACACTCCACTCTTAGAATCACCTTCTGTTAGCACAGTGAAAGAGAATCCCAAGGACCGTCGCTCTGGCACTGTGGATGGCGACCTCTCTGCAGCACCCTCCACCATCCCCCTTGACGCAGAGGAAGGGAGCCTTCCCTCAGCGCACTTGGAGAAGCTTAAGGATTAAAACCAGCTGGAGCTCAGATCGTGAAATTCTATCTTTGTATAAGAGGCCAGAGGGAAGGAGAATGGAAGGGTGGGAACCATATGTGGCAGGGAAGGACTGAGTCACTGCTGAGTCCGGTGAGTCACAGCCCAGGGAGCATGCCCCTCAGGACTCAGGGTCAGTGTGTGGTGGGCCAGCTAGGGTGACCAGGCAGGAGCCCCAGGATGTAACTTCTCGGAAGGACCTTGGCCTTCCTTGGTCATGAGCTCCTCTCCACCCCTTCGGGAGCCCTGGTTCAGTGCCGGGAGGTCAAGTGGGTGGGCACAGGGAAAAGCGGCCAGTGCAGTAAGTCTGAGGGGGCCTGGCTGTCCCATAGAGCTTGTCCAAAAGTCTAGGTTCTCGATCTGAGACCAGGTCTCTGAAGATGGCCCACAGAGGGCTGGCTGCTCCAGCTGCCCACGTCACTTGGCACCTCTCAGTGGAGGCCTGGCATACGCTGGGGTAGGCACGCTGGGTAGCACTCAGGGCTAAGAAAAAAGGGCTTAGACTTGAGCTGTCTGGATTCAAGTCCTGTCTGTGCTGCTCGCAGGCTTCTTAGAATCCACAAACCCCAGTTTTCTCATCTCCACAGAAAGGAGAATGGTAAGTGCTTGCATGGGCCTTTGAAGGTTGATTAAGTGAATAGGTATAAACCCTCCCAATAGAGCAGGGGTTCTCAACATTCCTGATGCTGCGACCCCTTAATACAGTTCCTCATGTTGTGGTGACCCCCAACCATAAAATTATTTTCATTGCTACTTTATAATGATTATTTTCCTGCTGTTACGAATCATACTGTATATATCTGTGTTTTCTGATAGTCTCAAAGGGTCACGACCCACAGGTTGAGAACTGCTGCTATATCGCAGGCACATGAAGGATGCCCTGCATCACTGGAGGGCAAGCAATATTGCAGGGCATGCAACTACGGTGGTGTGTGTGTGTGTGTGTGTGTGTGTGTGTGTGTGTGTGTGTCTGTCTGTCTGTCTGTCTGTCTGTCTGTTTTAGTTTGCTTTCGATTGCTGTGATAAATACCATGACCAAAAGCAGCCTGGGGAGGAAAGGGTTTATTTGGCTCACAGGTTAAGGCACATCATGAAGGAGGGAAGAAGTCAGGGCAGGAACTCGAGGCAGGACCTGAAGCAGAGGCCACGGAGGAGTACTTGCTCCTTGTGGCTTGCTCAGCTCACTTTCTTATCCCACCCCTGGACTACCTGCCCAGGGTGGCACCACCCGCAGTGGACTGGACCCTCCTACATTAATCTTTCATCAAGAAAATGCCCCCACAGACTTGCCTACAAATCTGACAGAGTCATTTCCTCAAATGAGGTTCCCCCTTCCTGGATGACCCCCAGCTCACGACAAGTTGACAGAAACACAAACCAGCACAAGATGACTGAGGCCAGGGGTCCAGCCCCTTACCAACGGCAGTACAGAGCCAAGTACCTGCAGCTTTAGCTTGGGCAAAGGAAAGGAGAGGGAGGGAGGTCTAACTGACCCTGGCAGACAGGACATGGAACCCCAGTGGGCAGGAGGCCATGTTGGGCAATTTTGTCAATGCTAAGAACCCTGCCCTTCCTGCAAGACTGGTCCCTTGACACCAAATTGCAGCTCAGCCATTTGCTCTGGATCAAGGGCCAGAATCAGGATCAAGGGAGTCTTTAAATGGACAGTGTGCCTTGCTCTGGCCCAATCCCCTCCTACCTGCCTCTCCCCATCCCGTCTGTGCCTATACTCATTGTCTTAGTCACAGTTTCTATTGCTGCTATGAAACACCATGACCAAAAGCAAGTTGGGGAGAGAAGGGTTTATTTGGCTTACACTTCCACATCATAGTCCATCATTGAAGGAAGTCAGGACAGGAACTCAAACAGGGCAGGGTCCTGGAGGCAGGAGGTGATGCAGAGGCCATGGAGGGGTGCTGCTTACTGGCTTGTTCCTCCCTGCCACCTCCAATGCAGGTCTGGTAATGTCACCATCTCCTTTTCTCTGCAGCCTGATGATTGATCTTTGGGTCCCTTTTGTCCTTTGGCAACTTCTTGGTTCCTTTGATCCACTACATCCATATAGATGCCTTGAAGAAACTCCCAGAAAACTGTTCAAATGACACCCAAATCACAAATATGGGTAGAAAGAGCAGTTGGAAACTAAGAGGAAAAATGTTTATTAATTTTAAAAAATAGACCACATGGAATGGATTTACTTGAAACATATTTGGAATCTACTAGATTCTTCAAAAGCATTTAAGAAAATATTTTATTTTTATTATGTGTATAGGTGGGTATGTACATGTGAGTAGTGTCCATGAAGGCCAGAGGTATAGGATTCCTCTGGAACTGGAATTACAGGTGGTTGTGAGCTGTCCAATGTGGGTGCTGGAATTCAGTTCCTTTGCAAAAGCAGTATGTGCTTTTAACCTTCGAGTGATCTCTCCCACCCTGGGAAAGCATTCTTTTAAAGCTTCATTTAATTTTATGTTTTCTTTTGATCAATACATAAAACTATCTATCCATATTTAGTGTGCTGTGCCCAGTGTCCCTCTCCTGTGCCCAATGTCCCTTTCCTGTTCTCAGTGTCCCTCTCCTGTGCCCAGTGTCCCTTTCCTGTGCTCAGTGTCCCTCTGCTGTGCCCAGTGTCCCTCTGCTGTGCCCAGTGTCCCTCTGCTCTGCCCAATGCCCATCTCCTGTGCCCAATGTCCCTCTGCTGTACCCAATGTCCCTCTGCTCTGCCCAACGCCCCTCTCCTGTGCCCAGTGTCCCTCTGCTGTGCCTAATGTCCCTCTGCTGTGCCCAGTGGCCCTCTCCTGTGTCCAGTGTCCCTCTGCTTGCTGTCTTCATGTTTAGAAACTTTGTTCTCCTTCTAGTTCTTCATAAAGTGTACAACAGGTTATAATGAGCACAGTTTCTTTTCTTTAAAAAAATTATTTATTTATTTATTTATTTATTTATTTATTTATTATGTACGCACTGTTCTGTCTGCATGTATGCCTGCATGCCAGAAGAGGGCACCAGATTTCATTATAGATGGTTGTGAGCCGTTATGTGGTTGCTGGGAATTGAACTCAAGACCTCTGGAAGAACAACCAGTGCTTTTAACCACTGAGCCATCTCTCCAGCCCTTAAGTACAGTTTCTTTTTAAAATACTATTTCCACTTGTGAGGTCAAGGCATATATATTAATATATGTTCAATATTCATATAGTCCCATACACATATATATTTACACACACACACACACACACACACACACACACACACACACACACACATACAGGATTTATTAGAATGGCTTATAATCTGTGGTCCAGCTAGTCCAACAATGGCTGGCTACCAACAGAAAGTCCAAGAATCCAGTAGTTGTTCAGTCCATGAGGCTGGATTCTGTACTGGTCTTTGGTATATGCTGGAATCCCAAAGAAGTAGGCTCTAATGCCAGTGAAGGAATGGACTTGCCAGTGAGAGTGAGGGAAAGCAGGCAAAGAGAGAGCTTCCTTCCTCCACGTCCTTTATATAGGCTATAGAAGCTGTGACCCAGATTAAAGGTGGATCTTCCCACCTCAAAAGATCAGGTTTAGGGGGTTGGGGATTTAGCTCAGTGGTAGAGCGCTTGCCTAGCAATCGCAAGGCCCTGGGTTTGGTCCTCAGCTCTGGGAAAAAAAAAAAAAAAAAAAGATCAGGTTTAAAAGTGGGTCTTCCCAACTTCAAAACACAGGTATGCCCAACCACCTGAGTTTTAGTTAATTCAGATGTAGTCAAGTTGACCACCAAGACAGTGTATAAGTGATTGCCTGCAGGTATGTGCGTGCGTGCGTGCGTGCGTGTGCACGCTATGTTTGTGTTTGGTGCCCACAGAGACCAGAAGAAACATTGGATCCCCGGAACTAGTTACAGATAGTTGTGAACTGCCAAGTTGCTAGCTGCCCTGTTGGTGCTGAGAACCGAACCTGGGTCCTCTACAAGGGCATAAAGTGCTCTTAACCCCTCAATCATCTCTCCAGCCTTTTGTTTGCTTTTTCAGCTTTCAGCTTCTTACACTTGCTTGCAGAGATAGTCTCTCCCCATTGGCTAAATGAAGGCTGTCCCATACAGGTCTTTGTACTGACGGGGCCCCAGGGTAGAACTCGGGGGCCCATGAGTTTAGATGGGAAACTGACTCCACCCTTACCCCCGACTTAACCCTGAGCTGATAGTTTCCCTCCACGTACACAAGCAGCAGGGAAGCACCCCCCCCCACCTCCCACTATCCATGGGGCCTGGCATTCCATCACGTGTATTTTTAGTTAATGGTGCAGCTGTCACACATGTCTCCAAGTGTTGTTTATGTCCAATGTTATTTCAGAGCTACGGGAGTTATAGGAGCCATGGTTAGATTGTGTGATTTACTGTGTTAATGTAGTAGTAGTAGTAGTAGTAGTAGTAGTAGTAGTAGTAGTAGTGTGTCTCAAATTTGATTTTCTGGGTTTGGTAACTGGGTCTTATTATGGCTGGTTTTCTTCAGTCTTTGCACTTGAGAAGGCGCTTAGCCGCCTGCAGCCACACATGCTCTGTGGGCAGCTGTCCATCCTGAACGCTGCCGGCCGGGGCTATGTCTGTTTATTCACTGCTGGGGCTGCAGCCTGAGGTGGGCTGGGCGCTGTGTTAATGAAATTCCTGGGTGTGGCAGCTCTCTCCAAGAGGTTCAGATCCCCTGAACTCTGCCTGCAGCCTCCCCAGCCAATGTGAGTGGCGTCTGAGGCTGGGCTGAGCCCTGGCTGCGGTGAGGTGCGTTACTGGGTCACCGAACCAGCGTGCTCTCCTCAGCAAGTCCTGCCCGTGAAAGGGTTCTGCTAGTGACCAGGGGGCTCCTGTCCTCTGAGGCTCTGGGGATGATTTTCTGTCCCTACGTTCCTGGCTTTGTAAAAAAAATAAAAGCTGAATTCTTGGAAGCTAGACAAGACCGGCAGCTAGTGGGCAGTTCAGGGCCACAGAGAGCGAATGTGGAGGCCAGCACGCGTGAAGGCACATTTCAAAAGAAGCACGGAGAGACGGGGAGTGGCTGCAGGTGTGGATTAAGTTTCTAGAAAAATGTCAAAATAGCTCTAAAAGGAAAACAACAAGTTGGGGGCTGAGCTCTGAATGGGCAGCAGCCACGCCTAGCGTGCCACCTGCCCTGCACCGCCCACCCATGCCCATGTCCTTTGGCCCAGCATGGCTGGCACGGCCTTTGTCTGTGTCTCTTTGTCTGCCACAAATTCCTCCACCCAGTGCCATGGGGATTGAGGCCAGCCAGATTCCCAGCCAAGGCTTTTTGTGTGATTTAGTCATGTTCGGAAAAGGTTTTACTTATTCTTTTTAATCATAAAAAGATGGCTGCTCTTTCCTGAAAATTTTCACAAAGTTTTGTGAGATTGAAAATCCGAGATGGGCTAGAGAGGGGGCCCAGCGGTTAGAAGCACTGCTCTTCCAGAGGATCTGAGTTCGATTCTCAGCACCCACGTCAGGAGGCTCACAACCATCTGTAACTCCAGCTCCACAGGATCTGACAGGTCTGGCCTCTATAGGCACCCATGTTCAATATGCACATACACATACATACACATACTTAAAAATAAAATAAATATTTTAAAAAATAAGTAAAAATAAGGGGGCAGAATCCTTCAGTGGTGATCTTGGCAGGGACAATCGCCCTTTGCCAAGTAGCTTCTGAGGCCATGGTGGCTCTCCTCATAGGAGAAACCTCAGGTCTTATATATGGGCAACCAGGCCTTTGAGGGGCTGGGCCACTTCTACATACCCTCAACTCTTACTTAGTCACATGAGCCCAGTAATGAGGAGTCCCAACCTTTTTATATGAGTGGATTTTTTTTCTTTTTAGTGTTGATCTTTTTTTTTTTTTAAGATTTATGTCTGTTTTATGTATGTCTGTGTACCATGTGTATGCATGCAGTGCCTGTGGAGGCCAGAAGAGGGCGTCAGACACCCCTGGAGTAACAGGTGGTTGTGAGCCACCATGTGGGTGCTGGGAAATGAACTCAAGTCTACTTGCAAGAGCAGCCAGTGCTCTTAAGGCTGAGCCATCCCCTCAGCCCCTTGTTGGTGGTGTTTTTGTTAGGTGTTAGGTATATACTAAATACATAATTCTGCCTCACTTTGGTGTTGTATCCTCAGGTTCGCTTCCACAAGTCCCCACTAAGCTTGAGTTCTGTGGGCAACTATAGAGTCTCAAGTGCAAGTACACCATAGACCATAATACAAACAAAGTCCCTGAGGTTAGGCATGGAGGTTGCTTCTTTCTAGCTTCCTTTCAGTTAACCACTTTATTATTACTATTATTATTATTATTATTTTTTTTTTTTAGTTAGCATACAGAATGATAGATTTCAGGATCTGTGGTACATACAACTTTTCATTCACACATCCCATTGCTCTTTGCTCCCCTCCCCAGCTCCCCTCCCCATCCTCTTTATCCCCCCCATTGGTTCCTTTCCTCATTCCAAATAGTCTCCCTCTGCTTCCGTTACATGTGTGTATGCACATGTGTGATACAATTAAACACAGATTTTACATATGAGTGAGCTTATGTAATATTTTAGATATTTTATCTCCTTGCCCATCACCCCCTCTTGTTCCCCTCTCTTTAGACCTCTACTTTCTGCCCTATAGGCACCTTCTACTCATGTCCTACACATTTTTGTCATTTTATTTTTATTTTTTTTAAATGATTTATTTACTTTTATTTCACTTGCATTGGTGTTTTATCTGCATGTATGTATGGCTGTGTGAAGGTGCCAGATCTTAGAGTTAGAGACAATTGTTAGCTGCCATGTAGGTGCTGGGAATTGAACCCCAGTCCTCAGGAAGAGCAGTGAGTACTCTTAACCGCTGAGCCATCTCTCCAGGCCACATTTCGCCATTTTAAGTAGTAGCATGGCTGAGATGCAGCTCCATGGTAGGGTATTTCTTTAGCAGACGCACAGCCAGCCCTGTGTCCCATCCCCAGCATTTGCAATAAAACAAAATAATGAGAAAATGGTGTGGGGAGAGTTTAGTGTTAGAGTGTACACCCATTCTGGGCTGCTTCTTCCAGCAACCTTGGACGTTCTGTGCAAGGCATCATGGGAGACTGGCAGATAAGTCAGACCCAATCCCTTCACACAGAATGTGGATGTAAATAACCTTAATCCAAAGCAGGTTATAGTCGCTGTCAGCTGACACCTAGAATCGGAATGCAAAAGAGTTTTGTCCTGGTTTAATGGGATTTTAGAGAACGCTGGATGAGAACATCTGAGTCTTTGCACTCACAGTGCAGGATGAGGTTAGGAGCAGCCCAGCCGTGGGGATTGGTGGGGGTGCGTGGCTTGCCCCAGCTGGCAGGTATCACTAAGGAACGGGTGGGCTTTATCAGATGGGCTGGGTCAGCTGATTGCCTGTGTCTGTGAGGGCACCTCTCTCCCCCACCTCCCGCTCCACAGAGGGACACAAACAAGAATTGCTGGGGACCCAAGTTGGTGTGAAGTGGGAACAATATAAACTCACACGGTCGTCTCCTTGCCGTGTTCATTTCGGAGTGCTCTGGGCTTCTGTGATGCCCGGGGCAGTGTTCTTTCAGTTGAGGGCTTGGATCTATTCAAATCAAGCTCATTTGGGGTCTCGCCTTCTCTGTCTGTGAGCTTTGAGAGCTTTGTGGAGGGCCTGAGAATGTAGATAGGAGCCACCTTGCTCCCAAGCTAGAGAACGGGACAGGGAGGCTACGTGACAAGGGGATGTCTCTACCAGCTACTGCTCGCCGCACAGCAGAGGCTGTACCGACTTTCTCCCTGTCCATTTCCAGCACTGGGCACCTAGGATTAACCACTGTGCCAAGTGGGGAGCATCGTGGGGAGCACTGGTATGCTGTGCCTGCTGCTGCCTGGGGTCTCTCCATAGCTCTGACCTCATGTGGTCCTTCTCAGTCTCCACAGGTGCCATGACGCAGCAGCCCCAGGAGGACTTTGACAGAAGTGTGGAAGATGCCCAGGCATGGATGAAGGTGGTACAGGAGCAGCTTCAGGTCAATGACAACACACAGGGGCCCCGAGCGGCCCTGGAGGCACGGTTGCGCGAGACAGAGGTAGGCAGTGGCCGGGCTTTGCTGGCGCTGTGGCATCGGCCATCTCCCTCCTCCTGTGGCTGAGAGACTAGAGTCATTCACACCCTGACCTGTGTTTAGATGTCTTGGTCATTTTGCTTAAATATACATTCTGATAAGGTGGTTTGGGGCTGAGGCTGAGGTTCTGATCTTCCAGAAAGTTCTATATGATGACCCAGCTGCTCATCCAGGCTTCTGTCACAAAATGTCCCTCCTTCCATCTGGGGTGGGGATGGGGGGACATCTGCACATACAGGTGAGTCCCCTAACCCTGTTGGCTCAGACTTGGCTCTGCCCAATACCCACTTCTTAAATCCAAGGCTTCTGCTAGGCCTGGATCAGCCCACTTCTACCCTCAGTAGGGAGCAATTAAGAACCACTGGTTGAAGGCTGGAGAGATGCCTCAGCTCTAAGTATGTCATCCAGCTCTAGAAGAGGATTCGGACTCAGTTCCCAGCACGCCTCTCAGGTAGCCCACAGCCACCTGTAACTCTAGCTGAAGGGGATCTGTTGTCTTCTGGTCTTCGCTGGCACCTGCACTCACATGCACATACCCTCACACAGGCACATATACACATAACTAAAAATAAAATAAATTATTAAAAATGTGGGAGGAGTCTGGGAAAATGGCTCAGCAATTACATGTACTTGCCATTCTTTTAGAAGACCCGAGTTCAGTTCCCAGCACCCATGTTGGCAGCGTACAACTGCCTGTTACTCCCGCTCCCGGGGATCAGACACTCTCTCTCAGCCTCTGTGGACGTACATGTTGCATACACACAGGTATACACATATGTTGATTTGGTCAGAGCTCGCACAGACACACCGAGAAGTGTGCTTTGCCAATCTCCCAGGTGGCTCTCGATCCTGTCAAGTTAACAGTTGAGACTAACCATCAAGAGTCTTCTGTTGTCTTCCTCTGAAGCTCTCCACACCTCCCATTGTCTACCAAAGGAAAACTAAACTTCACCTGGCATTAGAAATCATCATGTCTGAGACACCCCACCCCACCCCCCTTTGCTGTTACCCCTCCTAAGACTACACGATCCTCCTCTATTTCCTGTTACTAGGCTTTGCCCATGAACTGTGTCTCCTCAGAATACCCATCAGCTTGGCATGAGTGAGCGTGTGAAATGAAATACTGCCAGGCTTTTCTGCCCCCAGCTGGCTTCCTGGCACCCTCCTGCCCATCACTGCCCATCAGCACCCGTGTCCTCCAGTGCCCTTCCCCAGCAGCTCATCACGTGAGGCTGGCAGGTTGTGAGTGAGGGCTGGGAGGAGCTGTTGTCTAGGCTGGTGAGTGTGTGCATGTGTGTGTGCGCGCACACACATGCTTGTATGTGTATGCATGTATGTATGTGTGGATGGGCTCAGCCCTGGAATTGGGAGGACCACCTGATTCCTGTGGGCTAGGACACTGGGACACTGACCATACTTGTGGTCACAGAGCTCCCAGATCCTCTTCCAAGTCCCCATGTTTCATTCTTTTCACTCTGTGGTTCCCAGCCTTCTGGGCCCTGCACTTGAGTCCCATCCTCAGATTTCTCACCAGCTTCTAGGCCTTGTTCTGATCAGGGGCACCTTAGCATTTGCTGGGGTCTGGCTTCCAGAAGCCAGGTGTGTGCATCCACAGCTATGTCTTGCTTCTCCACTTTTGCTCCTCTGCCTTTCCGATTGTAGGCACCATTTCCATGCTTGGCATCAATGCTGCCTCCTCCAAGAAGCCCTTTTGGATTTTTCCCAGTTCTAGTTCCTTTCATGATTCTCTGGTCTGCAGCCCTCCCTCTGTCCTGCAGGAAATCCCACAATGGGCCATACTGTCCAGTGCCGTGCCCAGCCTGTGGTCAACTAGTGTTGGCTGGGTTGAGGGGAAGCCCTTGAGAAAGTCTGCTCTAGCTTTACTGCCTCCTTCTCTCCATCTAATCCACACGCCATCTTTGCCACCAGCTGCTCTGAACCAGCAGAGCGATTCTGCTGTTCCTGTCTTGCCAGACTTCCCTGGGATCCCCGCTCGCCGGTAAGGGCCCTTATGCCGAGCAAAAGCTACAGAAGGGAGCCCCCATGCCATGGCAGGGTGAGTGTGGCAGAAGGAGGGACCAATTCTTCCTCTCTGTCCTTCCACCTCCCCCTTCTCTGCTGTGGCCTCAGCCCCTCCTGGCCTCGGGCACAGCAAATGTCCCTTCTTGCTTGGTGACAGGTAGGGAGCAAGCCTCTAGGTCTGGGGAAGGGAGGCTTTTTTAGTGTTCTGTCTCCTCTGGGACCTTTCAGCTCCTTTCAAGAAAGCATCATGATTACATGATTGGAAAGAGCAGAGAGTCTCGGGCACTTTCTTGTCTCTCCAAGACACTGAGGAAGACAGCAATACCTCCATGACCAGGGCAGATTGAAGAAGCAAGAGCCACTTAGACTGAGCATCCAGTGTGCAGGATGCTGCCCACCACCAGGAACAGGGTCCTGCAGTATGACTGGGAATGAATCCTTTGCTGGCCTGAAAATTGATTGCCCGTCCCTCCGATGGGAGATCAGGTGGGCAAAGGCGAGATCACTCAGTAGGGCACTTAGCTTTGGGAAGGAGAGCTTTGTCCTTGTCACCTCATAGGCAGGGCAGGTTCCTTAGGGGTGTGGTCTGGGAGGCTGAATTTCACTTCTTCCCCCAAGTTAAAGGATCTCTTGGTTGGCAGAGGCTAGCAGATCCCCGTGAGACTCAGGGACCTAGGATCCTCCCAGGCGGCTTTAGTCTCGACCCCTGGCTTCTGAGGGTCCCCAACATTCTTAGCTGTAAAACTGGAGTGAGCAACATAACAGGTGTGAGGACTGTGACGGCTTCTGCATCCATCTGGGCATGAGAGATACTGTCTCCTAATTATTATTATTAGTCAGATCAAATCTCTGGCAGGCAAAAGATTCATCCCCAGCCATACTGCAGGCCCCTGTTCCTGGTGGTGGGTGGCATCCTGCACACTGGATGCTCAGTCTAGAGCATTCCGTAAGTGGCTCTTGCTTCTTCAGTCTACCCTGGCCATGGGGTTATTGCTGTCTTTCTCATGACTGATTATTACTGAGTGGGACACAGGTTCTTGTAGCTAAAGTTTTCCTGTGTCCACCTGGCTCCTGCAGCCACTCAGACCCAAGTAAACACACAGAGACTTACATTACTTATAAACTGTATGGTCATGGCAAGCTTCTTGCTATCTAGTTCTTATATCTTAAATTAACCCATTTCTATTAATCTATAAGTTGCCACATGGCTTGTGGTTTACCAGTACTTTTACATCTTGCTTCCTCTGTGTCTGGCTGGCAACTCCTGACTCAGCTTTCCTGTTCCCAGAATTCTCCTCTCTCTTTGTCCTGCCTATACTTCCTGCCTGGCTACTGGCCAATCAGCACTTTATTTATTAACCAATCAGAGCAACACATTCACAGCATACAGAGCGATATCCACAGCAGGTTCTTGTCTGGGGGCCTGACATAGCTACTGCCCATCGAGGGTGACTTGTCATGTCCTGCCACCCCACAGAACAAACAAAACCTCTTCCCTCTTGTAAGGATGCTCCCCACTCTCCACTTGACCTGGTCCCACACAGAGACAGGGGAAAGGGGAGGGGACTCTTAAGTTTCACTCTTCAATAGCATGTGTGAGTGGGAAGTCTCCATGTTGTCATCCTGGCTAACTTTGATCATAGGAAGCAAAAAAGAGGGCTGGGGACTATGTACATGTGTTGGAAGAGGGTCTGTCCAATTACGCTACAGTTGACAAAAATGCTTACTTGCATGTTCTGTCAATATGCTTAAAACAGTATGTAAGTTGGACATAGCAGGGATTTCTATATTGTCACTGGAGTGAAAGGGATGCATAGAGCAGTCGTGCGACCTGCCTGAGGTCACACACTGTCAGAGAAGGCCACATCTGAATGTCAGGATCCCTTCCTTCTCCATCCACCTAGAAGGCACAGAGACAACCAGGCTGCCCAGGACATGAGTGTGAGAAAGCTGGTAACTAAGCTTAAGGTTAGACCAAGGGGAACTGCCAATAAGTCAAGCAAGTAGGTGGTAATAAGAGAAAAAATGGATTCTGTTGTCTGCAAAAACAATGTAATAATAGTGGATAGTTACTGGTGCCTAGTGCAGTGAAGCATGCTAACATGTGACTTAGCTTATCTCTGGTATTGTAACCATCCTGCCTGCCTGTCATAGGCCTGAAGTACAGAAGTCACATGGCAAAGGTCACCCTATTAGTCCATACATGGCCCTAGACTTGGTCCCGTCACCTGATAGGGAGGCCAAGCTTCAGTCTGTGAGGTGGAATAATAACACTAGTGATGGTAGCTGTGGTTAACTGCCTGCTGTGCCTCATGCCCACCCTCAGACAGCTGAAGGCAGGATGAGGTTAAAGATGTAGGATGTTGAGCTGGGGCTGGCGGCACATGCCTTTAATCCCAGCACTTGGGAGGCAGAGGCAGGTGGATCTCTGTGAGTTCACAGCCAGCCTGGTCTACAGAGCAAGTTCCAGGGCAGCCAGGGCTACACAGAGAAACCCTGTCTCAGGAAAAAAAAAAAGATGCAGGACATCTAGAGGGGATGTACCCCTGAATGATAATGGGGCACAGGGCTAGAGGCATATCAGAGGGGTAAAGGGGCATACTGTGTGTTCCAGTTTCATCCTGCAGCTGTGATAAACACAGTAACCAAAAGTGGACTGTAAAGAGATTATTCGGCTAACACTTCCAGGTCACAATTCATCAGTGAAGGACGTTGGGGCTGGACCTCAAGGCAAGAGCTTGAAGGAAAAACCACAGAGGAACATTCTGCTCTCTGTCTTTGTCTTTCTGTCATCCATCTCTCTCTCTCTCTCTCTCTCTCTCTCTCTCTCTCTCTCTCTCTCTCTCTCACACACACACACACACACACACACACACACACACACACACACACACACGCAGCCCAGGCCCACCTGCTTAGGGATGGTGCCACCCACAACAGGTAACGAACAATCAGGACAATTTCTTCACAGACCTGGCCACAGGCCAATCTGATCAGGAAGATCCTTTACTTGAGACTCTCCTCAGATGAGTATAGGTTTTGCCAAGTTGACTAGGATACCTCATAAACTTGACTATATGAATTTGATTTTCAGGGCCCACAGTAGGAGAGAACAGACGCCTCAAAGTTGTCCTTTGACCTTTACATATTACTGTGGCACACGTGCACCCACACTCACCCACATACATCACACACACACACACACACACACACACACACACACACACACACACACAATTATTACTTATAAATTTAAAGAAAGAGGGAGAGAGATGAGGGCTGGAGAGACAGGCTGGAGACAGACTGGATGGATGTAGGCAAGGCTCCAGGGTGTCCTTGAGTGACTCACCCATCAGGAATGGACTGCAGAATTCCTGTCACCCGTGGGAGCAGGGCCTTGGAGCAAAGGGCAAAGCAGTGTGACTGACTCCTTTAGAGCCTTGGCTGGGTGGGGACCACAATAGCATCTCACAGCAGACTTGAGGGTGTCACCTCAAGGCCACACACATGGTGATGAATGCTGCCTACACTTGTTTTCTTATGAGTTAAAATCTGAGAGGTTGATCTGCTCATACCGTGGTACAGGACGCGGAAGGCACATCCCAGCAGAGAGTGAACTCTGTCTGAGTTGGAAGCTGGATGTGGCCCAGTGGTCAAGGACAGGGATAACCTCCAGGGCTCCCTCTCCCTTCCCAAAGCCCCGCTAGCAGTTTGCTCAGGGGGCACATCAGAAGAGTGTGGAGCCTTAAGCTGGGTTGCAGCAACTCTAGCCACGAAATCCCAGCTCTTGGCGCTGGAACAATGTCTGTGCCTGGTGGTGGTGTGTCTAACCCTGGGAAAATGGCTGTTGTATCCACAGAAAATCTGCCAGCTAGAGCCTGAGGGATGCATGAAGGTGGAACTGGTCCTGCGGGCGGCTGAGGCCCTCCTGGCAACCTGCCAGGAGGGCCAGAAGCCTGAGATCCTGGCCCAGCTGAAGGATATCAAGTCCAATTGGGAGGAGACGGTCACCTACATGACTCACTGCCACAGGTGAGGATGGGCAGGGGACCTCACTGCTACAAGCTCAGATGCGGGTGACCCTTCTTACCCATCTCCATACCATCTTAGGACTTCTGTCTGAGTGACACTTCTTTGGACTTAGGGGTCCTGGGAACAGCATGTCCTCTTTGGATTCAGGCCAGTGTCTCTTTCTAGTAACACACAGGCGTAATGGTGATGCTGGGTGGACCCTGGAGACTTGAATTGTTGCATCAGCAGTCCTAATGGGTTTGCATATGTGTCCTCTGCAGAATGGCAGGCATATGAGAAGGCCTGGCCTTGACAAGGGAGACGGCTTAGTGGGTAAAGCACTTGCTATGCAAGTCTGAGGACCTGAGTTCAGATCCCCAGAGCGCATGTACGTCTGAACGTGGTAGCACATGACCGAACAGAACTCTCTGCCTTCCAAACCCTTCTCTCTGACATTACAAACAAATGTCTCCATGTTGACTGCAGAGATAGGGTCCTCTAGAGAGGCGGACACTGAGGCAGATGAACGGGCGGAGCTACCCTGAGAATTCACACCAGCCCTCAGTCCTCTATCACTACCTGTCGGCCAATAAATGGCCCGTGGACAGTTGTATTCTGCCTAATGTTAGGCACATTCCTGGAGCAATCCTCTAATTGCTTTCAGGCAGTATATGCTAAGGGCCTGGGGCCACTATGGGCAGAGTGAAGGATTTGTGTACTGGCAGTGGGAGTTCAGAGCCAGAATCTAGGGTGCTGGTGGCTCAGGGCCCCCTGAAATTCATCTCCCCAGTGGGTGGCTGAGGTTATGTATAGAGTCCAGGCTTGGCCTCATCTGGGAGATTACTTACAGGATGCAAGGTCTCATAGGAAAGGAGAGTCTAGAATCTGGATTGTGACTCGGCATAGAGAAGTCACCTTCATGTCCCTATAACACAGCCCCTACTATCTGGGAGGGGGCAGTGACAGGGTTTCTTTTTTTTTGCAGCAGGGGCAAGGGGGGGTGTTTCAAGACAGGGTTTCTCTGTGTAGCTTTGCGCCTTTCCTGGAACTCACTCTGTAGCCCAGGCTGGCCTCGAACTCACAGAGATCCACCTGCCTCTGCCTCCCAAGTGCTGGGATTAAAGGCGTGCGCCACCACCGCCCGGCAGCAACAGGGTTTCTATACCCAGGAGCTGGGGTCAGGCCTCTCAGCCCCCCCATCTCTCCCACAGCCGCATCGAGTGGGTGTGGCTGCATTGGAGCGAGTATCTCCTGGCCCGGGATGAATTTTACCGCTGGTTCCAGAAGATGGTGGTCGCTCTGGAGCCGCCTGTGGAGCTGCAGCTGGGCCTGAAGGAGAAGCAGTGGCAGCTGAGCCACGCCCAGGTGTTGCTGCATAATGTGGACAATCAGGCCGTGCTCCTGGATAGGCTGCTGGAGGAGGCAGGCTCCCTGTTCAACAGGATCGGGGACCCCAGTGTGGATGAGGATGCCCAGAAGAAGATGAAGGCTGAGTACGATGCTGTGAAGGCCAGAGCCCAGGTAAGCCGTGGATGGCTCCGTGCCCCATCCACCCCTCTTCTGCTCACTCACAGTCAGTCCATCGCCCCATTCTTTCATTAGCTACCCCCCATCAGTCTATCTACACACCCACTTCCCACTCAGCTTCCTGGCCTGTCGGCTCCCTTCCCCAGTATATTAGCAAGCCTCTCTTTCACTCACCCCATCCATCAGTCTACACTCTCCTATCTCTCCTGTCCATCTGATCACTCACTCATCAGTCTACTGCTCCCTAACCAACTAGTCTATTTGTCTCTCCAACCACTTAGCCACCCACCCCACCCATCTACCCACCCATCAAGCCAGCCTTTCATGTCGTAATCATATCCATCTGTTTTCTTGCCCGCCCCCTACTCATTGTCTGCCGTCCATCTTCACCAACTTGCTCATCCATCCGGCATCTGGTTACCCATCCACCCATCTTGCACCTACCCATCCACCTATCCTTCCACCCATTGTCCATACGCCCGGAGTTGCTCAGGCCTTCATACACATGTGGATGCTTAGTAAACATGTACAAAGTAATGGATTGTACAGTTCATGTCCCCCAGTGGCTTCCCTTCATCCTCCATCCTTCCTCCCCTCCCTCCCTCCCACCTCCTTCATTTCTTCCCTTTTAGTACCCCCCCTTCATCCCTGAACAGCCCATCTACTCCTGCTCTTGCCCTCACCCCAATCCCTCTGCCCCATCCTCTCACCTCAATCCTGGCCACGTTTTGGCAACAGTTCACCGAATTATTATGTTAAATGGTTACTTTTTAGAAATTCTGTTTTTCTTTATTGGTCTTTATCTGTCCACCTGTTCCTTTATAAAAATGTCCCTTGCCTGCATCAGGGTTATGTTCTTACTGTTATTAAGCATCCATGTCTAACAGTGGGAGCTGCAGGGGTAGACACTCGGTGTCACTGTGCCTCCTGCAGGGTGGATGGGCTTCCCCGTGGCTCTGTGATTTCCACCTGAGCTCATTCCATCAGGGCGTGGCACACATCCCCATGGCTGAACCTGCCCTTAGCACAACTCTGTGTTTGCTCTAGTCAGGCACTCTGGGAATCAACCTTCATGGTCCCTGTTTCTCTGTCTCTGTGCTTGCTTGGTGGTTCCTGATGTGAGTGTGCTTATTTGTTTGTTTTGGAGACAGGGTCTCACTGTGTAGCTCTGGCTGTTCTGGAACTTACTATGTAGACCAGGCTGGCCTCTAACCCACAGAGATCCACATGCCTCTGCTTCCTGAGTGCTGGAATTAAGGCGTGTGCACCATCATGCCCAGGTTCGAGTGTGTTTTTTAAAACTGATCGCTGAGCCAAATTGATGCAATAGGCTCTTGGTTCCATGTTCTGCAAGATGGCTGGCTTGCTTTGTTGCCGATTTATTTATTTATTTTAGGTAACTCCTTCCTTTTCATACTGCATTTGTAGAAATGTGTGTGTGGTCTCACAGTGGTGGAGAGTGAGGGCAGCTCTCTCGGGCTCTGTCTCTCTGTAGGGTCTCTGCTCCTCCTGGGTTTGAAAGCCATCATTCCTCTTACAATCTGAGGGAACAGTCCCAGACCCAGCAACCAAGACCCGGGTGCACTATGTGCCTGGTGGTCACAGGTCCTACTTCTGCAGCAAAGTGTCCCTTTCTGTGGTGTGCTGTGGTCTGCCGTCCCAAAGGATGAGTCTCTCTTTGCTGTATTCCTGCTGGTGTTGTGGGAGGACACTCACTTATTTTCCTCAGTGCTGGGGTCTCTTGGGGTCCTCAAGCCCACAAAATTTATGGGAAAGGATTTCTATAATAAGCCAATGTGCTGGTTTCCACATCTGAGAGAAAATACCAGAAGAAAACAAAGGAGGAGAGGTTTTTAACTCGGCTCACAGTTTTAGCTGACTCAGTCTGACTCCTGCTCTGAGC
Organism: Peromyscus eremicus; assembly: GCF_949786415.1. NCBI lineage: Eukaryota > Metazoa > Chordata > Mammalia > Rodentia > Cricetidae > Peromyscus > Peromyscus eremicus. The sequence continues at coordinate 52,546,296 of NC_081430.1, read as the reverse complement.
CTGAGGTGGCATAGAGCATCATGGCGGAAGGAGGCTGTGGTGGGCAAGCTGCTCATCGCTTCAGCCAGGAAGCAGAGAGGAGTCGGTAGCCTCCACTTTCCAACAGCCCATTCAGCTCAAGCCCATCAGTGGATTGACCCATTGATGAAGTTAGTGCCCGCGGGATCCAATCACCTCTCAACAGCTGGAGACCAAGCCTTCCACACACAAGCTGTGAGAGGACATTGACATCCAAAACATAATAGCAGAAAATGGAAATCCATTAGAGACACTGAGCGCCTGAGAAGGGACTGGGTTCCAGGCCAGGCCTTGCTGCTTCCCATTGGTATAGGGGTTGATCACTTAATCATCACTAGGTGTTTAACTCTTGGAGAACTGGCCAGTGTTTGCCGCCATAAAGGATGTCTATTATACATTCTCAGTGTATGAAGGACAGACAGAAGCAGCATCCTTGTTTGGCACATTGAACTGTTTATGAGAATCACACACACACACACACACACACACACACACACACACACACACACACACATAAATGCTCCTGGGGACATGTGGCTCCCCAGGCTGCTGGCCTGGGTCAGGATGGATGGACACAGTAGTATCAGGTTGACTTGGCCCTTGTAGCTGGTTACCCTTTTCCAGACTCTACAAGTACCATGTGGCCAGGGCAGGCACAAGAGGAATTCTCTCTCCAGGTCTGCTCCTCCAGGCCTGGCTAGGAAAGGTTCCTGGCCGTTCCCTGTGACTTACAGAAACAGGTGAGGACAGGGAGCAGAGAAGAGGAAGTGTGAGATTTGTGTGTTTATATGTGTGCATGTGTGAGAAGAAGATAGGTACCAGGGGAAGTTGGTGAGTACCACTCCCACCCCAATTCAGAAGCCATCATGGCTCATCGCCTCTGGGAGTCTCACTGTCTGCCTCATATGACCCAAAGTCCCCCAGAAATCATAGCTCTCCGGAGCAAGAATTGTCTTTCCTAAGCCTCTTCCTGTCTCTACCGCTTCAGTCCTCCGGCCATCTTACAGTGTAGACAGGGCTTCTGACAGTGTAGACAGACGGGAGAGATGTCAGCAGGTGCATTTATAAAGGCTAAAGACAACAACAACAATAATAATAATAATCCGAAGGCCAGGCACCACTGACCCAACAGAAAGGGCCAGAAGTTCTTGGTTCCCAAGGTAGACTTGGATCCTGGGGAGTGTCCCCACACCTGAGTCCATCGGTAGGTCCAAGGGGATAGGTTGGGTGTGGTTGCTTCTGAGCATTAGTGCAAAGAGGGGATTTGGGGCTCCTGGAGTAACTGGGTGTAGGGGCATGAGGCCTCCATGATGGGACCAGCAAGGTTGGCGAGGAGGTGGCCTTTCTGGTACAGCTGTCACCTCAACCCCAACATGGAAATGAGGTACTGGGAATGGAGGGAATTGGATTCTGCAGAAGTGAATTGTTTCACCTTTCAACTGCTGGCTGAAGCCTGTGGACCTTTGATTTTTCTCTTCTTGAACTCCAGAGGAGTTACAGGGACTGTTTAAGTGGCCAGCTGGCTTGGGAAAACCCAGAGGTAGCTTGGCCCATGTGACATTACACTCACATAGTGTGTGTGTGTGTGTGTGTGTGTGTGTGTGTGTGTGTGTGTGTTCTTGTAAACTGAAAGAGGGTGTTGGATCTCATGAAGCTGAAATTACAGGCACGTGTGAGCTGCCTAACATGGGTGGTGGGAACCGAACTTGGATCCTGTGTAAGAGCAGCAAGCTCTCTGAAGTACTGAACTGCCTCTCCAGCCTTCTCCCTGTCTACCCTGTGCATCCCGGTTGTCAGGTTTGGCAGCAAGGGGACAGTTACCTGCTGAGCCACCTCGACACCCCCAGTCTGTTTTTATGGCTGTCCGACCTGTGAGTTGGTGAGCCTCTGATATGGGTAGGGACAGGGCCACCCCCTGTGGCTTTGGAGACCACCCCTAAGAAGCTTCTAGGCCCAGTGTAGAGGTGAGCAGCAGTATCAAAAGGGAAGTGCAGGCAGGCCAGCTGGTGCCAGGAGTGTCTTCCTTGTTTGATTTGAAACCATCGCTTCCGAGTGGCAAACAGCAGCATCCTCCCTCTTCCGCCTCTCAGAAGGATTGCCTGGCATCCGGCCACGGGTCCTAGACTTTCCGCAGCCCTGTGTTGGTGACATAAATCCAAGCCACCCTGTTAATTGCTTGGGCTTTGACATTGCTGATAACTCTGCTTGCTGCACATGGTTTAATTGTGTGGTTTAATGAGAAGGCGGAGCCCTCAGCCACTCCTTACCCTGTCACCCTCCCACTGGCTGAGCTGGCTTTGAAATGGCTGTGCCTGGCGCTCAGCTAATCTGGATTCCTGCCTGCCGCCACTCCTTGCCAGCGCCTGCTCCTCATCACATGGACTTTTATTTGCTCTGGACTTTCCTGGGTGCCAGCACCTCATCATTCACACAGGCAGTGTTACCCACCATTCATTACTAGGGGCCGGGGGGGAGGGGGTATGGGGGTGGGTGGGAGGGTCCTTCCCACCCTCATCCATTGCCATCAGCATTAGGCTCTAAGGTTCCTGGTAACCCGCTATGACTCATCCGTGAGCCTTTCCTGGGATTGGAGGGCGCTGTGCGTGTGCAAACCACACCACAGGAAGTGGGAACCATTGAGGGAACTGAAGAAGCTCCAGCAGCTTTCAAAGGTTGAGGACTGATCTGTGAAGGCAGTGGTCCTTGCCAAGGCTCTCCTTTGAGATGCAGGTGGTTCTTATCTTGAGATTCTCAGTTCTTTCCTAAGTAACCTGGTCCCAAGCCTTGGCTACCTCATCTCTAAAATGGGGAGATTTTCTTCTGCATGCTGTTCATCTTGCCAAGGTTTAATTAGCTATTATTATTTCGTGGTTTTGGTGAACAGTGTCTCGAAGGAGGGGAACTGTGCACAGACTGCCTGCCCTCCTCACTGGAGGAATTGTGACTCAGCTTCCCACAGGCTCAGAGCCTTCCTAGACACGGCCTGCTCCACAGCAAGGAGCTGAGGTCACCAACCTTCAGCTGCTACACTGTCTGGTTTCTCGTGTGGCTGCTTGGCGTTGGGCTAAGAACAGCTTTTAGGTGTTTAAATGGGCAGGGGAAATTTCAAAGCTGACTATCTCATGACCTACAGAAGGGACAGGAAGTTCAGGGTCTAGGGTTCATAATGAAAGGTTTCATAGGAACAGGGCTGTTCCTTTCCATGCTGCCTGGCTGCTTGTGTGGCACAATGCAAGTAACTCTCGAGTGAGTAATGGCAGTAGAAGCCACAGGACAGGCAAAGCCAAAAGCATTTGGCTTGTTAGAAACAGCCTGGGGTCCCCCAGCTTAAGGGGTCCCCCCCCATCCCTATGTGGGGATGGAGAATGTAGTGCCATGGTGACTGTCTGGATCTCAGCTTGGGCCCTATGAGAGTTCTAGGCCTCCTGACTCAGTATGCACCTTATAGAAGTGACCCTATTTAATGCCAATTGTTCCATCATCAATGGTGTTAGGTAGGTTATGGCTCATGAATGCCCAGACGCACAAGGTGCATGGCAAATGAGTCCTCCGACCCTTTCCTTAACTTTCTCTGCAAACCCCCTCTGTCCTACTTTGCTCCTCTATTTCTGTGATAGAAACTCTGGCCAAAAGCTTCCTAGGGAAGGAGAGCATTTATTTAGCTTACTATTCCAGGTCAGTGTCCATCCTTGAGGGAAGTCAGGACAGGAACTGAAGCAGAAGCCACGGAAGGATGCTGCTACTGATTTGCTTTATGGCTTCCTCTCTAGGTTGTGCTCAGCTACCTTTCTTATACAGCTTGGACCCCCCCCCATCTCTGGCTGTCCTAGCGGGGTGACCTTGGGCATGTCACTTCACCTCTCTGGGCCTCAACGTCCTTGTCTGTCAAAAATAAAAATGAGAGCCCCTTATGGATGGGCAGGGGAGTTTACAGAGTTTTCATGGAACATCCTTAGCAATGCCCACAGCAGGGCGAGGGTGAGGGAGGGCAGGAACAAGGGCTTGGGGGGACAGTGTTCTGTGGCTGTTATTGTTGTTGGTGTTATACTCCTCTACCCTAGTCAAGTGGCATTCCTCAGACATAGCAGGAAAGAATGCCAGCTGTAGGGTTGACCAGGCCAAGTGCTGGCATGTGTGGGACTCCAGGGTCTGGTCCTGACTCCAGCACCCCTGATGTGCACACTCACACCTCCATATAGATGCCTCCTGACTCCCTGCCAAGCCAGTGATTGTTCCCTGGCCTTAAAGAGCCCCAGCCACAGGCAGTGGGCTCCTAGCCAGGCTGGGGACCCTCATGACAAGCAATTTCTCCTGCAGCATAGGGTGGATGTCCTGACCCAGGTGGCCCAGGAGCATGAGCAGTACCAGGAGGCTGTGACCGAGTTCCAGCTGTGGCTGAAGGCAGTGGTGGAGAAAGTGCGCAGCTGTCTGGGGCGGAACTGCAAGCTGGCTCTGGAGCTTCGCCTCTCTGCACTGCAGGTATACCACTGTGACCCAACCAGGACAGTGTCCCAACTAGGGTGTCTTGAGGCCTGGTTGACGGAGACCCTACATGTTGCAAGTGGGGATATCAGTTTCCACATCAGACACAGACACCCACAACCCACAGCACAGACTCCTGGGGAGAGAGTCCGGGGATCCAGTACAAAACATCTGGTGTGTTGGCTGACAAAGGGGACACGTGGACCTACAAGATTCCAGTAGCCTGGTATAGACCCATGGGTCTAGAGGATCAGAAGTTTAAGGCCATTCTTAGCTATATATCGAGGCCAAGCTGAGCTACATCAGCCACACACACGTTCTCCATCTATCTGTACAGATACAGTGATATAGATAGACACGCATCTAAAATCTAAATAGGTATCTGCACACACACGTACTGTGAGGCTCAGTGCCCCTTGACTCTTTGTAGCCCCATGGCATATCTTGCTAATGGCTTCAAGTTTTTTTTTTTTTTTTTTTTTTTTTTTTTTTTTTTTTTTTTTTTTTAAGAAACATTAGCAAATGCCACACAGTGCTGAAGACATACATGTCCAAAAGAGACATTCTCCTCTAAGTGCTCAATGGCTTGGAAGAAACAGGAGGGAATAGTCCCCATCTCACAAGTCCACGTGACCTAGAGCAGACAGTCCACCCCTGGCATGATCCCCAGATCTGCTCTGAGAACACAGCTAACCTCTGCTTTCCTGCTATCTCCCCGTCATCCTGGACAGGACATCGCCAAGGATTTCCCTAGGGGCGAGGAGTCTTTGAACAGGTTGGAGGAGCAGGCTGAGGGTGTCATCCGGAACACCTCTCCTTTGGGTGCAGAGAAGATCTCGGGGGAGCTGGAGGAGATGCGAGGGGTCCTGGAGAAGCTGAGAGTCCTCTGGAAGGAGGAAGAAGGGAGACTGCAGGGTCTGCTCCAGTCCAAGGGCGCCTGTGAGCAGCAGATCCTGAGGCTGGAGGCCGAGCTGGGAGAGTTCAAGAAAAGCCTTCAGAGGTTGGCCCATGAGGGCTTGGAGCCCACGGTGAAGACAGCCACAGAGGATGAGCTGGTGGCCCACTGGAGGCTGCTCTCGGTAAGTACAGGGGTGCGCTGGGCCTCAGGTTGCCACTTGGAGAATCGGAATCGGCTTTACTCATGTTCTCTGGTGTGCCTGATCCTTTGGCACCTGAGTTCCCTGAAAGGGCCATTGAGAAGGCAGGTGTTTATTCCCATTTCAAGAAGGAGAGAAACTAAGGCCTGAAATATTTCCCCCTTACAGTCCCTAAAGGCACAAAGTAAGTTGGTGGCGGACTCGGCATTGGGATGAGGGGACACGTTCTGGCCAGGGAGCGGCGAGGTTAGCGGTGGAGGGAAGCTCACGGTGGAGAGACGATGTGAGGCAAACCCGGGGCAGGTCTGGGGAGGGAAGGCAGCTTGGGCACCTACCCACTTTGGAAGTCTTAGTCACCTTCATGTCCCTGTAACAAAACGGCCGAGGTGAACTTAGGAGGAGCAAAGGTTTGCTGTGGCGCATGTTCTGGAGGTACCGGTTGAGGTCCAGAGACTGCATTTCTCGGGGCCTCCGCCAGGGACAGCGTGTCATGGTACGAGTCTATGGCAGAGTAAACCATTCACCTCTTAAGCCAGAAAGTAGGGCCCGTGAGGAAGACAAGACAAGCAGGCCCTTACGGACCCCTTTTGTGGCACACCTCCAAAGACGTAAGGACCCCCTGGGCCCCTCCTCCTAAAAGCTCCCAGTACCGCTGCCAGCACTGTTCAAACCATGGCAGGAAGTGTTCAGACAGGTTTTAGATCAAGCTGTCCAACACTCCCCAACCCCTCACTTTATTGTTACTACCATGATTTGGTTGAAGGAAACACTTGAAGCTGGTGCTGAGGCTCAGTGGTAGAACTTATCTAGCTTGCATGGGCCTCCAGGTTCCTTCCCTAGCCCCCCTCAAATGGGAGGGCATTAAAGGAAAAATCTTTAAAAAAAAAATAATAAAAGTGGCCCTGACCGCTCTTCTGCCCCACCACGGTGCTAAGGTTTTCTCGAGCATCCTTTATGCATTTGGGAGCTTTTCTGCCCAGCCTCTCAGCAGGTCAGGTTGCACTGCCTCTTTCTACAAAGGGGACCAGGCATCCTTGAGGGCCACCTGCTTCAGTCTGAATCGGAGCCTGGTGCAGAGGTTGAGAGTGGGGACTAGCCTGTGTGGGTTCAGGCAGCTTCCTCTCCTTTCTCCTGGACAGCTTTTGGGGCATGGTTTTTACTTCAGGTGTATGTGAATTGGGAATAATGGCCGTAGGGCCAGAGAAAGTGCTTGGCACATAAAAATGTCAATGCTTAAGAAATTCTGGCTCTTAGTGTGAGTCCAGCTTGCTAACCAATAGTCCACGTTCCGGAAATCCCTTCTGTTAGGGCTTTCTTCTTCATCATCGTCCTTTTTGTTAGTGTTGGGGATTGAACCCAGGTAGGGGCCTGCAGTTTAAGATATCCCTGAACCAATGGGAGCAGTTACAGTGCACTGAAGCATTTGTCACAGTGTCACTGTGAAGAAGATGACACCATGTGTAACCAGGCTGTTACAGGGAAGGGAGCAGGGGCTGAGCCTAAGGGTAAGATCCTGCAGTGGGTGCCCTTGGTGACCAGGTCCTCCAGCCTGGCCAGTCACCAGCCTCTTCTCAGCCCCTGCACACACACTGTCATTCCCCTAAGGAGCCTCACCGGCGTCTGGTTGTCATGTCTTGCAGGGGGCACGGGCTGCACTAGCTTCAGAGGAGCCCCGTGCAGACCGGCTACAAACTCAACTGAAGGAACTTGTCACCTTCCCTGACCTACAGCCACTCTCCGATAGCGTGGTGGCCGCCATTCAGGAATATCAAAGGTACCCAGGGAGGCTGAGGGCAGTCAGGACTACAAGTGGGCGGGACTCAGGGTGCTGGGTACTTGGCACCCTGTGTGTGGAGGATGGGCTGTCTGGGGGTGGCAAGTCTCTACTCAGCTGAGACTTGCATTTGGCTCCCAGCAAGAGGCGTGAGCATTGCTTTTCGCGGCTCGGAGGCTCATTGGCCCACCTCTGCTGGGTCTTGAGTGGCTGAGCGTTGGGAGGGCTTCACCATGCCGTGTCATAAGGGAGGGCTCCTGGGTAAATGTAACCACTCTTCTGCCTCTGACCATGCTGAGACTTAAGTACCAGACCATCTCTTTAGCACTGCTTCTGTTTACCTCTCTGACCGTGGGTACAGTCGAGCTCAGCAAAGAACAGAGTAATAGCCTCCCTCTGCAGAAATGAGAGCTGCACATTCGGAGCGCTCACCTGTTTTTGCCAAGAAAGCATCCTAAAAACAGCTCAGCCATCCCAATAGCACCCCATAGTACATCTTATACCCCTGCCTGGTTATAGGGGATTCCTTCGGAGTGGACACAGGAGCTTCATCTGCCGTGTCTCTCACCCACAGCTGTTCCTAGGCTCCACATCTGTAAAATTGGGATAGTGCCTAGATCCTACTGCCCAATGCTAAAGCAGAGCTAGGCTGGGGCTTGGACCTGCTACACACAGAACAGACAAAGGCTCAGTGGCCATAGGTCTCCTCTCCCTCAGCTTGGTCCACCCTGTTATCAGGATCAGGGCAGCTTTATCCGGTGTTGGGCCTAGTATTAGAAAACTTACTTGTAGGAAGTAGCTGAGCCTGGGGTGATATCTTAAGCAGGGTTTGGGTTTGGATTGACTGGGCAGTACCAGGTTAGGGTCTCCACAATTTACCCCCAAGGCTTTTGGTCTCCTGCCTTGAAGCTGGACTAGCTCTGCGTGAAGACAGCTCCATAGCAGCCCTTTTATCCTGAGAGCCCAGCTTTCAAGGTCCCACCTTCAAGAAGGGTATGGCTATCAGAGCACGCTTCCTTTAGTGTCCTCACTCTGGGGGCTGTCACAGGCTGGCTCATTCTGCAGCACTCTCTTCAGGCTGACAAATGCCCTTAGGCTCACAGTAGCTCTGGGTCCCAGACTCACATTTTCATCGTTTATTTCTTTTAAAAATTGAATTAAGCTCTTGTTTGGTTCTAAGTGGGAAGGGCAGCTCCTAGCGTTCTGTTACTAGAAGCTTCAGGATTATGAAAGTTCCTGGGAGCAGTGTGAGGAGTATCAGGATTATGAATGTTCCTGGGAGTGGTGTGAAGGGCATCAGGATTATGAATGTTCCTGGGAGCGATGTGAAGGGCATCAGGATTATGAATGTTCCTGAGCAGTGTGAAGGGCATCAGGATTATAAATGTTCCTGGGTTTGGTATGAAGGGCATCAGGATTATAATGTTTCCAGCAGCAGTGTGAAGAGCACTGTGTTACTCGTTCTTCAGATGAGGAAACAGGGGCTTTGACAGAGTTAAGCCACACAAGTGACAGCTGCTCTGCCTGACTCTAGTCTCAGCTTTTCAGATACTGCAGACACAGAGGACACTTGTGTATCTCATTTCCTTGAGAGCTTACAGGCCTGAGGGAGCTGAGGGGCTGTCCTCAAGAAGACCTGAGGCATGTGGTTAGTGCTGTCTCGGCGTTTACAAGTTCCCACCTACTTCCTATGCTACTTCGTAGCAGTCCATGTGTTAGGAGGGCATTCCCTGCCCTGGCAGCCTGGGCAGAGGCCTCCTGGACTGATCTCACTCTCTTCTCTCTGGATCTGTGCCCTGTGCTGCCCTGGCAGTATGAAGGGAAAGAATGCCAGGCTCCACAACGCGACCAGGGCAGAGCTGTGGCAGCGTTTCCAGCGGCCCCTCAATGACCTGCAGCTGTGGAAGGCTCTGGCTCAGAGGCTCCTGGACATCACCACCAGCCTGCCGGACCTGCCCTCCATTCACACCTTTCTGCCCCAGATTGAGGTAATCAGGCTTTGTGGGGCCGGGGAGGATGCTGGCCCAGTGTATGGCACCTCAGCTACCCTCCCAGGGACAAGTGCATTCCTGGGTCCTTGAGACACCTGGGTCCAGCTCACTGCTCTGTGTCAGGCAAGTACCAAGTGTACAAGAAGGGTCACCACTTGTTCTCAGGGACAAAAGTCATCCTTAGTCCTCGGGTAAAGCCAAGGCCTGGTGTGACTTTCATGGATCTTCTCGAAGCTATGTGGAATTTTGTCTCCCTTGGAGACCCCACCACAGGTAGAGGATTAATGATTCTACAAGAGAGCAGTGTAGCAAGCCATTGCCTTCACTGTGTCTTCAGTGACAGCCTGACCTGTGGGAACTTCAAACACAGAGGTGATCAGGTCGATCTCATGGCTCGACAGAGTCATCTGGAACCCAGGCTCTCCTAGCTCGAAGGCATGTCTCTTTCTGGCCTCCACTTAGCTGCCAAGTAGCGAGCAGTGTTTGTTATTGGTGGGAACAGCACAAGGGCCCAAGACCTCCCTCCATCACCGCTTTCACTCTGCCAACAAGGAGCTAAAGCCTTTCTGGGAAGCTTTCCTCTCATTGGTTGGGCAGGTCATGTGACCGTCCTTTAAACCAGTGCCTGGCTGAAGATGGTGAAATTGTCATGATTGGCTGTAGCAGTAACACTAACAATTCTAGGCCTTCAGCTGGGCACAAAACAAATGTTGACTGTTTGGAGAAAGAGGAACGGTTACAGGGAGAGCATGGGGCAGCATCCACCTCAGAGTCCCTCAACACTGGGGCTTTGATTGGCTCATAAACCCTGCTTTATGCTACTATTGAGCTCTCGGTCCATGAGATGCTCTTGTGTCCAGGGATTCTCAGACACACAGAGCAGAGAGAGGCATGAAAATGTGCCAGTCGTCAGCCTCATTTTATATTAGTTTTTGTTCTGATTACAAAAACATGCGTACATTACCCCAAAAATGTAAAGATTTCTGGAAAATTAAACAAAGAGTACCCACCATCCCACAAAGCATAGGACCGTCATCAACATATGGGATCAGTTTTCCCCTCACTGCTCTGGCCTACTGGGTGTTGCTGGGAGAATCTTTACTCCGGGTTGACCCACTTCTCCTGGAGAACACTGCTCAGCCTGCAGCTTGGAGCCTGCACATGTGTGAGCCCGAGGTTGATGCTGGGAATCACTTGGTTGCTCTTTCTCCTTATTCACTGAACCAGGAACTTACTGGTGTGGCTAGTCTTGCTAGCTAGCTTGCTTTAGGGATCCCCCACCACCTCTGCCTTCATAAGCTGAAACTACAGTTGGGCCACCATGCCCATCCATCCAGCACTTATTTGGGTTTCTTGGGATTCAAACTCAGATCCTCAGGCTTGTTCAGCAAGCACCCCAATTGTTGAGCTGTCTCCCCAACTTCAATCCCTCCCTAATTATTTATTTATGTTATTGAGGTTTTTTTTTTAGTTTTGGAGACAGGGTCTCACTTTGTAAATCTGGCTAGCCTGGAACTTACTATGTAGACCAGGCTGGTCATGAACTCACAGAGATCCACTTGCCTCTGCCCTCTGAATGCTAAGATTGGAGATGTGTACCATCAAGCCCAGCTCCATAGTTATGGACAGCAGGACATGATCCTTCCTCCCAAGGGTTCAGTAGATCCCTTCTCCCATGCTTAGGGGCTGAAGGATGCTGTTTTTTTTTTTTAAGTTGAAAAACAAATTGAATTATGTGTATGCCCATGTATGGGTATGTGCATGTGAGCACAGGTGCCCGAGGAGGCCAGGGCAACAGATCCCCCCTGAAGCTGGAGTTGCAGGTGGTTGCTGGGAATTGAACTCAGGTCCTCTGCCACAATAGTGTGCTCTCTTAACCACTATGCTATCTCTGTGGCTCTGGTGGTCATCTTTCTAAATTTTTTTATTTTATTATCTTTTTTGTGTGTAGGGATGTTTTGCCTATGTGTGTGTCTATGTACCACTGTGTGCCTGGTGCCCACAGAAGCCAGACGAGGGCATCAGATCTCCTGGAAGGAGAATTACAGACACTTGTCAAATATTCTGGAGGTGCTGGGAATTGATCCCAGGTCCTTTGGAAAGGTAGCCAGTACTCTCAGCGGCTGAGCTGTGTGTCCAGCCTCTGATGGTCGCCTTTTTTAGACAATCCTCACCAGCATCTATGAAGCGATCTCAAATGAAATTTGTGTGCACTACAAACCTCAATTTTGGTCAGACCATCCTAAACCTGTCCTTTTATTTGATGAAATCCATCCAGACCTTTCCATGTGATAGATAGAAAATCTAATTAATTTACAGTTTTTGTGTATTTAGGATCATGTCATACAGCTGTGGATTATGATGTGATGGCTCATGTTTATAATCCCAGCACTGTGGAGACAGAGGCAGGAGAATTGCTGTGAGTTCAATACCAGCCTAGGCTATGTAGTAATCTGCAGGCCAGCCTGAGCTACAGAGTAAAACCTTGTGTTAAAAAATAAAAAATTCATGTAGAATGAGTAGAAAAATTTCTTAATAAAGAAAAATGAAAAAAAAAAGAACTGAACTTGGATAACTGTATGGCATTTAAATAACAAAGAATGTGATATCAAACCCCATAGTAAAATAAAATTACTGGGCCGGGCGTTGGTGGCGCACGCCTTTAATCCCAGCACTCGGGAGGCAGAGGCAGGCGGATCTTTGTGAGTTCGAGGCCAGCCTGGTCTCCAAAGCGAGTTCCAGGAAAGGCGCAAAGCTACACAGAGAAACCCTGTCTTGAAAAACGAAAAAAAAAACAACAAAAAAAATAAAATAAAATTACTGGCCGGGCGGTGGTGGTGGTGCACGCCTTTAATCCCAGCACTTGGGAGGCAGAGCCAGGTGGATCTCTGTGAGTTCGAGGCCAGCCTGGGCTACCAAGTGAGTTCCAGGAAAAGGCGCAAAGCTACACAGAGAAACCCTGTCTCAAAAAACAAAAACAAAACAAAAAAATAAAATTACTGGTCTTGACTAGTTTCTGCTATAAAAAAATAAAAATAAAAATAAAAAATTCTATTGTCTCATAGTTCTCAAGGCCAGAAGTCCAAAGCAAGGTATTTTCAGGAAGATCTATTGGTGATGGAGGGTCACTGTGGAAAAGTGGTTCTCAACCTGTGGGTTGCGACCCCCATCAGATATCCTGCATATCAGATATTTACATTACGATCCCTAGCAGTAGCAAAATTACAGTTATGAAGTAGCAACAAAAATAATTTTATGGTGGGAGTGTCGCCACAACATGAGGAACTGTATTAACGGGTTGCAGCATTACAAAGGTTGAGAACCACTGGTGTAGAGGCATGGAAGATCAAGCCAGTGAGGTGTGAAAGGTCAGCTCTGGGGCACCAGCTTAGAAGCAACAGGCAGGCAGAGCTGTGGTCCAGGTGAGAGAGCCTGAGCATGTGCCATAGCTGGTGGTGGTGACGATGGAGGGGACACGGGTTTCCCAGACAGGAAAGGGGATGAAGTGTTCCTTGGCCTTTGATAATGAGATGGGTGAGGGTGGGTAAAAGAAAATCAACATGGATCCTGAAATTCAGAACCTTCCAATGTATTCCCACCTGTCTGCTTCTACTGTGCCGGATCTCCAGATGCCCGCAGAGTCACAGCTCCCGCGCAGCAACAGTAGGAATTGTGAGCTTGGGCCTTCCTGGCTGTCTGAGGTGCATGGGTACCTTGTCTCCCACAGGCGGCCCTGGCAGAGAGCTCCCGGCTGAAAGAGCAGCTGGCGATGCTGCAGCTGAAGACAGACTTGCTGGGGAGCATCTTCGGCCAGGAGAGAGCAGCCGCTCTCCTGGAGCAGGTGGCAAGTTCTGTGAGGGACAGAGACTTACTGCATAACAGCCTTCTGCAGAGGAAGAGCAAACTACAGGTGAGCATCAGCCGCTGCACCCTGGAGCTTGGCCAGGGGGCGGGCACAGCCCTTCTTGGTATTTTGATTTCAGCTCCACTCCTGACCAGTGGCTCTGGATGTATGCCTCTGTTTCCCACAATCTCAGGTTCTGTGTCTATGGACAGGGCGGGACTCTCATGTAACCCCTCTCACTGGCTCCCTAGTCACCTGTCTGCTGCTGGTCACTCCTAACCCTGTTCCCTAGGTTTTAATCAAGCCATGCTGTCTTCTGTAGAGCTGATGGACAAGCAAAGATGGGGTGGGGGAGATGGTTCAACCAGTGGAGGTGTTTGCTGCTCATTCTCTACCCAGTTTCAACCCCCAGGACCAGATGATAGGAGGAGAAAACCAACTCCTACAGTTGTCATCTGACCTCCACATGTTTATGTGTGTGCGTGTGCATGTGCACACACACACACACACAGACACACACGTGTGCACACACATGTAACTTAAATGTAATAGAAAATGAAGATACAAGCATTTGCTAACTTTAACCAACCATGATCCTAAGAGTGAATCTAGGCAGAGTTTTTCATCAGGACCACTGGCCAGTTCCCAAATAACCACACAGACTTAATATCAATTATAAATGATCAGCTGATAGCTTAGGCTTGTTACTAACTAGCTCTTAGAACTTAAATTAACCCATATTTCTTATCTACTCTCTGCTACGTGGCAATACCTTTTTTCACCATGGCATGTTCATCTTGCTTCTCTCTGTGTCTCATGGCAACTCCTCCCTCTTCTCCCTAGGCTCTCTTTTTGTCCACAAGTCTCACTTAACCTTTTCCTGCCTAGCTATTGGCCAGTCAGCTCTTTATTAACCGATGAGAGTAATACATATTCACAGCGTACAAAAAGACTATTTCACAGCGAGTGAATGTTATTAATGGCATGCTTCTGACTGCAATAAGTCAAAGCAATGGCTTGGCGCTCTGCAGACAGCCAGTTCTCGCTGCCAAATGTTTGCTGAGCGGCCAGTAATGATGATAATAATAGCTACGGTCTACAGGTGTTGGCTCTGGGCCAGGCACCTGTTAATCTTTGTTCAGCTGACACTATGGGGGAGGTGCTGCCAGTCTCCCTGTTTTACAGGCGAGGAGAGTCTGTCAGGTATCTCATGGCAGAGGGGTCAGGGTTCAGGCTGCATCACTTGACTCCAAGCCAGCAATCTTACTTCATCAGCACGGTAAGGCAGGCTTGCCAGAGCTGGGGGAACCAGAAAGGAAGTGAAGTCTCCACTCTCAAACCATGGTGGCGGCTGGCAGAGACAAGCACACACGGACAGTTACAGGAGGTGTCTGCAGAGTGGTCTCAGCAAAGCTCTAGATCGAGCTTCTCAACCTTCCTAATGCCTCAGCCCTTTAATACAGTTCCTCACGATGTGGTGACCCCCAAGCATAAAATTATTTTTGTTGTGACTTCTTAAACCGTAATTTTGCTACTGTTTTGAATCACAATGTAAATATTCATGCTGTCCAATCATCTTAGGTGACCCCTGTGAAAGGTTCATTTGACCCCAAAAGGGTCTCGACCCAAAGGTTGAGAACCTCTTGTCTACAGGCTGCTGCTGCTGCAGGGGCCCAGTCAGTGAAGATGCCAGTGTCTGTCAGGCATCTGGCCCAACTCTGCCTCTGTAGCAGAGAATCAGAAGGAAATGAGTAGGCGGGGCCGTATTCTAACAAAACCTTATCTACAAACAAGCTTCTGGAGAGATTTGGTGTGTGGGGGAGGGCTGTCCTTGAGGACCACGGCTAAAGTGTGGTAAGAACACTAGAGTGACCCGTCAGGAAGTGTTTCCTGGAGGAAGTGGATCAGTATAGAGAGAGCAGCCCGGCCCAGTGTCAGGTCTTACAAGGTGCCATGAGGAAAATGCTTCATTTGTGGTTCTATTTGCAGAGCCTGCTCGTCCAGCACAAGGACTTCGGGGTGGCTTTTGACCCCCTACACAGGAAACTCCTAGACCTCCAAGCCAGGATCCAAGCAGAGAAAGGACTTCAGCGGGACCTTCCTGGAAAGCAGGTTCAGCTCCTACGGTTGCAGGTGAGGAGTGACGGTCACCTGGCACGCGGTTGCCTGCGCGGGAGCTCCTCCTTCTGGCAGCAAGGTGCAAAGCAGTCGCCAGCCTGAGCCCAAGGTTCTTACTGGGGATCTGACTTGGGTCTCAGTAGAACCTCCGCTTTTTCAGGGGACAGTTCCTGGCCCCAGCGGGGCTGTTAGCACCCCTGAGCTGCTGAGTCGAGTCTGAGCGACCAGCAGTTCTTTTGTTTGCCCCTGGGTTCCGAAGTCTGAACAACGGCACTCAGCTCAGTTCTATTTGGTTTGGTACTCCAGCTGATGGGGTGGTGCCATCCACATTCAATGTGGGTTTTCCCTCTTCGGTTAATCTTATTTGAAAACACCCCCATAGACACACCTAGAGGTGTCTCCTAGATGATACAAATCCAGTCAAGTTGACAATGGAGATTAACTGTCGTATGAACTATTTTTGGTGAGTCTGGAGACTTTCAGTTGAATAAACCAATTTTGCGATTAGGAAGATATGTTTTATATCATGTGTGGACTGCATGCAGGCGGGTCATTGGTAATCGCCAGCCAGCTGAGAAGCTTTACTGGTTTTTATCATGCACATGACACAGTGTTTATTGTTTCAAACCCAAACACCATTCCTGTATAAGCTGACAGCATTCTCTGGAAAACATTAAGCATGGTACATTTGAGGCTTTAACACTGAAGTGGGTATAATTCTTCATAACAGCCAATGGTCACCAAGTGAGAGTCCAGACATGAGTTTCTTTCCCAAGATGCTGTCTGGTCTTTCCTATAGTTTATTTTAATAATGCCCCAGGATATTTGTGTCTGAATTTTAAAGATTGATTTGCCCTGAAAAGGAATCTATTGGACCACCCATGTGGTGCAGCCACTGACAGAGAGAACATGCTATCCTGGGAACCCCAACCAGGGACTCTCCCACTCAGAGTCCCTACCCCACTGGGCCTCGAGGATGGAAGGTCTTCTGGATGGAGGGTCTCCTAGGATGGAAGTGTTTTCTGGATGGAAGGTTTTCTGGGATGGGGGGGGGTTTCTGGATTGAGGGTCTCCTAGGATGGAGGGTCTTCTGGGATGGAGGGTCTCCTGGGATGGAGGGTCTTCTGGATTGAGGGTCTTCTGGATGGATGGTCTCCTAGGATGGAGGATCTTCTGGATGGATGGTCTCCTGGGATGGAGGGTCTTCTGGATGGAGAGGCAGATGGCCAAGCTCACTTGTTCTTCTCTCTATCACAGGGCCTGCAGGAAGAGGGTCTCGATCTGGGGACACAGATAGAGGCTGTGAGACCTCTTGCCCAGGAGAACTCTAACCACCAGCACAAACTGGACCAGATTTCCTCTGACCAGCAAGTCCTGAAGAGGTCCCTAGAGGTAAGGGACCAGTGAAAGGCCTAAGCAGTGAGAACCAGGTCTTAGAATGCTACACTCCTGGGTCCTTTCTCTTTCCAGCTTCTGTTCCTTCCAACCTCTCTTTCTTCTCATCCTCATTTGTGTAGCTTCCGGTTGTTGAGCTATTTGTTGTTGAGCTATTTCTGTATGCTGGCGGCTGTCCTGGGCTCTCGTGGTGGAGGCAGCTCACACTGACAGACAGGGCCCTGCTTTCCTGGGGACTGGGTGGATGGGACAGTGAATCAGCAAGCGAGTGAGTGATGCCAGGGTTTCCCATTGTAGTGAGGGCCACAGATGCAGAACAGAAAACTCTGCCTTGTCTCCTCTGCTTGGTGGGTGCACAGTTGTTGTTTGTGTCCCCAGCCCTGGTGGCCTCAGAGCCTTGTTTGCAGTGCCCTCTAGTGGCCTTCTGAGTACTTTCTGGTGCACAGGATTGATTCTACTTCCTGCAGTCTGATGGATGTTCAGAACCCAGACTTCTTGACAATTGACTGAGACAAGTATCGATGCAGACTCCAGGCTCCCTACACACCCTGATTTAGACAGGCTTGGGTCATCCTGCTTTTTAATTAAGCCTCAGGGAGTTCAAGCGGATCCCTGGCCACACCTCAAGAAAACTTAGTGCTAGGCTAACTTCTTCAGCCCACTTGGCCCTGTACACCCCATTTCCATAGCAAACACCTTCTTTACCACCCTGAAGCTAACAGGTGGGTACACCACTCTCACAGACAATCTAGGAATGTCTAGAATAGAAAGAAATTATTTTTTTTTCAAGACAGCGTTTCTCTGTGTAGCTTTGCACCTTTCCTGGAACTCACTTGGTAGCCCAGGCTGGCCTTGAATTCACAGAGATCCACCTGGCTCTGCCTCCCGAGTGCTGGGATTAAAGGCGTGCGCCACCACCGCCCGGCAGAAAGAAATTCTTAAAGAGACATAATCAAGTCATACATAAGTGGCTACAGATAGCTCTGATCATAGGAGAGGTCAGGAAATATTCCCTTTATACCACAACCACTGATGTCACATCAGGCAGCATGGCCAGTGGTAGGTACCTCTAAGGAGTGAGAGAAAATCTCGACTAAACCAAAGCAAAGCCCTTCGTGTATAAGAAGGGTGTGTTCCCAGACAAGTCAGTGGCCTTGTTAGAACTTCAGAGACCTCCTTACACCTGTGTGTGGAGTTAGACCCTGTCTCAGTTAGGGTTTCTATTGCTGTGAAGAGACACCATGACCACAGCAAGCAACTCTGATAAAGGAAACATTTAATTGGGGCTTGATTACAGTTCAAAGATTTAGTTCATTACATCATGGTGGGACATGGCAGTGTGCAGGCAGACATGGTGCTGGAGAAGGAGCTGAGAATTCTACATCTTAATCTTCAGCCACAGGAAATGAACTGGGTCTACACCAAGCATAGCTGGAGCATCTGAGACTTTAAAGCCCACCCCCACAGTGACACACTTTGTCCAACAAGGCCATACCTATTCTAACAAAACCACATCTCCTAATAATGCCACTCCCTATGAGCTCATGGGGACCAATTACATTCAGACTACCATAGAGCCCAACCCCAGGCCATGGCAAATAGGCTTTTAATCACTGTAAGTATGGGTGGGCATGAGACAGTTTAGTGGGATGTGGGGCAGTTCTGTCTCTCTCCCTCCATGGAGTGGGAGCACCTTACATTGTCTGCTACTTTTGGCCCCCGCTCCACTCTCAGCCCCAAATGCTTCCCCAGGAGTCTCCAGGAAACAGATGATGCCATACACCGAGGACCTAAGGAACCCTGTTGGCCTAAGCGACTCCTTGGGTCTGGATGAATTCACTAATCTGTTCAGTAAACTTGGATCTGTAGTCTCAGGGATAAATGAAGGGGATAGAGAGATAGGGCACTGTTCCCAGCTTCTAGAAGGCCCTAGAACTCCAAATGTCAGCTCCAAGAACTATATTCAAATGATGAGCTAGGCCAATCATTAGAGGACACATTCACTGGGTGTCATTAGTGGTAGCAAGAGGGTGACATCCCATGATGCTCCTGTAAAGGGGAACTGTCCCCCTTACTCAGACATTCAACGCTTGTTAAGTCTAGTGAGTGTAAACTCCCCCTTCCCTCACAGCCAAGTGGCCTTCATGTCCTGTCATCCCTGACAGAATGTCTAACAAAGACAACATTAGAAAGGTTTGCTTTGCCTCATAGTTCCAAGGTGTAGCCTCTCACAGTTCAGGGAACCATAGCAGCAGGAGCTTGGAGTAGTCAGTCTCACTGTGTCTTCAGTCAGGAAGTAGAGAGAGATGGACTCTGGCGCCCTGTGCAGACCAAGCTGGCCTTGAACTCACAGAGATCCAATTGCTTCCAGTTTTCTCCGTTTTCATGTAGTCCTGGGCCTTGGCCCGTGGAGTGGGGCAGCTCACATTTATGGGACTTCTCACCTCAGTTAACTGAACCTAGACAATCATTTAGAGCCTTGTTTCCATGGTGATTCTAGATCGGGTCAAGCAAGATTAACTATCACATCCACAGGGAGCATGCTCCTGTGTCAGAGGCCACATGTCCCTATGACAGGAAGCTGTTAGAGGTGGTTAGTGTTGGTACCCAGGTCCTGGCACTGAGGATGTAGAGGAGCAGGGCTTAGGAAACATTTGAGGCCATCTTTGATGGGTTGTTGAAAGTAGGTGTAGTATGTGGGATGCTGAACCCCGCCCCCATTGGGCTTATAGCCCCTTAGCAGGGGCCTGGCATCCCTATCTCTGCAGTGATTTTTTTTTTTGTTGTTGTTGTTTTGTTTAAAGATACAGGGAGATAGGGTCTTTGGAAGCCCAGCACTGAGGCATGAGACCTTCAGGGTAATGCAGTGAGAACAGTGGCAGAGGGCCGGAGTCTGAATGACTCATGGTGGGCTGGAAAGGGGGCTCAGAGAGTCCCAGGCAAGGGGGCCAGAAGAATGGAGCACGGCCATCCTTCTGAGGAGAGTGCCCAGCTTTCCTGGAGACAGAGAAGAGCAAGGCTCATGAGCCAGACTTCTGAGAAACTAACAGGCCTAGGAAACGGGATCCAGGGATAGAGCCCCCGCCATACACAAACACACCAAAAAAAAGCAAGGTAGCTTTGAAAACTTTTATACAGTCAATCATATACAGAAAAGAAAGCACGTTGGCATGGCTCCATGAATCTTAAAGAACAAACAGACCCATGTAAGGGCCCCCAGACAAAACCTAGGGTGACACCAGCCTGCCCCATGCCCCACCCCCATGCACTGTCTATCGGTTACCCTCAGCCCTGACCTCAGAGCTGTTTGCTCCGCCCCGCCCCTCCACACAATGCTTGCAGATTCCTCCACAATGCTGCAGGGGGTCACAGGCTGCCCATTCTTTTTAAAGACTATTTTTATTTTTCCTTTGACAATTTCATACATGTATACAATAAATCTTCATCATATCCACCCTACTCCCCCCTTCCACTCCTTCTGGACCATCCCCACCATGTCCCCACCCCACCTTCATCCCCTCTTCTTTTTTTCTTTAAATTGTAATCCACTGAATAGTTAGTGCTGCCCACATGGGGATAAGTGTGGGGCATCCCCTGAAAATGGGCAGCTTACAAGAGGCCACACCCCAAAGAAGAAATGACTCCTCATCCCCCAACAGCCTTCAGCTGCCAACCACTCCTCAGGTAGGGGTGGGGCTTCATGAACTCCTCTCTTATCCAAGCTGTGGTATTAACCGGCTTGGTTTTGTACCGGTAACGACAGCTGCTGGGAGTTCATGTGTTTACCAGCCATATCATGTCATAGCATCCTTCCCATCCTCTGGCTCTTACATCCTTTCTCCCTCATCTCCTGTGATGGCCCCTAATAGTTGTGTGTGGGGGGGGGCATGTAGGCAGGTCTAGGTATCATCTGTGGGGTATTATCTGCAGTCTGCCTCAAGCAGCATTCAGAGCTCCTGGCTGTACCGCAGGACCTTGTGGACAGGTGTCAGCAGAGCGTCCGAGAGCACTGCACCTTCAGCCACCGGCTGTCAGAGCTGCAGCAGTGGGTTACCATGGTCACACAGATGCTGGAGACACACCAAGGGGATGTGCATCTGTGGGATGCTGAGTCCCAAGAGACTGGACCTGAGGTAAGGTGCTGGTTCATTCTCTCGCCTGCATTCCCCTCAAGCATTCTGGGTGACCTTCACACTGGGGTACAGAGATTCCCCCAAACTAGTACCTCACATGTATGTATATATATATGTTCATCCATGTGTCCCACAGAAGCTGCTGGCTGAAATTCCAGAGAGAGAGGTCCAGCTGTCCCTACTCCAAGCACTGGGCCAGCTTGTGATGAAGAAGTCTTCTCCAGAGGGGGCGGCCTTGGTCCAGGAGGATCTGAGGAAGCTGGTGGAGTCTTGGCAGGCCCTACGGCTGCTAGAGGAGAATCTGCTGAGGTAAGGGTCTTCCTTGCTCCCCACTTTGTCCCAGACAATGCCTCCTCATCACCTAGGGTCCCTAGAGCATCTGACTGAGGCTGAGATGTATGACAGCCATGGTGCCAGGAATCTGGGGCTATCCCCATCTTTGGTCCAGTTAGTGATTCTGGTAGGGTTCTGAGGATTGGAGAACGTCTCTCACTTAGGGAGTTAGCCTCCAGCCTGTCTTGCCTGAGCTTACTTCTCTAGCTGCATCGATAGGTACATGTGCCTTGCTGGTACGGTAAGGTGGGTTTAAAGGAAGAAATGGCATGAATGTGCCTGGGAAGCCTTCTGATCCCCAAAGGTGGCTGCTAAGTTCCTCCTCCTCCTCCTCCTCCTCCTCCTCCTCCTCCTCCTCCTCCCCCTCCTCCTCCTCCTCCTTCTCTTCCTTCTTCTCCTCCTCCTTCTCCTTCTTCTTCCTCCTCCTCTTCTTCTCTTCCTCTTCCTCTTCTTCTCCTCCTCCCCCTCCCCCTTCCCCTTCCTCTTAAGATTTATTTATTTATTATGTATACAGTATTCTGCCTGCATGTATGCCTGCAGGCCAGAAGAGGGCACCAGATCTCATTACAGATGGTTGTGAGCCACCATGTGGTTGCTGGGAATTGAACTCAGGACCTCTGAAAGAGCAGTCAGTGCTTTTAACTGCTGAGCCATCTCTCCAGCTCTGGCTGCTAAGTTCTTAACCATGGTGAATCTCCAAAGTTTTCTTGGTGCCCCGATACTATTGCTTCTCCTGGGACCTGATGCATGCTCAGCACATGGCTGCCTTGAGTAAGTGTATTTTTCTTCCCAGTCTCATCAGAAACCAGCAGCTGCAGAGGACAGAAGTGGACACGGGGAAGAAACTACTCTTCACCAACAACATCCCGAAGGCTGGCTTTCTCATCAACCCCCAGGACCCTATCCCCAGGCATCGGCATGGGGTGAGTCTGTCTCAAAGGCTTTGGGAGAAAGGTCAGATCTCATGTCAATTGAGGAGGTGGGGGCCTCCATCACAGCTCCCTCCCTGCCCTGGACCATGTGCTTAGCTTATAGGATGTTTCTACTTTCTTGTTACTTGCCCCTGATGTGACCTCAGAAGTAATCAATTGCTAAAGGACTGAGGGTCTTGGAGGTCTAAGATCTCAGAGGTCCCAGATCACATTAGAAGATCAGGAACACCCCTGGACAAGACTGGCCCTCATTTATCTGAGCCCCTGCAGCAGCCTGTGTTAGGAGAGGATTGGGCTTTAAAACTTACTGCTGACCCCAGATAGCAAACAGGTCGGAGATGCAGGTCCTGACCCAGTAGCCTGATTCTGCATGGCTAACAAGCACCAGACACATGATCTGTGCTGCTGGGCTCTGAAACACAGCGTGAGAGACGACAAAGGAGTGAGGGTCCAGGCATTTAAGCAGGGTTTTAAAAGGTATGGCATATGCTGGCAGCTAGGCTGGATGCTATACCCAGTTCCGGGGTGAGGAAGCCCTTCTAGGGATGATGAAATATCAGTTGAACCCTCAAGACTGAGTGTGAGAAGGAGGGAGAAGCATTGTCTTAATTACTTTTCTATTGCCATGACAAAACACCACAATCACAGTAACTTAAAAAAGAAAACATTTATTTGGGTCTTACAGTTAGAGTTCATGACCGTCGATGCTGGCGCAATAGTGAGAGCTCACATCTTGATCTACAAGATGAGGCAGAAAGAGCTAACGGGATGGCCTGGCCTTTTGAAACCTCAAAGCCCACCTCCAGTGATACACTTTCTCCAACAAGGCCATACTACTAATTACTCCCAAATAGTTCTACCAACTGGGAAGCAAGCATTCAAATATGTGCATTTATAGGGACCATTATCATTCAAACCACCACAGGCATGTTCTCAGCATAGGGGGTTGTATATACAGAAACCCAGAGGGAGCGGAAGTTCGAGGTACCGGGATGCAGCTACAGACTGCACCAGGGAGGGGGAGAGGAGGGGGAAGAGAGGAAGAGAGGAAGGGGGAAGGAGGAGGAGGAGGAGGAGGAGGAGGAGGAGGAGGAGGAGGAGGAGGAGGAGGAGGAGAGAAGCTCAACCTTCAAGGAGCCTACAGAACTGGAACCCAGGGCTCTCCAGCCACATCAGGGAAGAGTAGGGCACCACCAAGGGATAGGAAAAGACTTAGCTGGACTGGCTTTCATTTCACCCTGCCCACATCTCCACAAGAATGGAGGAAAGATGACCACTGGGTAGGTGTCCTGGTTAAGGATGATGACCACTGGGTAGGTGTCCTGGTCAAGGATGATGACCACTGGGTAGGTGTCCTGGTCAAGGATGATGACCACTGGGTAGGTGTCCTGGTCAAGGATGATGATGACCTCTGGAGCTCCAGAAAGGTGGTGGTGAGGGACACTCTTGGCTCCTAAATGTGGATGAATGAAGGCCTATTCATCATCCCTCTGAGCCTCTCCTATGCCCTTCAGGTCCCCTGTCCTCATCTTCAGCTTTGGTGGGATCCCCGGGTCCATGGCCAGTAGGCCTTTCTCACATCTAAACACACACTTGCCTGCAGGCAAACCTACTGGAAGAGCATGACCTTCATGAAGATCACTCCCAGCTCCTGAGGGACTTTGAACAGTGGCTACAGGCAGAAAACTCCAAGTTAGTTGGAATCATCGCAATGAGAACAGCCACAGCCAAGGACTTGAGGACCAGAAAGATGAAGCTGCAGGTTTGTTCCAAGGAATGATCCCTAATGGGGTCCATGCCACCAGAAGTTCCTCAAATGAAGGAGTTCATGCTTAATAGTCATTTGTAAGCCATCCTGAGTCTATATAATAGTTTTAAATTGTTTTGGTTCAAAGATTTTAGAACTAACTTTTCTTTGCATCTGTCCATCCATTCGTCCATTTATCCATCTGTGCATCTATGCATGCATCCATCTATCCATCAATGATCCATTTATGCATGTATCATCTATCCATCCATGCTTCCATCCATGCATCTATCTATCCATCCATGCATGCATGCATCCATGCATGCATGCATCCATCCATCCATCCATCAATCATCCATTTATGTATGTATCCATCCATCCCACTTTATATTTCTCTGTTTGAAAAATATCACCACTGATCACTTGACTCCAGTATCGGTTAGCTGCCACTGTGCCATAGACCACCACAACAGCGAGTTGCTTAAAACAATAACTATTGTTTAATTCATGACTTTGACACTTGGTGATTTGACCTCAGCCCGGTTTCTGCCAGTTCTGGGGCTCAAGACACATATTCTGGACAATCTTATCTTTCGTCAGATATGGAACAACTAGATAGATCTGGTGGGGGGCTGGAAGTTGGTGGAGACAAACATGACACGGACCATGAATGTCTCATTCTCATGTGGGACAGCCCAGACCACTCAATGCTTAGAATAGGAACTTGCATGCTAGTGTCACATGGATTCTTCTGTGTTCTGCTGCACAAAGAAAGTCAACAGGCTATCTCAGATTCAAGGGATAAGAAAGAGACTCCGCCCCTTGATGTAAAGTCCAAAGGTGTTGCAGGCAGGGGAGAGGGAATCACATGCTTGTATTTGGTCTACCACTACTCTCTCCTCCATGCCATCTTGTTAGTCTTGGTCTGTTTCTATTGCTAAATACTCCAGACTGAATAAGTCATAACCAACAAAATTTCACCTCTCCAAAGGCTAGAAACTTCACGTATCAGAACCTAGCAAGGCTTCCTTCTTGTGTCATCATATGGCCAAAAGATGGAGGAGGTACAAAGAGGCAAAGGGATCTAAAAAAGGCCTTTTTTGTGGCAGTATTAGTCCCATCCTTGAGGGTCATTAATCCCACCCTCGGGCCAGGTCATCTCTCAAAGGTCCCATGTCCCAATACTGTCCACATGGATCTGGGAAGGGACAATCATTCAACCTATAGCAGTCATCAAACCCTTCTCAAGTCCATTTCCTGGATGTTTCTGTTCCCTCTGCATTTTCTGTTCACGTGACCACGGCAGCAGCTTCCTCTCTGCTCTCCTTTCTGGTGGAGCGTCACCCAGGTCATGGCTCCTTCTGCAGTGACCCAACAGAATCACTAATCAGACCTCGACCCCCTGATGAAAGCATTTTATTACGGAGTTCAAACCTACGTTAATTGTCCAAGACCTCCCTAATCAAGCCCACTCTGCCTCTCCTCTCTTTTATTTATATGACATCTCAGTAATAGTTTAGGGTCCAATTGTCTTCTTATTTATCCTGCTTGGCAATCATTGTGACTGCATTTGTGATGTGGGACCTTTATGGAAGGCCTGACAAGATCTCTTAAAATATCACCTTTGCCTTGATGTCTTTTTCTCACATGTCATTGAAATCCACATTTTTTCCTTCCCACCTGTATATTTTTGTCTGTTTCTTTTGCATATTTTTCACCCTTGACTCAGAGTGTTGAATTCTGAATACTTTTTTCTGACTCAACTTCCACTTGACTAATTCTCTTCCCGGCTGTGTCTCATTTGCTATTACATATGTCTATTAAGATCTTAACTTTGGTTGTCATGGCAATCAGTTTTAGAACTTCTATTTGGTTCCCTTCGGTCTGGTTGATTACATTCTCTGGCTTCCATCACATCCTTGATGAAATGTTTAAGCTTGTCTTTTAATTCTTTTTTTTTTTTTAAGATTTATTTATTTATTATGTATACAGTGCTCTGCCTGCATATATGGCTGCAGGCCAGAAGAGGGCACCAGATCTCATTACAGATGGTTGTGAGCCATCATGTGGTTGCTGGGTATTGAACTCAGGACCTTTGGAAGAGCAGTCAGTACTCTTAACCACTGAGCCATCTCTCCAGCCCATCTTTTAATTCTTTGAACTGTAACCCACCATAATTGCACTGCCTAATAATTCTGATACCTCCAGGCATTTAGGAATATTTCTGTCACATATTTCTGCTTCTCATTCTTGGTGTCATGTATTATTGTGTGGTTACTTTTTGTCCTGAACAAAATATACTAAAACTAATTTGGGAGTTAGGATAATTTCTTCCTCCAGAGAGATTTTTTTTTCTATTTCTGAGAAGTGGGGGCTTTATGATTCTGGGACCACTGAGTCCAAGTTCAAGTCTTGTAGTTCCTTGGACCACTAAGATGATCTGGAGCTAGGCTGTGAATAAGCACGCTCAAGGCCCAGATTCACTTATGGCTCCCTTTACTCCAAGAATAAGCATGCAGGCATCTCATCTACAAAGGGAATAACAGGTCTCTTCCTCTGCAGAGCCCAGGCTTGACTCTTACCACCTTAACCTTGGGAGGCTGCAGAGACATAGATTGGTTCAAAGCTGGTATCATTCCCTCTAGGTTGGCAAAAATCCTAAGAGCAAAAGGAGGTCTGAAGAGGCCTTGATTTTCTGGGTTCTTGTCCATCCCCAGAGCTTCTGTGGTGGCTTGGTTTTCTCTGCAGTGCTAGGGATAGAACCCAGGGTCTCAGACATGCTAGCCATGTGCTCTGCCATGGGGATGCACTTCCACCCCCTTGAGTTTTGTTCTGTGGTATATTCTCAGTGCATGGCTCATCCTGCTGATGGAGCTGAACATCACCAGCAAGTCTTCCCACCCACCAACCCCCAACTCAGATCTGTTTCCCACCTTCCACTCCAGTCATATCAACAATGACTTCTTACCCATGCACCATGGTAGGTCCTGAGCAGCTTAGCCAGGGTCCAAACCTGGGGCTGAAGCCTAGACTCCAACCTGTAGACCTTTCATCCACTCCACATCACACCACCTCTCAGGACTCCTGGGAAGAGGAAGTGTCATCCTATGGGAGAGCTGTGGTCTACTTAGAAAAAGTCTACCCGACTTAACATCAACTCTGCCGGCCTCAGAAATGCCAATAGAGTGGCATGCTCCATGATGACCACTTTGTGATGGTGACCACTCGTGGTCCTGGAATGTCAATGTTAAAAGTAAACACTGTGGGGGTGTTCTCTAAGGTTCTGGATGCATAGATGAAGGCTGAAAAGATGACTCAGAAGTTAAGAGAACTTGCTGCTCTCATAGGACAACCTGGGTTCAGTTCCCAGCATCCACATGGTGGCTCACAACCATCTATAACCCCAGTTCCAAGGGATCTAACACCCTCTTCAGATCTCTGCAGGCACCAGGCATACTCATGATGCACATATATACACGCAAGCAAAACATGCATATACATAAAATAAATACTTCTAAGACCAATTTTTGAAAGAATATTTTATGTGTATGAGTGTTTTACTTGCATGTATGTCTGTGCATCACATGGGTGCCTGGTACCCTTGGAGGGCCCAAGAGAGCATCAGATCCCTCGAGACTAAAGTTAAAAATAGTTATGAGGCAACATTTGGGTACTAAGACCCAGGTCTCCTGCAAGAGCAGCTATTCCTTTTAACCATCAAGCCATCTCTCCAGCCCTAAAAACATTTCTTTAAAAACGTGCTTGGATGAGAGTCTTGTGTTACTGGTCCTGTGCACATCTCCCAGCATGCCTCAGGTGGCCCTTGATTGGTGTATTCTTACCAGCCAGGTGGGGTTCTTGGGCCACTGGGCAGCTGAGACATAATGCTGCCTTTCTCTCAGGAACTGGAGGCCCGAATTCCAGAAGGCCAGCATCTCTTTGAGAACCTGCTCCGTCTCAGGCCAGCAAGGGACCCCTCCAATGAACTGGAAGATCTGCGCTATCGTTGGATGCTGTACAAGTCCAAACTCAAGGACTCTGGCCACCTGCCGGTAGGTGCTGGGGATAAAGGTTGGGGGTCCCAGGAGGCAACCATGGCTTGGAGAGACAGAGCTGAATCTAGTTCATTCTGGTGCATCCATATACCAGGCCAATGGGACTGCTCAAAGGAAAAGAGGACACTCTTGGGTCTTAGGCACGCGAGTTATGTCATATCATTTGTCCATCTTACCTCCCAGTGAGGCTGGAGTCCTGTGAGTAGTGTATACAGATCTCTTACTTCCACCATGTCAGAATTTTATGTGCATTTCCCATTTGGGCCTATAGCCACCTTCTGCTGGAGTATCTGCACCCCATTCTCCAGAGGGGATAGCTAAGTCCCACCCCTGACCCCAATGCTAGAGCTCGGGTCATAGTTCTTCACTGGCAGAGGCAACATTCTGTTACATCTCTGTGGTGTGGCACTGCCACAGGGATGCATGAGTTGGAGGCCAGCGGTCCTGAGACTCAGCGCTTCCTTCCTCTGGCCTTGACCTAGCACTTTTATCTCCTGGGTTTCCTATCTCCTACACAAACCATGGATAATGATAGCCTTTATTAAATGCTGTGGTCTCCTAACACGCCCATTCAGGAGAGAGGTCTCCTTCCCTCTAGACTGTTGACAGCAACGTGAGACAAAGAAGTTAAGTTTCCTAGGCCCAGGAAGGAATAGGTGAGAAGGCCTCCTAGAGCCCCCCTTTCAGGCCTCAGAGCCCAGAAGCCATAGCTTGGGGTACACCAGGCTTTTCCGGCCCCACAACTGGCAGTTTGGCCACTAGGTGTCAGCCCAGTCCAAGCCAGCTAGGCCACGTCCCCAGCCCTGGCCAAGGCCATCCAGACAGTGTGCCACCTGGACCTGAAGTGTGTTAAAAAGCTCATTAAACGAAATCCCCTGCTGGCGCAGGCTGTCCAGATGACCAGAAATGTTAACGAAATACTCCCCTGACAAAACGAATATTCTGTTACGGGTTCTGCTGGGGTTTAAGTTTTACGCGCCTAGCTGATTTTTTGCCCCATTTCTTCCCTTCCCTAAAATAACAGACGCAGAGTTCTCCAGGGGAGCTGACTGCATTCCAAAAGGTACGTGTCTGCCATCTGCTCGACATAGCTAGCGGGCAGAGAATGTTCAAGGCTAGAAGGCCTGTGATTCTGGGCCAGGGTGTCTGGATTTTCTAGAATGTTCCATGAGATCTGAAGAGAACCAACTTTGGGTTGTAATGGGCTGGGCCCTGGGGTATGTGTTCTCAGGCTCAAGGAGGGATTGACAAGTGTGTACAGATTAGCCTTGATTTACACACAGTGGAGGAGGACCCCTAGATTTGTCATCCAGACCCAGAACACACTGGAGAGTGACTGGATATTGCTTTGATTACTGTGCCGGCAGGTGTAAATCAGGATTGACCCAGGAGCCTGGACTATTCTGGACAAATTGGATCATGTGGCCTCTTCGGCCCTAGGGGACACATTAGAAAGGATGGTGGAGTCCTTTGCTCTACAAGGCACATGTTTCCACTGGTGCCCACTGAGACTCTGGCTCTTCCCATGCTAGCCACAGCTGAAGTGAGAACAGTACCAGTCACGGCACTCTAGGTGGCGCCCCCCACTGCTTGGGCTCTGTGTGCCAGGACTGGTTCTTAGGGGGTCTCAGTTCCATTGCCAGTGCTGTGACCAAATACCCAACAGATAAAAACTTGAGAAGGGGTTTGCTTTGGCTCAGGGTTTCAGAGCGGGCAGCCACAGTCTTTAGGACTCTGTGCTTGGGTAGTATGTCATTGCATTGGGAGCCTGTGGCAGAGGATGGCGGTCCACTTCCTGACCACCCAGGGAGAGAGGGAGAGGAAAAGTGAGAGATCGGGGGATGGGGAGATGAGGAAGGGAGGGGAGGAAGAGGGATAAATTGGGGACTACGACCTGGTATAACCTTCAGCCAGCTAGGCCCCAACTCCCATAGGCTCCACAACCTCCCCTTGTTAGGATCCACCAGCAGTTAAAACCACGAGCCTGTGGGGATATTTCCAGTTCAGGCCAGGACACTTGTGGCTAGAGCATCTCATTGTACCCTGACACTGACACCAAGGAGCAGTCTTAGCTCAGCTCTAAGCCTGAGGGGAAAATGGCGTGAAGAGCTAATGTGTCCACCAGGCATGTGACTGCTGATGGCATCGGCCCTCAGGTCTCAACACCCATGCTTTAACCCTTCGTAGGGTGCCTTGGAAGAATCCCTGGGGCCTTTCTCCCCATTCCTGTCCCTTGCTGTCCCTAGTGATGCCCTTGATTTCTTGCCAAACATTGACTGTAGTGACATGAACCCCCAGCACACTCTGGTTAAAGAACCCGGCGTCACTTCAGATCTCATTCTTCAGAGTCTAAATCCCAGGTGCGGGCACCCTGGATCCATTCCCGGCCTCTGGCAACTTCGGGAGACTGAGTGACTTGTGGATCAAGAAGGGCTTATTATGGACCAAGGCTGCGCCCGGGGCCCTTCATCAACCAGCTTTATGGCCTTGGAAAAATCACCCTGCCTGGGGGTTCCCTTTCCCATGTGTGAAATGAAAACATCAATATTGGCTTAATTTACTCCGAGAATTAATTTTGAAGACTGTGTGAACCAGAACATACCGAGGCGGACATGTCTCACCCAGGATTTCCCTCTAGTTCAGAATGATGTGAACCTCAGAGACTAGGAAGGGGTGTCTGCAAAGGGCACGTGACCTGGACTGCCTGGCCTGGTGGCCCCTGGTGGAAGATAGAAGTCCCAAGACCAGTGTTCAATCTGCCTGTAGTTGCTGCGCTTTAAGCCCCTCCATGGCTGGGAGTCCCCATCCATGCAGCCTAGGCTAGAGTTGGTCAGAGGTGTCCAACCTTTTGACACTGAGACATACTATGCAAAGAGTTTTTTCTTAAACCCCCCCCCCCAACCCTCACAATGTTTTAAGTAAGTTTATAGTTTTGTGTTGGACCACATCCCTAGCTGTCCTGGGGTGCATGTGACATGTGGGCCATAGACTGTACACCTCTGTCAGGCAGATTCTAAGTGGTAGCTACGTCCAGATCCCTGGTACAGTCGTGGTCCCCACTGACTGTCTCTCCCTTTAGTCATTCATTTATTATGTTGTCCCTGAGTCAGTGATGACTTCGTGCCACACGCTGTTTAATATGCTCCAAACCCATCATCCAACAAAAGAGTGGCAGTGTGCCATCCTAGAGCGTGTGCACCTGGCTGGGTGCAGAGCGGCAGGAACATCTGTTTGGAGCTGGGGCCTGGCTGTCTCTGTGTCAGAGGGCTATGAAGGCAGCAGCCATGAGAGCTCATAACCCAGATAGTCACCAAATAGCCCTGTTTAGCTACAGCTAGGAGATGTCAGCCATTATACTGTTGGGTATACAAACTAGAAGGTTCTATGTGCTTATCCATGCTATGTTTCAAACAAGTAGGCATATAAAAAGGCTGACTTCAGTTCTGGCTTCCTTTTAAGCCAATGAACCTCAGCTCCTATGAAGAAGGAAGCCATTCATGGTGG
This sequence comes from Peromyscus eremicus, assembly GCF_949786415.1. Taxonomy (NCBI): domain Eukaryota; kingdom Metazoa; phylum Chordata; class Mammalia; order Rodentia; family Cricetidae; genus Peromyscus; species Peromyscus eremicus. The sequence continues at coordinate 52,514,873 of NC_081430.1, read as the reverse complement.
GTGGCTTGATATTCAGAGACAATTAGGAGAAACAATTAGGATGCCCTGTGAACCCAGATGGATGCGCCCAGCCCTAAGATCCTAATCCACTGGTCTAGAAAGTTCATAAATTTGTGTTTCTGACACATTCCCAGGTGTTGTTCACACTTCTAGTTCAGGGACCACACTTTGAGAACTGGAGTTTTATGCTCTGAGTTCAAATCCAGGCTCAGTCACTGGTGTGTGTGACATTTGTCAAATTACTCGACCATGATCTTCCAGTGAAGGGAAGGAGTCCACTGAACTAAAGGCAGAGAAAGTTTCCTTCCTACTGACTGGCACATAGTAGGCTCTCATTGCCGTGTGTGTGTGTGTGTGTGTGTGTGTGTGTGTGTGTGTGTACCTCAGATGCCTATAGACACTGTTCCTGCTTCTTCTTCCAAGAGCAGAAAAAGGAGTGATGCACAAGTCTTGTGTTAGTCAGTTCTCGGTTACTATTACAAAATGCTTGAGGAAATCAGCTTATAAAGAGGGAAGGGTTATTTGGCTCACAGGTTTTATAGAGTTTCCCCATCCATGGTCACTTGTCACTGTTGCTTTGGGCCTTTAGTGAAGTAGTATGCCATGGTGGGAACATGAGGTGGAATAAAACTACCCACCTCATGGCCAGGAAGCAAAGGAAGAGGAAGAGGAGAAGACCATGGTCTGTTCCGCAGTCCTCTTCAAGGGCACACCCCCTAAGGCGTGGCCTAAGGACCTTCCAGTAGGTCCTTTTATTTTATCATTATATTTATTTTATGTGTATGAGTGTTTGCCTGCATGTGTCTGTGCACTACATGTGTGCAGTGCCTTTAGAGGCCAGAAGAGGGCTGTAGCACGAATCTTGAAGGGTCTTAGTAATGAAATCAAACCTGGAGCCCAGGTATTGGGGAAGATCAGAGAAGCAGAACAAGCCACAGCTTCCTCACCTCGCCAATTCCGAAGATGATCCTGTTTCCTCAGCCTGGATGCCTCTCAGCTAAACTGCTGCTCAAAAGCCTAAAAGCTTAACCAGCTCTAGTTCCTGGTCCTCACGCCTTAAATACCTTTCTGCCTCCTGCCATCACTTCCTGGGATTAAAGGCATGAGTCACCATGGTTGGCTGTTTCCAGTGTGGCCTTGAACTCACAGAGATCCAGGCAGATCTCTGCCTCTGGAATGCTGGGATTAAAGGCATGTGCTACCACTGCCTAACCTCTATGTTTAATATTGTGGCTGTTCTGTTCTCTGACCCCAGATAAGTTTATTAGAGTACACAATATTTTGGGGAACACAATACCACCACAGAGGGCATCAGATCCCCTGGAACTGGAGTTACAGTTGTAAGCAGCAGTGTGGGTGCTGGGAATTGAACCTAGGTCCTCTGCAAGAGCAGACACTGTTCTTAACACTGAGCCATTTGCAGCCCCACTTCTTAAGGATTCCATTCCTCCAAATACTGTAGCCGGGGGATCAGTTCTGTAACTCACGAGCCTCTATGGGACACTCAAGACCCAAATTCACAGTTATTTTTTACCCAAATTATGTTGTTTTTTACCTGGTTAGGTATGTGCAAATATGATAGGGCTATACACACATGTGCACACATACATGCACATGTGCCTAAACTCACATGGGCACACACATACACACATATGCACATGCATACTTGTGCACACACACACATGCACGCACATGACACGCACACATATGCAGAGGCCAGCCAGGCAGAACAGGAGTACCTTCTGCAAACGCTATAATCTCACCAACTTAAAAACATTCTATATATTATGTTCAGCCCACAGGAAAGAAAGACACCCACTGTCGAGCTGATGATTTATGTGTGGCTGGTTCTCCACACTTCCTCTACTCCCTCTAGGCCTCAAGTCATCCAAGGCTCCAGCTACGTCAGCAGCTTCAGCCTGTTTGTTTGCATAAACAGGATAATTAAGATTTATTAAATTTGTACTGCCAGCATGGTAGGCAACTTGGTGCCAGTGGACGCTTGCCTGCAGCGCTCAGACACACGAATCGTAGCTGCTTCTTGAATGGCAGCTGGGCCGTGAGTCACCTCAAGGCCTGCTGTGGCCTGGGATGTGTCGCTGCCCTCCCTGAAAACAGTCTTTTCACTGGGGCCCTGAGCTGACTGGCCCTGCTGTTCTCCAGTTTGCAAGGGCCAGGCTCTCTTGGTACACTGGGCACTGCACAGTGAGACTCTCAGCACACAGGCCCACGTGTGGTGCCACCTGGAAGTGGCATAGGTTTACCTGATTGTATTCCCAAAGGTTTTTTTTTCTTTTCTGTAATTAACATTTTCCCCTTTTATTTTACATACCAACCATAGCTTCCCCTCCCTCCTCTCCTCCCGATCCCTTCCCTTCCCAAGGTTTTAAGATTCATAATTTTTGTTTTGCGTTTTCACTTCTCTGGAATTTAGATTTCTGTTCCAATCTAGTCCTCCCAGGGAGCACTCATGATTACTTCCACCCTCTACCACGAAACCTTCACCTGGGATTCTTGGAGGTCAAAGTCTCTGCTGATGATTACATTTTGTTCTGGTTTTCTTTAGGCTACACTGGGGATACCCACTTAGCCCATCTATTTGGAAGAGGCCCTGCCTATGGCTCAAGTTCCCAAGAAATGGCTTTTTCTTCCCCTCCCTTCAACCAAATGTGGAATGTTCTGGCCCCTCTTTCTATGAGGTCATTCTCCTTGTTCTCTGCATCCCCACTGAAGGCACAGCCCCTTTGTGTGTGCACGCAGCTTTATGTGCACAGCCCCTCCGTGTGCACACAGCTTTATGCGCACAGCCCCTCCATGTGCACGCGGCTTTATGTGCACAGCCCCTCCGTGTGCACGCGGCTTTATGTGCACCGCCCCTCCGTGTGCACGCAGCTTTATGTGGGCTCTCCTTCTTCACTTCCTCTCTCTCCCTCCCTCCCTTCCCACAGAGTCTCCCACAGCCCAGGATAGCCTCAAATTCACTGTGAGGACGAACCTGGATTTCTAATACTGCCTCTACCTCCTGAGTGCCAGTGTTACTATCATATCCAGTTTACCCACTGCTGGGGACCAAACCCAGGGCTTCATGCATGCTAGACAAGCATTCTACCTACTGAGCCACAGCGTCCCAGCTTCTTTATGGAGGCTTTTCGGTCAAGTTTATTCTGGGGTTGGTGGTGGCTGTTTGCTTTCTTGGTGGTAAGATAATGGTTGCCTTTCAACAGATGCCTGGGCTGGGTGGGATGGTGTAATACCAACCCTCAGAAGGCATTGGTTGGCTTCCAGTGGTAGAGGATAGCTGTCACAGCTGAGGTTTAAAAAAAAAGTATGATGGGTGCTGTGATGGACACTCTCGTGCTTGATCTTCAATGCTCTTGACAGTTCTCTTCCTCTTCTGCCCAGGGACAGCAAGGTCAGTTGGGGCTGGGCAGTGTGATGTCACTGAACTCTCTCTGAGTCACCTGCTTACAGCTCAGCAAACAGCTCAAATCTGCCACATCCCTCGTCCTAGCTGAATAAATAGCTGGGCTTTGCTCAGCCACACTGTCTCGGACCCAGACTGGCCTCAGACCGCATTGGGTACCATCTTCCTTCCACCCACAGAAGCCCAAAGCAGCTGGGCATTGCTGAGTTATGACAGAGTTGTCACCAAGACCTTCAACACTGAGTCTTTGAACCTGAGTCTGACTTCTGATATCCACATGGGTTGCTTTCCAGGCCTCCTGTCTCCAAGCCTCCCACTCCTATACCTCCCCTACATCTTAGAGACTCACCCTAGCCACGGAGCCTGTAACTCCCTGGTCAGTCAGTATTGGGGGGTCATCTTCCTTGCCTCTAGCTGTGATTGCATCCCCTGCAGAGGTTGTCCTGACATCTACCCTGGTTCCTCTCTTTCTGTTATTTTCTCAATTACCCAAATGTGATGATGATACTCATTGTTGACAAAATATAATGCTTTAACCTACAGCATCTCCTTCAGAGCCTTCTCTGACTCCCACATCTACCCTGGTTCCTCTTTCTGCTGTTTCCCCAGTTACCCGAATGTAGTTATGATACTTGATGCTGACACCCACACACCTGCCCCTGAGTGTGGTGCTAGCCTTCCTTGAGTGAGGACAAAGTCGCCCTTCCCTTGGCCATTGCATCCATTGTCTTCCACCGTGGAAGTCAACCAGTTGCAAAGACCGGTTCAGTGTACCTTGGCTCCTCTCCTACTCCATCAACCTGGGAGTTTGAAAAAAAGGTGATTCTGTGGCCTGCCTAGCTCACACAGAGATCAAGTGAGCCTGGCCTGCATACAGGTGAGACACACACAGGCTCCTCTGAGCTCTCGGTAGTGAGATCAGGGCTGCAAACCCATGCTTTTGGTACTCAGAGAATAGGGAAGAAAACATGCGGTCAAGGTAGGCAGGCCAGCTGGGAAATGTGTTCATCATCAGGATGTACCCAGTTCCCTGCCTGGGCTCCCAAGGACAGACAAGGACAACAGTTACCAGTGTGCCCCAGGGCAGGCAGAGGGTTAAAGATGATGCTGAGGGAGCTACAGTGAGAGGCATTGGGCTGGGCTCTGCCAGGCTTCTCTTCACCTTGAGCTGTTGGGGCTGGTCTGGCTTTATGGTAGTGAATGAGGCCCCACCAGGCCTTAGGAAAGGACCCCAAGCCTCAGTTGCATTGATACTCATTGTTCTATACTCAACATGCTGGGTCAAGATGGGACCCATGTGGACAGCTGAGGCCCAGAGTGCTGCTTTGTGATTATCTTTAGTCATGGTTTCTTATGAGAGATACCATGTAGGGTGATGGAGAGAGCCTGGGCTTTGCAGTGTTGATGGAAGTTGAGCCTGTGTGTGATCTCAGGCTACTGACTCTCCTTTAGCTTTAGTTTCTTCCTCTGTGAAATAGGCAGAGGACAACCAGCCTCCCAGAGCAGTTAGAAACATTCAGGAAGCTCATGGTCTAGGGGAAGAGTTAAGGAGGAGGCCTTGGGTACAGCGTGTGTACACATGTGTACACACGTGACAGATGGAGCCCAGATGTTCGGGGTGTAATATTGGAATAGTGAAAATCTTCACCAATGGTGGGCGTGAGTCTCTGTGGTCACCTCCTGGGTACTGAGGGATAGGCAGATGGCCAGAGCAAAGAGGATGAAGGATGGGAGTTTGGCCTCCTGTGGAGCCCTTTCTCTCGGATAGCTTTGAGTAGGACACAGGTAATAATACTCTGTAGAGAAACTGAGGCACAGAAAGGCTCTTGGAACTGAGATGAGCTAGGATTGTCAATTCCCTTGTTAGCTTCTTAAAAAGCCTTTGTTAGAAGTGTGTGTGTGTGTGTGTGTGTGTGTGTGTGTGTGTGTGTGTGTGTGTGGTCGTTTTCTTCTTGTTATTTGGTCCAGGATCACAGCTCATGAGATGGTGCGGCCCACAGTTAGGGCGGGTCTTCCCACCTCTACCCAATCTAGAACTCCCTTATAGACATGCTCAGAGGTTTGTTTCCATAGCGATTCTCGATTGACAACCAAGACCGGCCATCACACCCCTCCTCACAGTGGAGAGTCCGCGCCTGTGGTCACACAGTTTACCCAGCGTGCCCTCCTGCCCCACTGCCCCCTGAACCTCGTAGTCGCTCACGGTCTGTCTTGTGTTGATTACACAGTTTACCCAGCGTGCCCTCCTGCCCCACTGCCCCCTTGAACCTCGTAGTCGCTCACGGTCTGTCTTGTGTTGGTTCGCAGAGTCGACAGCCGAGGCGGTGGCGGAATCCCTGCTCTCTCCTGCAGAAAGCGTGCCGCGTGGCGCTGCCGTTGCAGCTGCTGCTCCTGCTCTTTCTTCTGCTGCTCTTCCTGCTGCCGGCCGGTGAGGAGGAGCGCAGCTGCGCCCTGGCCAACAACTTCGCCCGCTCCTTCGCTCTCATGCTTCGTTACAACGGCCCCCCGCCCACCTAGCCCACTGGGGCCTACAGGTGACTTTCTGCAGACCCGCTGAGGCTGGCTGCTGGGGGAAGCTGGACAGACCAGACACCCAGAAGAGCCTCTGTCTAAATGCTGCATCTGTTCCCAGAACTTGCTTTTTCTACGATGTCATTTCTGTCTATTTATACTAAATGTGTACTATGTGTGGTTAGGGAATAATGTACAGATTTTTTATACGCAAGTGTATGTATATGCTCAGTGTAGATAACTTCAGATACGATGTCTCTTTGTGCCTACAGAAGTCCCCAGCAGTGTGTTTCCCTAATGGGATTTGTGACACTCGTGCCTTAGCATTCTGTCATCCCTGGAAGACAGGAGAAATCACATGTTACTTTTATGACAACCTGTACCCAGGAATCCAGATTCAAAAGTCTCCGAGCTCTGAGCTTAGCTGAACAGAATTGGAGCCTTGGAGCTCTTGTGCATGTGGCTAGTTTTAAAGCTACAAGGTCTTGGGCTGTAGGCTGGATAAAAAGAAGCGGTGATGGCCAAGAGCAGTGAGACCAGACAAGTGACAGAGGGCTCCCCAGAGAGGAGCAGAAGAACTTAGAGAACTGACGAAGTTCCACAGAGTGATGGCACTTAGCCTGCCCCACCCCCACGTGGTAGCCACTGATAGCACAGACCATCGAGAAATGCCCGTGACCATGAGCGTGACCCTGTGTCTTCAGGAAGTGGCTGGGATTTTGTTTGTGTGTTTTCCCCAGGAGAAAGAAAACAGGAAGATGAACTTGACTTTTTATTCTTATGCACAAGGGTGAAGCACATTGCCAGTGGCCCGTGCCAGGCCCAGGAGACCTGTGTCACCATTGTGGTTGGGCATTCTCCTGGCTAGGGCGTGAACTGAGGGCAGAATGGAAAAGACTCGGCCCGTCTGAAGGGGTCTCTCTTCCCTTCCAAGAAGGAACTGTGCAGGCTGGTGGGTCTACAGGGCTGGACAGGTCTTACCTTCTTCCCCTGCCAGGGCTCACAATCTAGGCCCAGGCAGGAGCAAATAGGTGGGTTCCAGGTATGTGTGGGAGGCCTCTGGGGTGACTCCAGGCTATGCCCAAGGCTGGAAGTATGACCAGGGAATTCCTGGATGATTCCTAAGTGGGTTAAAACTGGATCAAGTTTACCCTAAACTGACACTTTTTTTTTCTTTTAGAAAATACTTAATGCCCCCTTTTTACAGATGGAATTTGTCTGGTAGGTGGGGGTGCCCTCAGGCATTAGCATCAGATACACAACCACAGTGTTAAAGACCCAGAGAGGCACTTTAAACATAACGAATATTGAGTCCCTAAGAGGGACCCGACTCCAAGGTCACCACCCTATGCACACAGACCAAGTCCCTACCAAGCTGGCATCAGGCTACACCATGTACGGCCTTCATCTTAGCACAGAACCTAGGAAAGGCAAGCAGGACGGCAGCGCCTTGGGCTTGTTACTTGGTCTGTGACCTCAGCCATAAGGCCTCTCCTGCACACTGCCATTTTGCTGGGAAATCAGGGGCTGGTGCACCCTGACTTCAGACCCAGGTAGCCGAGTCCTGATGCTCACTAAGATCATTGGTCCACCTCTTGGTCAGAACTGTGGCAAAGGACATCAGCACTTCCTTTTCCGCTTTCCCATCTCACAGGTAAGAAACTTGAGGCCCAGAGAAGGGAAGTCACTTACCCACAGCCACACAGCAAGAACCTATAAAGCCAGAAATGGGCTGGTCACCACTGTCCTCAGGTGATATCATGTTCATTATATAGCATAGCCTCCCCACATCTCCCTTCCCAGGGCGAGGACATGGCTCAGAGATAGCACACTTGCCCAACAGGTGTGAGTCCTGGGTTCCATCCCCAGAACTTAAGAGAGAAAAAGAAAAAGCAGAAAAGAGAGCTGTTTACTATGAATGTAGTTGTGTCTTGTGGTAAACGGCTGGGGAGGGTGTAACTGCACTATGCGGGTGGTGGGGTGGTGGGAACATATCTCTGTTTTTAACTATGACAATGACACTGTGGATTGCTTGTTTGCATAACTTTTTTAACAGAGGGGGACTGATATTTTTATTTCTTTCATATGAATATAGCTGGAATATGACATACTAGCCATTTCTGGGTGCTTTTCCGATGTAACTTCTTTTGCTTAAAGTGCGTATAGACACCTGCTGCTGTGATGTCGCCTCCTAGCCAATTACCATAGAGAGTTGGAAGGTGTCCCTGGAGAGAAGTGTTGGAGCTTAAAAAGCTTAAAAAGTCTTTGTTAGAAGTGTGTGTGTGTGTGTGTGTGTGTGTGTGTGTGCACGTGTGTGTTATTTGTCCTGCAGACAGTGCTCACATGTAACCTACCTAGGTTAGCCTAGGAATGTGTGTGTGTGTGTGTGTGTGTGTGTGTGTGTGTGTGTGTGTGTGAAGGGTCCAAGCAGGTACTATCAGTGCTGTTGGTCCCCTACCCTGTGTCGGTTTCTGCTCCTTTCGTCCCCATCTGTCCTCTGAGTGCAGAATGCAGGAGCAGAGAATCTGTTTCTAATGTAGTTGGACTAAGTGGAGTTAGGACTCAGGACAGTGGGTGAGCTAGGAAGTCCTGGAGGTGCTGGCGGGAAGGGCCGAGGCGCTGCTCACTAGGCTGTGGTGGTTTGGAAGAAAATGGCCCCAAAAGGAGTGGCACTATTAGGAGGTGTGGCCTTGTTGGGGGAAGTGTGCCACTGTGGGGAAGGGCTTTGAGGTCTCTTTTGCTCAAGCTTCTCAATGTGTGACTGTCAGTTGACTTCCTGCTGCCTTCTGGTGGAGATGTAGGCATCACCACATCTGCCCGCACGCCACCATGCTCCCTGTCATGATGATAATTGGTTGACCTCTGAAACTGTAAGCCATCACCCCAATTACACGTTTTCTGTGTAAGAGCTGCTGTGGTCGTGGTGTCTCTTCACAGCAATAGAATCCCTAACTAAGACACAGACGATGCCTTTCCGTGGGGAACTGGCACCGAAGGGCTGGCATTTCCAATCTGCCCACCCCGATCAAGCCTGATAGTTCTTCATCCCTAAGCATGAGGTGAGAAACAGGGGCTTTTAAAGACATAAAGCCACTTGCGCACATTCAGGTGAGACTGGAATCCAGGGTTATTGGACCCTGGAGCCCATACTGGGGAGAAAGGACTTGGGGCTGGTACCACTAAGCCGCAGTCTCTGTGGCCTCTGGGAATGGTGTCACTCAGTGGCAGCTCTCTGCTCTCAGCTCCATTGGGGTGGGGTTAACAAGAGTCTGTGGCTTCCTGTGACTCTCTGAGGAATCCCCTCAGCAGGCACATCCCTGCAGGTCATTGGCCATCAGCCTCGTGTTGCTCCAAGAGGCAGGACTTGCCACACACCCTGGAGCTGAGGCCTCCTCTGCCCCTGTGAAGTCCCCCATCATTGGCCTCAGTTCCCTGTGGGACCGGAGTCCTAAGATACTTCAGAGGAAGGAAACAGGGGTTCCTCTGCAGCTGGGACAAGGAGAATGACAAGCCCCTGGTGAGCTACTGCTGGGCGGCCGGGTGCCAAGGGTGTGGGCCACCCTGCGAGGCTGCCTGACAGCGAGAGAGACTGAGGGGGCCTTTCTTTTTCCATGCAGTGTGAAGTCAGGCCAGGCCAGATCAACAAGCTCAGTGGAGGGTTTGAGAATCTGAGCCGAGCTGATCTGGCTGGGGTAATCAGATGGGAAACAGAGACAGAGGCCAGTCAGGGACCACAGAGGCGGAGGGCCGCTAATGCACGCTAAGTAGCCATGAGGCCAGACTTTATGTTGCATGTGTTTACCACTGTGTAAGACGGGAGACAGCAAGAAAGGGACACAGGAAGTGGGGAGTAGGAGGGAGAGAAGGAAGGAGAGAGAAAGAGGAAGGAAGGAAGAAAGGAGAGAGGGGAAGATGAATAGACGGATGGATGGATGGATGGATGGATGGACGGATGGATGGACGGATGGACAGATAAAGTGTCATGTCCCCTCTTCATTCTAACCCACATATTAAGCCTTTAGAGTCCTTTCTTGGGGCCATACACATTGGAACACTAGGGTAAATGAAGTCTAGGCCCTGCCCTCCAGATCTAGACCAGAAAGCATCTGTTCTGTTTAAGATGCTGAATCCAGACCAGGGCCTTGGCCTTTGACTTTGCTCCTCTGCCTCCCACAGGTGCTGCTCAACCTACCAGGAGCTAGAGGGCCATGGAGGAGACACAGGGGGACCTGGGGATAAGTAGGAGGGTGTCTCATGGCTTCTACAAATTAAATGTGGCTGTGACTATGAGGACAGAGGAGATGTACTAGGGAGGCCAGATGAGGGACAGGAGAAAGGGCCTGGGTGTAGCAGAAGGGAAAGGAAGCTCACTGGCTGCGCCTCTAGAGGCCCCAAGGTAGATCCTTGAGGTCTGAGCACCAAGGCTTGGCAGGAGGCCCAAGGCTGTCTTTGGCTGTGGATATCTAAGTTTTTAGACACAACCCAGGAGGGGTCATACCCCACTTCCCTCTCTCAGGGAGGTCAGCCTACAGCAGAGGTTCCTCTGTTCCTTCACCCTAGTCTTGTACACTTTCCAGGTCAGCATAGAAAAGAGAAGTGAGCCATTCCCTCCCTTAATGTACCTGTGGCAGACATGAGTAGTTGATCATTGAGCCTTTCTCTCTCTCCAGCCTGAATGGACTTCCTGGTCCTCAAACCACTTAAGTATTACTGCTAATCTGTCCTGTGGGAAAAGCACCTGCTTGTCATCCTCATCCCTAATCCTAACCCCCTCAGAAGACAAAATTCTTGCCTGCTTCTTCCCCCAACCCCCACATTAACTTTAGAACATCCCAGTAAAAATCAGTTTTTCTTAGCAAGGAAGAATGGATCAGGCTGCTGCCTAGGTGTATCGGCCACTATTGAAACCAAAATCCCAGGTTCATTCTGAGCCCCACATCTGGATCTCACGCTCTGTTGGCAGAACTTGGAGGCGTGGCCCTTAGAAGTTCCAGGAATGGCCTCTGTGCTGCCTGCCAGCCCCTGCTAGTTGTCAGGAGTCCCTGAGGCCTTCAATCTACTCTTGGAACACCCGTCCTGCAGAGCCTGGCCTGAACTTGCCACCCTGCTCTGTGTTCAAATCTCCAGGAAGATCACAGTGTTTCAGTCATTCTTGGCTCCACTGAGCTCCTGAGAGCAAATCCCGGGAAAAAGGCCTGCAGCTTTTCCAGACTAGCGCTAACCTTCTAGCAGGTCACTGAGGCCCACCATCACCAACAGACAGAGCCCAGGCGCCTCTCCAGCACAGGGTTGCCCCTGAAGGACTGAAGATCAGCTGACATTTCCCCCTCAACCCCAAGGCACAAGCGGATGATGGCTTTCTGTTTATTGACTTAAGAGCAAGTGGGGAGTTGTTCTAAAAAACAACTGAGGAACAAAAACCTGGGGTCTCCCGGCACAAGCCATACAGGCAGCCCACATGGCTCAGCATCCTCCAGGTACCTGCTTGCCTTCGGTTCCCATGGTAACGTCACAGGTGCCCACAGGATGGTATCCAGCCAACCCTGAACACAGGAGACAGCAGTGGCAGAGGAGTTCGGCTTCCCAAGAGATCCCAGGCTTCCTTTCGAGTCCTTCAGTCCCTGCTCAGTGCTGTTGTGCTAATTCTACAGCCAGGCCACCTGTGCTCCTGGTGACACTGGACAGACGAGGGACAGAGCCTCTAGCCCCTCTTTTAGTTCTAAGGGAAGAGAGCGAAAGAGACCCACAAGGAAAGGCCTGCAATACAGCCCAACTCCTGAGAACCTGGGCAGAGGAGTCATGAGCTTATGTTTAGGTGCTGAACCCAGAGCGCAGACAGGGTTAGCAAACTGCCTAAAAACAGCCAGCCAGTGAGTAAGTGAGACATGTAGGATTTGAACCCCGGGGTGACGGGTCACAAGTTGGGTGTTTTTCTGCCACTGTGTGGAACGTGCCTTCGTCTTCGTTGCTTTTCTTTCCCTTGTGGACCACAGGCCACTGTTACTCCCGCATCTGGGTAGCCTGTTGGAAGATGCCGTTCCTGTGCAGGAGTGGCAGAGTTTCTCTCCTGTGTCTACTCTACCAGCAAACTCTTTGACCCCCATTGCCGGGGGAGTTGGGAGCACCAGGGTAGGGTGCCAGGGGCAGGGCTGGAAACAGACTTGGGCCACCGCTGTCAGGGGCAGATGCAGGACAGAGGTTGCTGTGAGAGATCACTGTGCATGGTGCCAAATGCTTCTAGAAGAGCGCAGATGCAGGGGTCAGGCAAGTTCTTGGAGCTCCTGGGATAAAGAGGTGGGCAGAGAAGGCAAGTGCATGTCTGTGTGCGTGCGTGTGCGTGTGTATGTGTGTTGTGTAAGTGTGCTTTGGTGTCCAGAGCAATCTAATTCATTGTTTAAAGTGTTCGCTTGTGTAAACAGTACAGAGGGACCATCTCCTCTTGTCACAAGTCTCTGTGATTATAAAACATGAATTTTTGATAAGTTCAGCTTTCTGGGAAGACCGGCGGAACTGGAGCCAAATGACGGTCTTGGAACATGTGTGTGTGTGTGTGTGTGTATTATCTCAGTTCATATCAAGTCCAGAGCTGACTGGGGGCTGCAGCGCCTCTCAGTTCTGTGGGATGGGTCATGTAAGTCCCTGCTGAGTGCTGTTGTGAAGTCTCGTGGAGATCCCTGCCGCTTGTCTATTTTGGTGGCAGCAGTATTCTGAAAGATGAGTTCATGTTTTCATTGTTGTTTTATGTTTTTTTTAAAAATTGTATCTGCTCTATGTTTGGAAATAAAAGACTCTATTTTGGTCTATGAGATACTGTGTGGTTGCCAGTCCTTCTTCTGAAGTTGGGAGTTGTCTGGGGAAGGCGTGAGATGGAAGATGCAACAGGATTCTGGCTAACTTACTTTGACATTGTTTTTAGGCAGGATTATCACTGGCCATTGGGCTCCAGGCAGGGTATTTCAAGGCTATCTCAAAGAATTGAAAACAAGGCTCATGCAGATCTGCAGAAGTAGCAAGGTCACATTATTCGAAGCAAAGCGATAGTACAGGTTAGAGAGACGTGCTCGAGATTGACAGGGGCCTGATTACTGTTTGGGGCTTCCTTTCTGGGGTCTGAGGGAAAGAAGGGCTGTTTACTAAGGGGTGTGGTTTGGGTGGCTCTCTAAAAAAAGATCATATATTCCTTTTTCCTATTGTATGTGTCCCATCCTATGATGCATCTGATTTTAATCACATGCACACCCAACTATGCATATGCTTACAATGATCAATAGGGAACTCTCGCTAAAAGGTTAGTAGAAGATGTAGTTTTGCCTTACTGCATGTGGTGGTTTGAATGAGATTGGCCCTCATAGGTTCACTGAATGCTTGGTCCCTAGTTAGTGCAACTGTTTGGGAAGGATTAGAAGGTGTGGCCTTGTTGGAGTAGGTATGACCATGTTGTAGGAAGTGTGTCACTGGGGGTGGGCTTTGAAGTTTCAAAAGCTCATGTCAATCAAGCCCCTCTCTGATTGCTGCCTGTGGATCAGGATGTTAAGCTCTCAGCTCCAGCTCCAGTGACATGCCTGCCTGCTTCCCACCATGATGATAATGGACTAACCCTTTGAAACTGTAAGCAAGCCCCCAGTTAAATACTTTCTATTATAAGAGTTGTCTTGGTTCTGGTATCTCTTCACATCAATAGAACAGTAACCAAGACTGTACACACACCCAGAACCAGTTCAGGCCAGTTTGTCCCATCTATTCTTCATACCCAGAAACACTGAGAACACACTGGAATAGAACTGTCTAAATTTGACTGCTATTAGGAGTGAAGAAACTTGTTCAGAGTTGGGGATATGTGTAGCCTGGTGCAGGGATGGGGATAAGGGAGTTCTGAGGTTGCTAGTGAACTGTTTGGAGAAGGGTGTGTGCACATGGTACTTACAGGTGATGGAGCTAGGCTGCCTAGTGCATTATTTCAAGGGAGGTGTGCAAAAAAAAAATGCCAAACACAGTCCCAGAGTGCTAAACTATCCTAGACTTGCCTGCCTCAGCATGAGTCCTCGTTTGTGCAGAGGTGGAGCCCACGGCCACTGTAACACACAAGCCAGAGGTATCGTCAACCATGGGAGTATCTGCCTGAATATCCTCCAGACACCCCATCACTGTCCCCAGGGATAGGTGGGTAGCCTTGGAAAATTCCCAGACATACCCTGAGGAAGGAGACAGAGTCCCCAGTGTGGGTACCAGCAAGGAGAACTGGGCCTTGAGACCAGTCCCACCAGCTCTGTGGGCCAGAGCCTTATAGCGCTCTCTGTTCTTGGGTTTGAAGATCAGCCTTCTCCATCACAGTGCTTTGTAAACTACAAGTGAGAAATAGGAATGATAAAATGGTGTGGCTCTTGCAGTATGAGCCACATGGGGACCTGGCACGCATGTGTGTGTGTGTGTGTGTGTGTGTGTGTGTGTGTGTGTGTGTGTTTGTACACATGTGTGTACACATGTGTGTACCTGTACGTGTGTGGGATGCTACTTGGCAAATGCTCTAAATCGTTCTGAGATGCAGTCCAGTTCACGTGGCCCGTGTGTTTCCTAGACAAGGAATGCCACCCTGCTTGTAGTGAGGTCTGAGAAGCCAGCCAGTGACCCAGGACTCACCGCAGGTTAACAGACACTCCTGAAGACTCCCTGTTGCTAGTCGAACAAGGAGGCCACACCTGGGACAAGGAATTTACAACTGAAGGAAAGTGACCCACCCAGGCCATGGGGTTTAAAGTGTTAAATAACACCAATACCCTCCGAGGGATTCTGGTGGCTCTTAAGGCTGGAATAAGAAGACAGCTCCCTTCTGTCATCACAACAACAGTGATAAGGAAGTGTGTTCTAAGAACTTTGCCCCTCGGGGTCCTCCACTCTTGGTTTGTATGTGGGGTTGTTATGGTGTTCTGTTAGGTAGCTTTCCCTATAGAGGCATCCATGGGTCAAGAACCTCAGTGTGAAAACAGTTTTGGTAAGAAATCTGGACCCAGTCTCTCTCCTTCCCATTTAGCACCTTTTGGGCACTCCACTCGCTGTAAAAGTAACATTAAACACACACATGCTTTCTAAATTTGCCTGGAGTGCTCGTGTGCCTGGCTGGGTGATTCATTCATTTTTATGACTGTGACTTTTTTTTTTCTAAGTCAGGTGTGAAACAATTCCCTCTGATTTCATCCATGGCTTCCAATCCCGGCAGTGACATGTTCTAGTGGGGAGGTTCATCCTCTTTTTGGGGACCCTGGGCAAGAACATTATCCAGGTCCTTGAATGGGGCCTCTCCGTCATCGGTCCCTGCCAGTCCTAGCTGCCTTGGTGACTTCTTTACACTGCTTCCCTCGGTCAGGCATACTGAGCAGAGATCTGACCTGCCGGGAACTACCATGGTTGGAAGGCTTTGCGATTCGTGTCTGGCTTGGGCCCCGCCTCGCTCTGCTCCGGCCTGTCCTGTGGCCTTCTGCTGCCAGTTTCTCTGAGAGGGCTCCTCCACCGAAGAGTGGAAAGGGAAATTGCTCAAAATTGTTTTGAGCCACAGCGTGGCTCACATTGCTTGAGCGTGTTTCTCGGCCTTGAGCATGTGCAAGTAATTGAAGCCCGAGGTGACAAGGTAACAAAAAGAATAAGTTTAAAAAAAAAAAAGCTAAGTGCAGCGTGTGTTCTGGATTGCATCCTGGAACAGCAAGGGGCCATTAGAAGGAAGCCAGTGAAATGCTGTCTGGAGTTCCCTTAACACGGCTATGCTGGTCTTAATGTCCTTTTGATTTTGACAAATGCCCGTGGTATGTAAGGGGTCGGTGGAGGCTGGGTGAAGGTGGTGGGAACTCTATGCTGTTTTTGCAGGCTTTCAAACCACTCCAAAATTAAAATTTTATGTTTTAAAAATAGTCTTTACGGGCTCTCTTTTGCTCTTAATTTTCTTTCTTCGGAATGGCGAATCCGACAGGTTTGGATCAGCCTGGTGAGCACGTGGCTGGAATAACTGCATCTACCAGGTAATTGGTCTCAGTCTCCCTGACTATTCCCTTGGAGGGATGCAGCTATGAGGACTGGATGAGATTGGATTTGAACATGCCCAGTACATGGTAAACAAAAACAGGGGACCATTTGCTCAGGGCTGGCCCCATCGCCTTCTCAATCCTGCCCAGTGGGTTTGAAGCAAGGAATCCTGTCCATCATCTGTACTTGGCATTCTCCATCATGCTTAGGTTGGCATTAAAGCCCTGTAACTACATTAGGACTCCCAAGTGTGCCGGGGATACTAATTGAGGGAAGATTCTAGAATCAATCAGTTTAGTTGCAGATAACAGAGTCCAGTCTAACTGGTTTAGGGAGGAACAGGTTTATTACAGGCGGGTAAGTGGCTCACATAACTATCGCAGGAGTAGAGCAGATGCTAAGAGTTTGGGAACAGTGCTCCTACCCCATACCCTCCCCAGATCTGTATCTGTGCTGGCCCTCCTGATGACGCCATCAGGAGGGGTTATTGAACCATGACAGCTGCCAATGGAAGGGTCTCCTGATCTCTACTGCCACTCTTAACAGTGCCTTGATGGCCCTCAGCAGGCTGTCTCCTCCTATCCTGCCCTTCCTTGCAGAGAATCTGAGCTGGAAAAGCCCCATAGTATCCGGAGCTTTCAGACAAAGGGCAAAGCAAATGGCGGCCCCACTTTGCCCTTCCTGCACCACAGAAGAGCAAAGAAGAGGTCAAGAGCAATGATCCAGCAAGTCCACAGCACCTCCCTGGGCCACACCTCTGGCTACTCAATATCCATGCACCCCCTGTTTCCACATGACCTCTTTCAAACAAAACCAGCAACAGGACTAACCTCCCTAATGCACCCCCTTCCTACCAGAATGGCAGCTCACTAAATGGTCTCCTTGGCAATGTATTCATTTCCTGATTTGCTAATTTCCATCTGAGCTTGATGTCCTGAAGCCTGTGTGCTAAACCATGAGATTGACTGCCGTGACCACCCTTACCACCATGCCTCTTTGTTCATGAGCAAGTGTGGGGGAGGCTGGAGGTAGAGGAGGACTGGTGTGCACAGGGCGAACTCTTTGTTCACCTATCAAGAGCCTTCCAACACAGGTAACTGTTGAGAACATTCCTTGAGGGCTCCCAAGCTTCCAGGGGTGTGGTGGGAGGAGTGGCTCTGGTGGAGTGCATGTCTAATTATGGGAGAGATGCTAGATTCGATCCCCAGCACTGCAAAAAATAATCAGAGATTATGAGCTGTTGTATTCAGGAATGAATAAGAAGAATGAGGAGAAGGAGGAGGAGGGAGAGGAGGAGCAGTGGAGGAGGAGAAGGAGGGAAGGAGGAGGGGAGGAGGAGGAAAAGGAGGAGGAGAAGAGGAGGAGGAAGAGGAGGAGGGGAGGAGGAGCAGGAGGAGGAGACAAGACTCATAATAGTGGCAGTCTTCCTTAAACCCTTGCTCTACATCACTGTGGGTCACATGGTGAGAACAAGGTACCAGGTTGTATCAGAAAACTCTGCAATCAAACTCATGGCCAAACTTCATACAAGGGTCAGAAGAAAAACCACAGCAGGCACACATGCACATTGACAGATATATATGATATGCACCATAGACAATGACACACTCACACTACTCACACCTGCATGCATACACACAGACTACACGTGTATCCACACACCTTACAGAGAGACACACACATGCACACACCCCAGATCCCATAGACATATGCATATATATATATATATCATACACCTATCACATCTCACAAACGCAAGCTCTTCAAGGATGCAAACCTGCATATACTATACACAAGCATACACTGTGGATATACACTCGTGCTTACTCACATATCTGCAAGCATGCACATCCTCTCACTGCACAAATGCACATGTACATATATCTTCATACCATATACATATACTACTGAATTACCTACAATTATAGACTGGAACTCAACACACACAATCATCATGTACATAAACCACACATAGACACATACCCACACATGCCTACAGGCATGCACAGATGTGTGCACATAACTCAGTCAGCCACTGTACTTGGGAGCATCACAGGGCTCTGGGCACACACCCTTGGGAGATCCTGCTTCAGTGCTGGGTCTGATTAAGTCAGTATTTCCAAAGCCAGAAAGTGAAGCTGGAGTCATTGTTCTGTTCCAGGCATTGTGATAATTTAATGATCACTCTGAGCCATGGGAGAGGAGCTAGGGGGCATTCTGCAGGAGTCAGAAGGCATTAGGGCTCTGTGCAGTTAGAGCCAGCCTCTCAACACCCACAGGCAGAGCTTTGGACTACAGTGATATGCTGGGCTGTGAACAAAGAGGAGGCGTTTCATGAGTCAACAACCTCCTTGCTGTTAAATTTTTGCTGAAAGGCATGTTCTACCCCACTGAGGCCCCACAGGCCAAACAGAAAACATCTCTCATTTTGACATGTATTAAAATCTGAATGTGTCCTGAAAATGGGGGCAGGAGAGATGGAGCCCTGTACTCCGTGGTAATCCATGCCAGCCTTCATTAAAGCAGCATCAACAGCTGAGAGATGCTCCCACCCATAGCTGCATGTTCCTGTACCTGATTCAAGCCATGGTTGTCCAAGAGGGAAACACCAAGAACCAGGCATGATGGCTCATCCTCATAAGCCCAGCTCTTACCATGAGGATTGCTATGAATGCTAGGCTAGCCTGGGCTACAAAGTGAGGCACTGTCTCAACAAAGCAACAAACAAATGCCTGAAAGAAATAGAAATGCTGTCTCAAGGTCATGGTCTGAAGGGGGCTTAACAGCCATCCAACTCGGCCTTCTAGTGACCTCTTGTGAGATCAAGAACCTGCAAGAGCGAGCCAAGCCGCTGTTCATATCTTGCTCATCTGCAACCACAGACTACCAGCTACCCAGGGAACGTCAAGACCTTAAAGGTAGTAAGCAGAGCCAGGGGATCTTGGACAGACGCTTCTACCCCTGAGGGCCCGATAGGTTACCTGGTGACTGCCCACAGCACAGGGTCAAGAAGGACTCTGAGGTTGTGTTCGGGGAAGGAGCTGAGGGTTATCTTGAAAATGGTGGGGCCGGAGGGCGGTGGTGCACGCCTTTAATCCCAGCACTCAGGATGCGAAGCCAGGTGGATCTCTGTGAGTTCGAGGCCAGCCTGGGCTACAGAGCAAGATCCAGGACAGGCACCAAAATAACACAGAGAAACCTTGTCTTGAAAAAACTAAATGAAAAAAAAAAAAAAGAAAATGGTGGAGGGGCATGCCTGCTCTTCTTCTGGCCTTGATTTCTCTCTAGTGATGGCTTTACTCTAAGTGTGGTCTGTAGACTCAAGGGCTTATACATTCTAGGCAGAAAACACCAATGAGCAGACCAGATTCAGAGGAAAACACCACCAGAGGGAGGTGGGGTCTGTCCAGTTGCTGCTGTGTGGAAGTGTGGAGTATCTGGGGCATGAGTCTGATGGTTTCCCAGTCATTCAAGATTTCAGATTTCAATGTAAGAACCATTTTTTATAATTACTATTATTTATTTGTTTGTTTATTGTGTGAGTATGAGTGTGCATTACAATGTACATGTGGAAGTCAGAGGTCAACTTGAGGAGTGTGTTCTCTCCTTCTACCTTGTTTCTGAGGTGGGGCCCTCTTGTCATTTCTCTCTCTCTCTCTCTCTCTCTCTCTCTCTCTCTCTCTCTCTCTCTCTTTATTTCTTTATTTTTTTCCATTTTTTCTTATCCTTCCCAGTTTTTTACATTCTTCTCTCATACATTATATCCTGACTGAAGTTTCCCCTCCCTCCACTCCTCCCAGCACCCCCTCCCTTCACCTCTCCCCCAGATCTACTCCTCTATTTCCTGTAAGAAAATAGCAGGCATCCCAGGAATATCAACTGAACATGGCATAACAAGTTACACTAAGATTAGGCACAAACACTCATATCAAGGCTGGAAGAAGCAACCCAGTAGGAGGAAAAGGGTCCCAAGAGCAAGGAAAAGAGTCAGAGACAACCTCCACTCCCATTGTTAGGAGTCCCACAAGAACACCAAGTTGCTGGGTGGTGGTGGCGCATGCCTTTAATCCCAGTACTCGGGAGGCAGAGCCAGGTGGATCTCTGTGAGTCTGAGGCCAGCCTGGTCTACAAAGTGAGATCCAGGAAAGGTGCAAAGCCACACAGAGAAACCCTGTCTCGGAAAAACCAAAAAAAAAAAAAAAAAAAAAAAACCAAGTTACACAACCATAATGTATATGCAGAGGACCTAGCTCAGACCCATACGGGCTTTCTGATTGTTGCTTCAGTCTCTATGAGCCCCTGTGAGCCCTGCTTAGTTGATTCTGTAGGCCATATTCTGGTGGTGTCCTTGACCCCTCTGGCTCCTACAATCCTTTCTCCCCCTATTCCACAAGGTTCTTTGAGCTCTGTCTAATATTTAGCTGTGGGTCTCTCCATCTGCTCCCATCAGTTGCTGGATGAAACCTCTCTGATAATGACTGGGCCAGCCTCCGATCTACGAATTATAGCAGAAAAGCCATTAGGAATCATTCAATGACTTTGCCTTTTGCGTTTTTTTTTTTTTTTTTTTTTTTTGCCAGTCATGTTTGGTTATATCCTAGGTCTTTGGCTGTCCAGCCTCTGGTTCCTGGCCATCCAGGCAGTGTCAGGTGTAGGCTCCCTCTTGTGGCATGGGCCTCAAGTTGGACCAGTCACTGGTTGGCCATTCCCAAAAGTTCTATATCACTGTCACCCACAGCACACCTTGCAGGCAGGACAAAATGTAGGTCAAAGGTTTTGTGGCTGGGTTGGTGCTTGGGTCCCTCTACTGGAACCTTGCCTGGTTACAGAAGATGACATGAATGCATTGATGTAGGAGACAACTTCCTGAACAGAACAGTGATAGCACAGGCACTAAGAACAACGATTAATAAATGGTACCTCACGAAACTGAAAAGCTTCTGCAAGACAAAAGACACCATCATTAGGACAAGGCAGCAGCCTACAGAATAGGAAAAGATCTTCACCAACTCCACATTTGACAGAGGGCTAATATCCAAATATATAAAGAACTCAAGAAACTAGACATCAACAAACAAAATAATCCAATTAAAAATGGGGTACAGATCTAAATAGAGAATTCTCAACAGAGGAATCTCAAATGGCTGAGAAACACTTAAAGAAATGTTCAACATCCTTAGCCATCAGGGAAATGCAAATTGAAACTACTCTGAGATTCCATCTTAGACCTGTCAGAACGGCTAAGATCAAAACCACAAGTGAAGTTCATGCTGACAAGGATGTGGGGCAAGGGGAAAACCCCTCCATTGCTCGTGGGAGTGCCAACTTGTACAGCCACTATGAAAATCAATATGATAGTTCCTCAGAAAATTAGGAATCAATCTACCTCAGGACCCAGCTATACCACTTTTGGCCATATACCCAAAGGATACTCCATCCTACCACAAGGACACTTGCTCAACTATGTTCGTAGCAGCTTTATTCATAATAGCCAGAAACTGGAAACAATCTAGATGCCCCTGAACTGAATAAAGGACAAAGGAAACATGGTACATTTATACAATGGAGTATTATTTAGCAGTTATAAAATGACACCAGGAAATTTGCAGGCAAATGGACGGAATTACAAAAACATCATCCTGAGTGAGGTAACCCAGACCCAGAAAGACAAACATGGTATGTACTACTTATAAGTGGATATTAGCTGTAAAGTAAAACATAATCATGTTACAACCCACAGACCCAGAGAGGCTAAGTAATGAGGGCTCAAGGCAAGTGGGGGAGGGGGATGCACGGATCTTCCTGAGAAGGGGAAATAGAATAGATTTTGCAGGTGGACTGGGGGCATGTAGGGATGGAAACAGGAGGGATGGAGGGAGAGAATACTGGGAGAGATGACTGGAATTGGAGGAAGTTTTAGAAGAGATAAGGAAACCTAGCGCAGTGGAAACTGCCCAGAATCTACTAGGGTGACCCTAGTGAAGTCTCCTAGTAGTGGGGGATAGAGAGCCTGAACTGGCCCTTGTCATTTCCATAGGCTAGCTCTCCATGGGCTTCCTGCTGATTCTCCAGTCTCTGACTGCCGTCTCCCTGCAGGAGTGCTGGGATTACAGATGGCCGCTACTCCATCCAGTTTTAATCCCGGGCTCCATGGATGGAACTCAGATCATCAGGGATGTGCAGCAAGTGCTCTTACATGCTGGGCCATCTCCCCAGCCCAGTGACAACAAATTTAAATGCTTAAAAAGCAATCATGTATACTGTATGCATGTGTGTCTCCAGGCTGGTATGGCCCGCACCACATCGCTCTGAAAGCTTTGTTTTCAATAATCTAAAAGATTCCCCTCTTATCTAAAATTCCATGTGGGACCCATGGGTCATTGCCTGTTAAGTCTCTCAGTCAACTTTCAGTCCCTTCCCCACATGCCCAGGGCGTCATAAGCAAGTGTCCGTTAGGATCTCATAGACTTGATCTTACTCAAGTCTTCCCTTTGGCTCTTCTTTTCTGCAGCTGAAAATTTATACTCAGAGACATTGCTGGCTTGTTCAAGATTGCACAGTCCATACCCAAATCAAACTTAGCCCTTTGTGATTTCAAAGCTTTGGGGTTTTACAGATAGAAATTCTATGACACAGTCAGCAGCATTCAGTGGAAAACCCAAAGGCAGGGAGGACCCCAGTTTCCTGTCTAGATCCACTGTAACATTCCCATTGTTCCAGAGGATTGCAACTTGACCCACTGTAGTGTGTAACCCAGCAGACATTCTCGAGCTGGACCTGAACCTGCAGCCCTGTAAGGGCAGTCCTCCGGCTGCAGTCCATCCCATCAACTGTCTTGAAGGAGCTTTGGGGTTTTTTGCTGGAAAGTGGGAGAGACAGAGAGGCTCTTCCATCTGGTCTCCATTAGGGTGCTGTTAAATTTTTCATGCTCTTCATTGTAGCAACAAATAAAAGCAGAACGAATCTCTTTGTTGAATGGTCCCCGACTGACATCACTGGTGATTAAATGGCAAGCTTCTTTTCTCATGACTAGAGCCGACCAATTCCGTGGGAGGTTTGGGGAGAGAACAGGTTCCCACCATGAAGCTGAGTAGTAAATATTTTGAGGTTGATGGAGGTGGGAGAAAATGACAGCTCTTGGGACTGGGGTTGGGAAGAAGACACTCCACAATGGTCTCAGCCCTGGAGATGACAAGGCTTAGCATACATACATACATCTATTCATCCACTCAATAACCCATCCATTAATCTACTCATACACATATCACCAGCCAAACCATCAATCCATCCATCCATGCATTTGTACATACATACACACCAGCCAACCCACCAATCAATCCATCCACCAATCCATCCATCCATCCCTCCATGCATACATACATACACACCAGCCAACCCATTCATATATACATCCACACCTCCATCCACCCATCCACTCATCTATCCACCAACTCACTCTTCTAGTTGACAGCCTATCCTTTCATCCATCTACCCATCCACCTATTCATCCACCTACCAACTCATCCATTCATATATTCATCCATCTATCTACCCACTTATTTATCCACCCACAAACTCATCTACTTATCCATACATTCACCCATCTCTTTATCCACCCTCCATTCATCCATAAACCCATCAACCCACCCACGTGTCCATCTACCAATTCACCCATCCACTGCTCACTACCCATGTATCCACCGACTTAAGTTTATTAAGGTACACAATATTTTGGGGAACACAATACCACCACATTTCCTCTCTTTTTGTCTAAAATTAAAAAAGGCCTATAACTAATACAAGAAAAACTATCCAATAAGTATATACAATATATACAGCCAAAAATTACATTAATGATGTCTAGTCCATTAACATTTGACAGATTCAGATTAAAAACTCCATTATATATATTAACAATGTCCAGTCCAGTAACATCTGATAAACTCAGAACAAAAAATTTTCATTACTTATCTTATTTAAAACAAGTAGTTCCTTTTTAAAAGTAGATTCCATAATCTCCCTTTTTATCTTATCATATCCATATTCTCTCTTTTTTCTTTTCATAATACATTCAGTAGTCTATCTTTTGTCATTTTTATATCTTCCCCTTTTTCTTCAGTGTAGATTCAGTGATCTACCTATTTATCCTATTATTTCTTTATCTTATTCCTCAGAGTAGATTCAATGATCTATCTCATATCTTATTCTCTTTTTCTTTTTGCTTTCTAGGGGTGAAGATATCTTTAGGGAATCTTGAAGAGAAAATTTTTGGGTTAATTGTCAAGTCCTGTATCATTTGTCCAGTCTCTGCATAAAAAGAAAGTTCAGGGCTTGTCACAAGTCCTTGTTCGAGTAGTCTGTCAGGCTGGATCATGGGGAGGACTTGTCCTGAGCTCACCTGAGGCTGCTCCAGGCAGAGGTGATGGATGAAGTGGGCTTTATCTGTTAAAGTTGAAACTGTCAAATGAAAGCGTAAATATTTAATTGCCTGCAATGACTACTCTCTACATAACAATTTGAAGTCTGCCTTCAATACGAAACAATTGTAAAATAAACATACCACCTGAGCCCAAGTCTCATGCCTTCTTCCTGGAGACAGCTGCTTTTGCTCCCCCTTGCAAGGCCGCTTCCCACCACGTACCCCAGAGAGGTTGTGCTCACATCACCCTCTATCATGGCAGGGCTTCCAGAGCAGGAAAGGAAACACAGGCCTGCTTATTCATGTTGCTCTCACACACCACTAATGGCTCGCATTGAATGCCCATCTCACACTTTCTTTGAGTCATTGATGGCTACTACTCTGTCCTTGTGTTAGTTTCTATGTTGCTATGACAACATGCCTGATGCAGCAACTTAAAGAAAAAAAGGTTTGTTCCAGGTCACGGTTCGAGGGTACACAGTCCATCATGGCAGGGAAGGCATGGTGGTAGAAGCATGAGGCGGCTGGTCACATCGCATGCACAGTCAGGAAGCAGAAAGCGATGGATGCTGTACGCAGCTCACTTTCCCACTTCTATGTAGCCCAGGACCTCAGCCCATGGAATGGTGCCACCCTACACTCCGCATGGATCTTCCTCCTTAATCAACCCAAACTTCCTCACAGACATGCCCAGAGACTAAACTAACCTAGAGATTTCTCCACAGGGATGCTCAGGGGCTTGTCGCCTCAACATTCTAGATCTTGTCAAGTTGACACTCAACGTTAGCCATCGAGGTCCTCCAGTGGCTGGTTTGGGGGGAGGTGTCACCCCTCCTTTGCATTATAATGTGCCTTTGTTGAGATTTCTCCCTCTTGGGAGCCCAAAGTGGGACATGGGCAGCCATGTTGCTTCACACCCATGTCTACAGCCTGTCCTCCTGGACGCTACCTCCTGCTCTGGTCCAGCCCAGACCCTTCTCTGCAAGCTGTTGTCTTGCTCACCAAACAACCAACCACGGCAAAACACTTCTTGGGAAAGTCCCATGGCCAGAGCACGGCACGGCCTTCCTGTGGGACCTGCTACTTTCCTGGCAGGCTCATTCTCTCCCAAACACTTTAAAGACAGCGTCACCAGAACCTTGAGACAAATTCCAGGAAGTTTCTTCAGCAGAGTGGAAATGTGAACTGGCTTAGTGTGTGAGGCGCCCACAGTTGCCTGTGGTAGTTAGAGTTCAGGGGACCAAAGGAAGGTGTCAACACTTGGAGGTGGAAGGAACCATGTTCAGATCATGGTGGAAGACATGAGAACCAACTACATCAGCAGCAGCCATGCTAGCTGATTCTCCCTCCATCAGGCACAGAAATGCCACCAACCCTGCGGGGCCCCTGTGAGGGAGCAGCTGTTCTCACCCCCTGTGGTGGTTTGAAAGAAAATGGTCCCCAAAGGGAGTGGCAGTATTAGGAGGTGTGGCTTTGCTGGAGTAGGTATGGCTTTGGAGGAGGAAGTGTGTCACTGTGGAGGTGGGCTTTGAGGTCTCATATATGCTCAAGCAGTGCCCAGTGAGTCAGTTCACTTCCTGTTGCCTTTGGATCAAGATGCAGAATTCTCAGCTCCTTCTCCAGTAACATGTCTGCCTGCACATCACCATACTCCCAGCCGCCCTGTTATCCGTCATGATGATAATGGACTAAACCTCTGAAACTGTAAGCCACCACCTTGATTAAATGTTTTCCTTTACAAGAGTTGCCGAGGTCATGGTGTCTCTTTACAGCAACAGAAACCCTAACTGAGACACCCCATTACACAGATGGGGAAAACAAGGACGCTTTGGTTCCTGCCATTTCTAACTCAGATCTTCCCAGCATCCTCCAGCCTCTCCCTTTGCCTGCCACAGCTTCCTGGGTGCCTCCTGTGGGAACAGAGCCCTGAGATGCCCTATACTTGCCCCAGGCCCCTACAAAAGCGCAAGCTGAAAGCCGGCTGGCCCTTTGTTCCGTGGCTTGGGCCATTGTTCATCTCCAGCACTGTAGTCAGCCTTTCTCTCCCCAAACTATCCAGCCCACAGGTCCTCCTAACACTCCCTGCGGGACAGTTTACGCCCCCGTTCTGGAAACATCTAGTAATGTCTGGGGGCATTATTAATTGTCACAGCTGGGGAGGGCTGTTGCTGGCATCTGCTGGGTAGAGGTTAGGGATGCTGTTAAATGTCCAATAGTGGAGAAGACAGTCACCCAGGACAAAGAACCTGCCAGGCCTGCGGGCCGAGTCCCAGGGTTGAGGAGCCCTGCTCGAGGCCTGGGGCCCAGCTTTGTCCTTGTCTGACCCACTACTGGCCCCTAATATGGACGTTCTATTTTTGAACCCTTCCTTGACTAGTCTTCTCAGAGCTCATTCCTCACTCTCCTCATGCCAGCGGCCCACCACGGCATTTCGTGGCTCTTGCTGATCCTGGTAGCTTGGCTGGATGGTCACCTGCTTCCTGTCCCTATGCCGCCCCACCCTGTGCAGAGGGACCAGTCTGTGTGGCCCTCCTGCAGAGCCACAAGGGCAGGACTTTTTCCTATGTGGGCTAGCACTAGCTACCGTGGCCATCCTCTGCCAAGACACCAAAGAGACCCTCATCTCCTGGGTAGTGGTCTTCCTACCCTAGGACACAGTGTCTGGCCTGGCAGATACCACCCACCCACTTTTACTGAAGCATTAATTTTAGGTACCCAGAGGCTCTGTCCCTTAGAGTCCCAGTGTGGGGGCAGACCTGGCAGTATAAAAAAAGATTCTGTGACCCAAAAGAACAAGTATTATCCAATTGTCAAATATCATTCAACTGTGACCGCTGACCGCCTGACGTAGACAACAGGCCCCTGGCAGTGGGACTGGTTCCCTGGGAATCTTTCACTCGGGACATTAGGATGGATCTAGGCCGGCCTTTGGCAGACAGCTTTGCCCTCAGTGATCTGGGTTCTGGGCTGGGCTGCAGGCTGGCTCGGGATCCGTGGGAAGGAGAAAGGCACTGGGCCCTGCTCAGCTGGTCCCCTTTCTTCAGGCTTCCACCCCCTGCTGAGATGTCCCCACTCGTGAGTGGAATAAAACTTGCAAAGCACATTTCTGCTGGAGTGGGGGCCTGGAGATTAAGTCCACACAGACTCCCTCCACTTGAGTTCTCAGTGAATGCAGCTCCCTTCCTATCTCCTCTCCTCGAGAAGAGGACTATTGATCAATCAGACAGGACCACCCCCACTCCCCACCCCCACCCCTGTCTCTGCCCTTCAGGTACAAAGAGTGAGGCTATGCCATCAAACCTGAGTCTGAGGGCTGACTCCACTGTTAGTGGGTTTTAGGGGTTATAGCCCCCTAAAAAGAAACACTGACATCCTGACCCAGCTCTTCATAAGGTGACAATTTTTGGAGAATAGGCTGGCCTCTGCATCTAATATTCCTGATAGCTATAAGAAGATGGCCATGAGACAATGGAGGCACATGTTGGAATCCCACAAAGGAGCAGGGACCATTAACCTCTCGCAGAGGCTTGGAGAGAGTCATGGAATAGATGCTCCCTCCACAAGTCCCTCAGGAGAACTAAGGCTTAGTGATGTCTTGGTTTGCACTCTAACCTCCTGACCTACCCAAGAATAACCCCCTGCTGTTGGAAGCCAGCCAGTTAACTACACACCGGCAGCTGGGCTGGGGGCTGTGTATTTCCCACCTCCGTGTTTCTTCCTCTGACGGTTCTAGTAAAGTTAATTCAGCACCTGCCAGGTGTCCATCCGTCCCCTCACTCCATCTGCACTGTCCCTCAGTCCCTGGATCACAAGTGAGGATTCAAAGGCTGGGACGGGTGTGCTGCTGGTGTGTAGTTAACTTGGTTCCCAGTCTTGAGATTTACTGCGATGGGGGCGGAGGGGCAAGCACAGGCCTTCCTGATTGTAGGTCTGGACCTCTGGAGGGACTGACTGGAGTTTTTGTGCTTCGGCCAGATACTGTGAAGACTGAGGTTGGCAGAGGTAAGAAGGAAACCAGGGGGAGCTAGTCCCGATGGCAGCCTGAAGGACTGAAATGGACAGACTGTCACCCTGGGACTTCCCTTCAGACCAGCGGGAGGGCTTGCAACTCCCCACAAGCTCTCTATCCCAGGACTACACTTTCACCCTGAGCTCCAGTGCGAGAGGAGGGCCAACTGAGGTGAAGCCAAGAAGCTGTGGGAGGTGCAGGGTGTGTGGAAGGCCTCGTGGGGGGTGGGGCCAGTGGAGGGAGAGGCAGGTTTTCTGGGGGAGGGAAACAGTCAGGGACCGCTTTGGAAACAACAGGTTCTCTCTCAGGCTTTTGCTGTAGGGTAGGGCATGCTGAGCATCAAGCAACGTGAGACTCTCTGTGTCCCTACCTCCACCCCACACAAGCTGGGGAGCCAGGCTGCCGGAATCAGATGGCAGCCCACGCTCACCCAGTGTGAGACCCAGGATTTGGTACTGACTCCTCTGTGTCTTAGATCCCGGGGACATTCAGCTTCATGGTGGAAATAGAATCCACCAAGCTCACAGTGCACCCACTCACACTCCGCCCACCCAGGACCTTGCAGAAACCACCTTTGTTTGGGTGGTTACATTTGCAGGAAAATAAATGCTAATCCTAGAGACGGGTTAAGCATCCTAACTGTGGGTTACTGTCACACTTGTCCCTGTCTATCCCAGGCTCTGAGCATGGAAGGTCCCCAGAGCATCATCTCCTAAGCGTCCTCTGGGCCTTCCCTCCATAGACTATGCTCTATTATTTGGCCCTTCATGATCTCCCCCATCCTTTTCTCTTGCATAATGACCAACTGTGACATTGCCCGCCCCCCAGGCTCTCTCAGGTCCGTGCTTCATTTGACCTTTCACCTCTAGTTCCATGGGTGTTAGAACCAGCAAATACAATACCGGAGCTGTGCAAGCTCCATGTTGAACGTGAGTGTGGGGAGTGGGAGATCAGCCAGGCTTCCCAGAGGAGGTGACACCCAATGAGCCCACCGGATGAGTGGCATGTCAGCCAGAGAACAATCTTCACATGATTGTCACTTTGCCACTGCTGCTCTTAGGTTATATAAGGGATAGAAGTTTAGAAGAAGTCATGATTGATGGTGACCTCATGGCATCTGACCAACCCAAGTCCCAGAGGCTGCTTGGCCTGCAGGAAGATGTTACAATGCATTGAGTGACATCAAGAGTTATATGAGGGTGTGTATATATATATATATATATACACACATATATTATATACATATATATGATGTATATATCATATATCTGATGTGATACATATCATATATTATATATGATAGGTAAATAGAACGGAATTATATGGGGGTAGATAAATATGTAGATAGAGAAATAGATTAGATACATACATACATACATACATACATACATACATACATACATCTACATATTTGTGTGTGTGTGTGTGTGTGTGTGTGTGTGTGTGTGTGTGTAGAGGACGGGGACAATCTCAGATGTCATTCCTCAGAGGCTTGTTTTTTGAGACAGAGTGTCTCATTGGGCCTGGAGCTCACTGATTGGGCTAGCGTGCCTGACCACCACGCCACACTCCCCCACCTCCTTTCAGTGCTGGGATTACAAGCACAGGCCATCAATCACTGTTGTCTTTTCCCCCATCCAGGGCTTTGCTATGAGACATAGGCTCAGAGATCCCTGGTTATCCTGGGATAACCACATCTTACCACATCTGACCTCAGTACATCGGTCTCATCACTCACCTCTAATTCTAGGGTTGCTAAGGACGTCCCCAATGCCCTGTATGAGAAGCCCTGTGCCAACCTATAGAGTGTGAGAGTCAAACTCGGGCTCCCTCTGCCCCAGTCTGCTTTCAAAGTTGAGCTGACTGGACTCTGAAGAACAGGACATGGCACCTGGCACCCAGATGGAGCTGAAAAGACTCCTTGAGGATTGATCTGACCCCTGGGGAAGCCAAGCACCCAAAGGACCCAAGTGGATAACTAATCCTATTTTTAAGCCTTCTGCTTCCCTAATTGCAGGCAAAGTAGGCTGCTGACCTCTCCTAACCTCTCTCCTCCCAGGAGGGCTGTAAATCCTGCCAACCAGTGATCAGATAAAAAAACGTTTTCTTGTGAAGTTTTAGCATTCTCTTAAACAAAAAAGGCCACCCTTTGGTCCCTTCATCTTGTTTCATGATAAAGTCAGGCCCCAGTGCCGGGCAGATTGGAGATCATAGGAACAGCTGCTCGGAGGCAGAAGATAACAGGCATCAGACAAAGGGGTTGGACTCAGTATAAAATCCCAGCTCCATCTCGGCCCCCGATTAACTTCCTTAGCATCGCAAATCTGATTTGGGCACCAAAGGGGAAAATCAAAACCAGACACCGACATGAAAGGCCGTGTTCTGTTTGGTTTGTGTTTTTGTATGTGTGAAAGCCTTTTCACAACAAGAAACAAGAATGTGTTCCCGAGAGGAATTCTACTTTCAACAAGGTGAAACAATTCAAGGAGCCATTTTTTCCCCAGCAACAAATATTGTCATTTTACAGCATTGGGAATATTTTACCCAGGGGCATAAAGTTTTCATTCTACAAGCAGAAGAAGCCTGGGATGGAGTTCTTTCTTTCTTCATCTCTCCCTCCCTATCCTTCCCTCCCTCCCTTCCCTCCCTCCTTCCTTTTATCTCCTTCTCCTCTTCCTCTTCTTAGACTTCACATATCCTCCAACTTACTACTTAGTCAAGGAGAACCTTGAATTTTTGATCCTCCTGCCTCCCTCTTCCCAGTCAAGTGTGAGCCAGCCCTGGTTTACACAGTGCTGGAGTTCAAACTCCGAGCTTCAGGCCTGCCAGACAAGCACCAGATCAACTACTGACCTACACCTCTAGTCCTGAGGCCTTGGATTCTGTGAACAAGGACAATCTTATTCACCAAGCCTGATGACCTGAGTTCGATCCCTGGACCCACATGCTGGAAGGAGAGAGCTGACTCTAACTTCCACACACATGCACCTCCACACATACACATACATACACACACACAGACACACAGACACACACACACACACTAAGTAACTCGTAATAAGGACATTTTTAAAAGGCAATGATACAAGACACAAAGGGAAACTGTAAACTAGAACGTCAAAGCCTAAAACAACAATAATATGCGACACAACTCAACCTGAAATAGAAGAGTCGCCTTAGAAAAACAGGAGAAACTCTACAGAACCAACAGAAAACATCTGACCGGAAATGGGTGAGCAGCAGGTAGACTTTTTTTTTTTTTTTTTAGAAATTTTAAAATTGTATTTATTTGTGTGTGTGTGTGTGTGTGTGTGTGTGTGTGTGTGTCTTTTATGTCTGTGTGTCTGTGTCTGTGTCTATGTGTCTGTATTGGTACACATGTGCCACGGCACATATGTGGAGGTCGGAAGACCACTCTCATGAGGCGGCTCTCTCCTCCACCACGTGGGTCCCAGGGATGGAACTCAAGTCGTCAGGCTTGGTGGCAAGTGCCTTCACCTGCTGAGCTATCTCACTGGCCTGAAATTTTTAAAATTAAAAGGAGAGAGGTGAAGATTTGAGAGCTGTGAAAATAGTCCAAGAAGACCTGGTGTGTGGATAAGAGATAAAATAATAGGAAGAAAGTGAAAACTAAATCATACAAGAACACCTTTCAAAAGAAAAAACCAAACGCTGCTGAAAGAAAGCCCCGTCTACCTAAGGTTCTAACACCCAGTCTTTCAAAAACCATCACCTTTAAGAGACAACGTGCTAGCCAGGCATTAATGATGCACACCTTTAACCCCAGCACTTGGGAGGTAGAGGCAGGTGGATCTCTGAGTTTGAGGCCAGCCTGGTCTACAGAGTGAGATCCAGAGCAGCCAGAACTACACAGAGAAACCCTGTCTTGAAAACCATAAGGAAAAAAAAAGGGGGGGTGGGGAAGGAAGAAGTTCCTGTGAGTACTTAGGAACAAAGAACCTGTGATTTATGAGGTAAAGAAAGTGGTGTTGCTATTAGATTCCTTTTTTTCCTCACTAGCAACAATTTATGGCAGAAACCCAACGCCTTAATTCATATGCACAAGAGGGAAAAAATGCAAGCAGAGAGATTTATGTCCAAGAAAACGAGCTTCCAGAAGGAGAAGCGTGTGAAGACGAACCGAAGTCACCAACCTCCGGGAGTCAGAAGCCATTCCTTCAGAGTCCTCCCAAGGAATCTGACAGAGAGAAGGGTGCAGAGCAAAGGGGTGACCAGTGACTCAACATGGGGACTGTGTGGTCACCCACAAAGAGATAAGTGTTAGCCACATGCTCCAGCAAAGAGACGTGGCATGCCAACAGGGAAGAGAGAGTAAGCTGATGAAGAGGGAGACAGATAGGAAAAGCATTCGTAAGCTAGGAGTGGTTCCCATGCCCATCATCCCAGCGCTCAGGAGGCTGAGGCAGGGGGATCTTGAGTCCAATGCCAGGTTGGGCTACATAACACTACCTTGTCTTACGAGGGCAAAAAAAAATTTACTTAGCAGTTTTCAGTGGTCAAAATTGGTATCTCTACCACCACCAACACAACCACCATCATTATTATTTTTTGAGAAATGTGATCTGATGTATCCCATGATAGCCTTGAATGTAACAGATCTTTCTTTGGATTGCCAGCTCCTGAATAATGACATGGAGACTTCTTATAAAGTATGAAAGCTTGGCCTTAGTTTAGGCTTGTTCCCACCTAGCTTTTAAAACTTAAATTAAGCCAGTTTTATTAACCTACGTTCTGTCACATAGTTCCTTACCTCTCCTCATTACCCTATGTCCAACTTTCTCCACATCTGGCTGGTGACTCTCTCGAGCCTCTAATTTTTTTCCCAGAGTTCCTATCTCTCCCCAGAAGTCCCGCCTATCCTCTCCTGCCTAGCTATTGGCCATTCAGCTTTTTATTAAACCAATCAGAAGGTGCCTTAGGAGACACATCTTCACAGTGTATGAAAAGATTATCCCAACACTTGAAACTAATATGTAACTAACGACGACGATGACCTTGAACTTCTGATTCTTCTACCTTCAGATCTCAAGTCCTGGGATTGTGGTGTGAGCCACCACACTCAGTTGTCTGTGGTTGCTAGGGGGTCAAACCCAGAGATTAATGCATACTAGACAAGCGATCTCTAATGACTGAGCTGCAGCTGGGGGATGCAACTCAGGGGTAGAGTATTGGGCAGCATATGTGTGAGATCCTAAATCCAGCCATGCAGTTGAAGGCACATTGACAACTGGGCCACACCCACAGCCTGGTGAAGGTATTATTATTCTTATTCTTCTTCTTATTATTATTAATTTTTTTGAGACAGAGTTTTTCTTTGTAGCTTCGGCTGTCCTGGAACTCACTTTGTAAAACAGGCTGGCTTCGAACTCACAGAGATCTGCCTGCCTCTGTCTCTGGAGTACTGACTGGGATTAAAGGTGTGCACCACTATGCCATGTCGGTCTGACCGACAGATAGGGCAGAGGCAGGACCGGTCCAGAGGTCTCTCCCTGGGGCTGAGCAGGATGATCAGTGTCGGAATGACCCAGACCTCCTCGCTTTATTGTATCAGGAGTGAACTTATATAGGTTGGGGTGATGGGGGGGATGGGGTGAGGATAGCGGGCCAATGAGATGTTGCCATCTCAGTCGATTCTATGTCAGGTAGTACTGAGTCACTCATGCAGAAGTCATGTCCCAGGACAGGTCACCAAGGCCCAGACCTTATGGGGCGCAACAATGCCAGGCTTGGTGAAGGTATTATTAATGTCACAAGATTGCAGTGTGTCAAATAATAAAATGGGTAATAATGGGAGATTTAAATTGTTAGGTTTAAATCTCCTTCTTAAGCCCTTGACCATCGGGATGCCTGACAAATGAGGAAGCAAATAAGACTGAAATGTGTTAAATAAGATAGAAATGTGTTAAGACTAAAAAGAACTGTAGTATTAATCTAAATTAAGAACATCATTTCCAACTGATGGAGTTTTGTTTTTGCATGGGTTCTGACCTTGTCCACTGAGAAGAGCTACCTAGAACAAACACATCACAACAAACAGATGTTAACTCAAAAGGTATGTGAATGTCAGGGCTCACATTGGAAAGTTTGCGTAAGAAAATGAAAGAAGAGAAAAATCTTCACAAACTTGAGATAGAAAAAATGTTTAAGATGAAAAAACTATTAATCAGCGAAGAAAAACAATGGACTTCATTCAGCTAAAACCACTTATGGTATTAAAAATTAAAATGATCACAAATGCTCACTTAAAATAAGTGGATTTTATGGAATATAAATTATACCTCAATTAAGCTGTTACAAATTTTAAAGTAAGAATAAAGCAATACTATTAAAAGTTGCCTTTCTTATTGTTTAAACAAATTGGGAAACTGGGAAATATATGAGGATGTGTGAACTCCAAACACAGTGTGGGGAAAATGCTCTCAAGCTGTGCGTTCCACCAGGCAATAATAAAGAAACAAAAGTTTTTGAAAGACTGGATGAAAGATTTGAACAAACGAAGATGTGTAACCGGCCAGTAGAGAGTAGATAGCACTGCAAAAACCATAGCAACAGCTAATTTCCTGAAAACACCAAGTGCCGACAGTGTACAGTGGAGTGTAGGAAGGAAGAGTCACTTTGCAAAGTTCTTAGAAACTTCTCGGTGATGTAAGCCTCCACAATTCTACTCTCCGGCTCCTCCCAAAGAGAAATTAGAATGTAAAACCTTACAGAGACACACAGTGGCACATGGATGTGTCTGTCTGCTTGTCGTTACCATGATAAACACCTGGGCTAAATCAACTAGCAAAGATAAAAGGCTCATTTGTGCTCAGTGTTAGAGGTTCCTTTGGAGCCTAGGGCAAGCAGTACATCACGGTAGGGACCTTGTGGCAGCATAAAACTGCCCACTTCGTGGAGGCCAGGAAGCAAGAAGGAGAGAAGAGGGAACCAGGACCTCACAGTCCTCTTCATGGACATGCCTCCAGAGACCAAAATTTCCCACTATGCTATGCTCATCTCTTCAATTCCCCGTCTCCCAGCAGTGTCGCACGAAGGCAAGGAAGGAGAGCGGGAACTGAGGCAGGGGAAAGCTTTGCTTTGATGACAAGGCAGGCCTTGTGACCACTCCACAGCCCACATAGGGGGATACCCAGGTCCCAGGGGAATGAGATGAGGGTGGTTCACTAGTTGGAAGATTCCAGCATGAGAGCACTGGTGGAGTGTTGGAGAAAGAATTTGCTAACAGATCCAGGGTTAACTGTGTGGGGTACAATGACACAGTAAGAGACACATATCTGATGTCTACACACGGCTCCAAGTGTCCTAGAGAGCTCTGAAGTGAGGACAGCATCTTGTATGCTAATGAGATGATTGGGGGTGGGCCCCCCCAGACAGGATGGGGTTCAGGTTCAAAAGAGCTTTGTCTGGTTGAATACCAGGAGGTTCTTGGAGAGTGGCCCATCCAGAGAAGGCAGAGAACGTGGTCCCTTCCCTGTACCTGGCCCTGTGTGTCTCTTTCACCTGCCCATTCACTTGTGTTCAGTGTTACCCCTTTAAGACCCATGGCTAAGCTGTTTTCCTGAGGTCTGTGGGGTCCTTCAGCAAAGTAATCAAATCAGATCAAATCAAATCTCTTTATAGCTGGTCAGTCAGAACCACAGGTAAAACAACCCAGGGCTTTTATGATTGGCGTCCAAGAAGGGCGACCTCAGGGGACCAAACACGCCACCTGTGGTAATCTGACACTATCTGAACAGCCTGTGTCAGAGTTGGGTTACAGGATGCCCAGCTGGTGTCTGCTGGAGACTTGCTCTACGGGGAAATCACACACATAAACACACATCTGATGCCCAAGGTATTGTGAGGAGTAGTGAGAGAGGAGATGTTTGTTTCTGCCCCTGATAGCGTGGGCAAGTTAAGTACAAAGAGTTTTGCAAGAAAAGAGAAGTGAATGTACTGGAGAGCCAGAGTCCAGGAACCAGGCCCGTCTTTTGCTCCGGCCAGCGTGAGTTGCTGTCCAGCTCTGTGGTTAGCCAGATCCTGGGAGATGCATAATTGGGGTGGGGAGGAGGGGCTGTGAACACCTGACATTCCTTCCTCATGTTATTCCTGCTTCTTTATGTCATCTCCCATGTCCCTATCCTTCTGGCTACCTGGTGGTTCGCTGGTCACCTTCTGCAGCAGTTAGAGTAACCCCGGGGCCAATAGACTTTATGAAGGAGGGGCAAGGTGGCTAAGAGGATGCTCTATTGTCCTGCCCTATTGTGGAACAGTTACAAAGGGTACCCCAAAGAATCCCTAAGAGCAGAGGTTCTCAACCTGTGGGTCTCAACCCCTTGGGTTATATATCAGATATGTATCAGATTTATATTATGATGCATAACAGTAGCAAAACCAGAGTTATGAAATATCAAGGAAATAATTTTATGGTTGGGTTGTCACCACAACATGAGGAACTGTATTAAAGGGTCACAGCATTAGGAAGGTTGAGAACCACTGCGTAAGAGGGTCTCAGGAAACTGGGCTCCTCTGACCACTGTTCACTCTTTCTCCTGGTCTACTACCTCAAAATGAGTCAACATCAGCTCTGGGAGGACTCAGCCACCAGTGGATGGCTGATGAGATCCAAGGACAGCCGGGTGACAGCCGAGCTGAGCTGGCTTGCTCAGGGTAGATTAAACACCCTCAGCTCTGTGCACCAGAGGCTTCACTACCACACTGTGTGGCCCCATGTCCCCAAATCCACAGAGTAAGGAACAAAATCAGAGTTGTACCTGAAAACTTCTGTCACCATTTGTTTTTAATGTCAACTAGACATAATCAAGAGTCATTTAGACGGAGCTGGAGAGATGGCTGAGCGGTTAAAAGCACTGGCTGCTCTTTCAGAGGACCCAGGTTTGATTCCCAGCACCTGCATGGTGCCTCACAACTGTCTGTAACTCCAGTTCCAGGGGATCCAATGCCCTCTTCTGATCTCTGTGGGCACTGCACACAAGTGGTACACAGACATACATATGTACAAACACTCATATATATGTGTGTATTTATATACACGCATATATAATTATACCATACACATTACATTATATATAATTATCTATATACTAAAATTATATATAATAGATATAATAATAAATTTTAAGGAGCCATCTAGGATGAGGGGGTCTCCTTTGAAGGATTGCCCAGAGTAGCCTGTAGCTATCGATGTCTGTGGGAATTGTCTTGATTATTGACTGATGTGGGAGACACCAGCCCACTCTGGATAGTGTCACTCCTGGGCAGGGGTCCAGGATTATATATAATTTATTATATATAATAAAGCTGGTGGAGCACAAAGCAGAGGGAGTGAGGCAGTAAACAGTGTCTTCCACGGTTTCTGCTTTGGTTCCTGCCCCGACCTCCCCCAGTGATGGACTGTGGCCTGGGCAGAGTAAGATACAATAAACTCTTCCATCCTCAAGTTGTTTTCATTTAGTGTTTATCACAGCAACAGAGAAGCAAAGGAGGAGGACCCCTTCTTGCTGCTGGCCCTCTGAGCTCCCTAGCACTGTCCAGAGAAGCGCCAAAGTCAAGGAGGCTCAAACAATGGAACGCTATTTATTCCCAGCTCTGGAGATCAAGGGCGGATAGAATTGGTTTCTGCTGAAGCTTCTCCCTGTGCCTCACGTGTTCCTACGTGAGGCTATGTTCAAATGTTTTCTTCCAGAGACACAGTTGTAGGCTGAAGAGACAGTTCCGTCAGTAAAGTCCTTGCTGTGCCACTTCTAAATTTAACCCCCCTTGCAGAACAGTACTGCTAGGCAAGTGTGAGGACCTGAGTTTGAATCCCCAGCATCCATATAACAAACTGGGTGTGCGGCATGCACCTCTAACTCTAGGACTGGAGGGCAGAGACAAGTGGATGTGGGTGGGAGGGTTCACTGGACAGCCAGTCTAACTAAAAGGATGAGCTCTGGGTTTAGTGAGAGACGCTGTCTCAAAAAATCAAGTGGAGAAGTGATTGAGAAAGACATCCTGATGTCAATCTCTGGCTTCCACAGGTGTCCTTGTACACACACACACACACACACACACACACCAGAGAAAAAGAATGACATCCTGATGTCAATCTCTGGCTTCCACAGATGTCCTTGTGCACGTGCACACACAGACACACACACACACAGACACACAGACACACACACACACACCAGAGAAAAAGAAAGACACAACTGTAGTGAATTGGATTTGTTCTAACGTCCTCATTTAACTAACTATCTCACTGAAGACCGCATCTTCGACTAGTCACAATCTGGGGGGCAGATTCTGAAGGTGAGTTGAGGTAGGAACACCAGTCAGATACCATGGATCCTTGATTTCAAATGGGCTGCTATTCGTTTGGTTTGGGGACCAACCAAATGCAGAAATCCATGGATGGCACAAGGCTCTCCCAGCCAGACACTCTCTTCTTAAGCATAGCCTTCCCTGCTTCAAATGCCAGGGACATGCTGGCCATCTGTTGCTCAGACCTGGCTGTGAACTTTACCCCCAGAGAGGTTTTAAAATTTAAATCCCCTTGCAGAATATTAATTCTGCTTGCCTCTTTCCTATCCCAGATCCCAAAGGAGCTGGTGGTAATTGAGACCCAGCCAGGCAGTCCTCTCACAGGCCAGCTTGGGTTCCCAAGGTGGAGGTGCTGGGGAGTGTTTTTATTTGCATTTTAACGGCTTCAAACTCCAGAGCGTTCCCCCTGAGCCCTGGAGGGGCCTGAGCTCTTTCCATTCCACTCCACTCCACCTGCCGCTGCCTGACACAAAGCTCTGTTTGTGTCCCTGTGGCTGTGGGGGAAATGGCTAACCCTGCACCACCTCATCCACCAACAGGCCACAAAAAGCCCAAACATGAGGTGCAGATCAAAACAGGCCAGGCTGCGGCTCTGCCAAGCCAAACAGAGAGGAAACAAGCCCAAGCCTGCAGAGAAACCAGATTCCCCTGAAACGGCTGCTCCCTGCTGGGTCTGGAAGGCCCGCTCCAATAAAGCAGCTCGGAAAGGCCCAAAGGACCCCCACGGCCCTCAGCTTGATGGAGGTGCCAATAAAACTCTCAGAACATCCAGGCTGCAGGCCTTGTAGGCACTGCCCGGACGTAAACCAGCTATGAGCAGCTAGGGAGTCGGAGGGAAGAGGCCTGCTCCCGACAAGGCCCACCAGCCAGAAAGTAACAGAGAAGCCATTAGGGAGAAGGAGGCCAGGGTGGTTGGATGGGAGGGGGAGTCTGCCACCTCTCCAAGCCTCTGCTCCAAAACCAGGCCTAAGCCGTTAACTCCATGGGAGCTTCAGGAAGGAGCCATGGCTGCCAGCAAACACAGGTTCCTAGAGGAATCTAAAGGAAGCGGTCCCAGGAAACAACTGCAGGCCTAGGGCCTATAAACTCAACTTTGAAGGCACCCTGGAGATGCCGTGTGCTGGTCCACAGAGAGGAGAGGGGTGTGTGTGTGTGTGTGTGTGTGTGTGTGTGTGTGTGTGTGTGTATCAGAATCCACAGTCACTAGACATACCAGTCATGTATGTGCATGCCAGTAGTTTACACGTGTACAGCAGGCCCTCTTTATTTGTGGGAATGCGGAATTGTCTGTAGATTCAGCCAAGGGCCGTCATAGATATTTGAAAAACAGTGTAGTTAGGCCTATAGAATTTTCGTCTGTATATTCTGGTGATTTCCTGAGCTAGACAGCGTATTTATATAGCATTAAAGTGCATGGGAGGGTGTGTACAGGTGAAATTCAAAAGCCACATCATTTTACATAAGGGACTTGAGTGTCAGTGGATTCGGATATCAAGGGTGTTGTACACAGTGGACATGGGTATGGAGAAGGCACATGCACACATGTGTGTGTTTATGTGTCTGTAGGGTTCTCAAATTTAACAAATCAAATATAAGATGCATAGTTGAATTTGGATTTAGACACATGCAAAAAAAAATCACAAATAGGTTTTAATAGAAATATCCCAACATTTCATGGTACATATACTAAAATGTATCTTTGTCAACTTACAGGCAAAAATCAACTTGAATCCCTCAATTTTGTTTTTTATAGTTAGTCTGAAAAAAAAGGAAATAAAGGAACACCCACCACCCCAACACACACAGTTTTTCTTATAGAGATTCGAGTGAAAATCCCAGCTAGCCCAGCTCAAGGCTGTGACAGGAATTCCCTGAGGCCATGGGCAGGCTGGGATAGAATCCAGTCTGTCATCTGGAAGAGAGCCTGGAGGCGCTCTTTGGTGAATGTTAGCGCAGAGGGCAAGCCGTTTGCCACCTGGACAGTCTGTGCCTTGGCCCTCTGCGGTGCCCATGGCTCGTCTGCATCTTCGTGAGTAGCCTTTCATTTGAGCATGGATGGGGCAGTCAGAGGATGAGCCTAGCAAGGGAGAGCCCCAGAGATCAATCCTCGCGCCCCAGCAGGAGATGCTGCAGACCTAGAAGCCACCCCGGAACCCCTGTGATCTGTGCCCCTTTCTTTCAACTTAGCAAACCTGTGCTTCATGACATCGTGTTGGAGGTCAGCTCCCGACACTTGGGAAAATAAAGACCCAGAGGTCATCCCTCTCGCCAGAAAAGCCCATTTAAGCACTTGGGGGCCTGCCTGGGTGACAAAGTTTAGCTCCCAGAGCAAGGACATGCTCCTGTCCCACAAGAGGAGGATTCAAGGCGATGCTCTATCTGGCCATCTCACATCCACACACGCAGGTTGAAAACCCCTGCCCTCTGCAGAAAAGGCCTGGGAAGCCCATGGACATTCTGACCCAGGGAACCACAGTAGAGCCCACCCAGGGAGAATCAGCTGCCTTTGAGGCTTCTCTGTGTGCCCGGTGTGCATGCCCACATCTGTCCATGATGGCAAGCTCAGTAAGTGCTTGGGGGAGAGAAAGAGGGAAAACTTACTGCTCAGCTGACTGAGCATGCTCACAAGCCCCTCCTCCTCAGAGCCAAAAAGGCAGGTGGGTGTCCAGTCATCACTAGCTCATCTGCTTCTGTTCCCCCAGAGGAAGACGCTAGATTTAAATCATAGAACTGCAAAGATGAACCTGGCTGGACCAAGAAAGGTAGGCATTGGCAGCGTGTGGGAAAGTGGCTTCTCTGGCCAGGAGCTAGCACGGAGACAGCCTTCATGATCTGTTCTGTGACTGGAAGGTTGTGTCAGGTCAGCTGAGGTGTCAGATGGGCTCAGACAGCTCCGTGAAGTCCAAGAGACCAGCTCCCTGCCCCTGCACTCTGTAAACCATCCAGTAGGGGGCACTGTTGACCCCACATGGGCTAGCTCAACACCTACTCAATGTGGCTGCTGTCCTAGAAGTCACCAAGGAGTGAAGGCTGCTCTAGGCCCTATAGCAGTCCGCCACAGTCCCAGAGTGCCCAGCTGCTTGCAGGCTGCTCACATCAGCCCTGCTTGGCACAGCCCAGTCACTTCTTGCTTCCTTAGGGCTAACACCCGCCATCACTGTCCCAGACACCATTTACTGAATTTGTCGGGTGCTTGGGACTTACTTACTCCAAACCCACAGGAGTCCTCTGGATAGGGAGTGATTATTCCCATTTTACAGATGTGAAAGGCAAGGCTCACGGGGCTTCCTTCTGTTGTCATGTCTTTCCAGTTCTACAGTCCATGCTCCTGCCTCAGCTGCTATCCTTGCACAGAGCTGCCTGCCCCCAGCATCAAGGAAATCCTTGGCTAGCTGTCCCTCATGTGCCACAGCACCTCAAATGGCCCCCACATCTCTAACTGAGCCCCAAATCAGTAGAGGGTGGTGGGAGACCAAGCAGAACCCAGCTCCTTTCCTAGTCTGGGGGAGTCTATCGGCTTCCTGGTGGGGGTAGCACTCCAACTTGGAGCCCAGAAGCGCTAGGGTCAGTCATGGAGCGGGGTTGGGTGAGCACTTTCGGAACATGATGCTTCCTATCTGAAGGGGAAGGCCCGGGGAGCTGAGTTGCTGACTGCAGAGGCCAGCAAGCATAAGTTGAACAGCAGGTCCTGCTTTCTTTCTCCTTACCCACTCCAGGGGACATCTGACAATGTCTGCGCGCATTGTGGACAGTCCCATCTAGGAAGGCTAGAACTTCTGAGATCTGGTGCTCAGGGGCCAGCGAAGCTGCTGCATCCCCCCACACTGCCCAGGATAGTGCAGTGAGACAAGACTGCTCTGTCCCACAAACACATGGTGTGCTGTAGAGACGCCTGCTCTAGCCCTGTGCCTTTACCGACTGATCTTTCACAGAGCCTGGGAGATGTCTGGTCTGGCAGCATGGAAGTTCAGAGGGACCCTGCTTGGAGGTCTGAAATAGCAGTGACAGCACTGGTTGAGACATACCCAGGGGCCTGACCCTCGGGGTGGCTGGAATGAGTGTAACGTTTTCTGTAGAGGGACAGAGCAGTCAGACAGCCTGTCCACGATCACACAGCCGTAGCACAGAGAGCCCAGATTGAAGCCTGGATCCAAGGCCTACATTCCTCCCATACCTGGCCACCCCCTGCAGAGTTCCCACAGAACACACAGGCCCCTCGCTTTCCAAAACAAACAGGAGCTTTCTGTAACCTCCCTTCGTTCATGGGCATGTCATCTGTGATCCCGTGGGACCAGTGTTTTCCGGTTCTCAGGTTCGCCAACTCTACTTAAGCACTTGGCTGTCCCTAAGCCTCAACTTTTCCCCATCCCCTACCTAATAATAGAACCGTCAAGGCCTGCGTTGTGGTGGGGCTGCTGGCTAGGAACGACACCCCAGTGGCTGCGTGCAGGTGCACATCAGAGGACAGGCCCAGCTCTGTTCCCTCGTTCACCTACCTCGGCCTTGCACTTAATCCCTGTTCTGATTGGCCCAGGCAGGTATTTGCCACCTCCAGGGTCATGGAGTCTTTGCATACTTGTGTGGACAGCCAAGCAACCAACCCATGTGAACCCTAGAACAAAGAGGCCTCAGAGCCCCTTCCCTGACTCCACAGCAGCTCAATGCTGCACTTGTGACCAGCCCAGGGCTGCCTGAGTCCTGAACATTATGCATTGTCTGAGGCCAGCCCCCTGAGGCCAAGGGGCACAGACCAAGGTCCCCCTTAGAGCAGGAGATAAGTGAAGGACATGCCTGCTGCCTCTACGGCAGCGCCCGGGACACTTGTCTCAGCACCAGGCTTCTGGGGACTCAGGAAAGAGAGGTAAAGGCTTCAGGTGAAGATACTTGCAGCTCTCAGAACCTCTGATCAGTCCTGACTCACGGAGAGCCCCACATTTTTCTGCAGCGTCCTGGACAGAGACAACCCTGGAGCCTAGAGTGGAATGCACCCCAGCTGAAGCCAAACACTCGCTTTTCACTGAACCAGAACAAGCCCGGAGTGTTTTCCAAAGCCGTTCACTCGGAACATGAGTGCATTTGTTTATTCATCCAATCTTTCCTCACCGGCCGGCCCGCGTCCTCTGAGCTGGCACGGTTCAAGACGGGTGGATGCTGGGGAGGAGGAAGTGAGGGCCGCCACAGGGGGCCACAGAGAAGGTGGCCCACTGAAGAAATGGCCAGCCTGTGTCCCCGGTGCCAGCCGGTGTCTGGTACATGAGCCGTCACTACAATGTGCTCA
Organism: Peromyscus eremicus; assembly: GCF_949786415.1. Lineage (NCBI taxonomy): Eukaryota > Metazoa > Chordata > Mammalia > Rodentia > Cricetidae > Peromyscus > Peromyscus eremicus. The sequence goes on along the minus strand of NC_081430.1, from coordinate 52,470,898 downwards.
AAGAAAGTGGAGAGGGGCAGGCAGCCTGGAAGTCAGGCAGGGGCCCTAACAGAAGTGTCATTAGGTACCCCAGACGAGGTAGGGCCTCTTACAGTCCCAGAAGACTGAAGACAAGATAAATACACATTTTACCTGCCTGTTATTTTATTTCTACTGTCTGTTTTTATCTAAAGGAAATGACATAAGTCAAGAGTATTAAAAGGGGCAGTTGAGTTTTCAAAGGTCTGCAAGGTATTCTGAGCAAAATGCCTGGTTGAGCATCCATCCATCCATCCATCCATTTGTTTATTCATCTTTGCTTCATTCATTCATTGACCAGCCTTCACAGAACACCTACCTAAGCCAGAATCCCAGAGTCTCATCCACTCCCTATGCACTTTCAGCTTCCATAGCAACAGAAAAGCATCCCCCAGGATGCCTGCCCTTAAGCTTGGGCCCTAGCAAGTGGCTTAAAGGAGATGTCTGATTAGCTTGAGCTGGTTTCTCCTGCCATAATTGGTACAGAGAGGAAGGGCCTCCAAGCATGCAGCTACCATTCTGTCAATAGCCTTGGTCTTTACAGTTTACAAAACACCTTCACTTCTGGGCGTGTCTTTAGACCTTTATAACAATTCCAGGAGTTCCCAAGAAGGTAAAACTAATGGAATAGAAAGGAAAACAGAGGCTCGGGGGTTAAGCAGCACCAGCAGCACCTATGAGTTAGAAGCAAAAGCAAACCCAGAGCTTGAACCAAAGCTTCGAGGTGTGACCAGATGCTGCGAACTGATACAGAGAGACCTTGGGTGGGTATCTAAAGTAGTTAGTCACGTGCACCATCCTGAGAGTCTCAGGGATAAACCCCAAGCACATGTCGCCTATGAGGAATGTGCTAGTGGCCCAAGAATGTTCTATGGTGAATGCATGGCGAGACTGGTTGTATTTTCCAAAGATAGCCCCGACAGCCTGTCCGATCCCACAGGATGCTCCTGTGAGACTTTCCTGTTTGGGTGGGAGCTCCACCCCAGCCCCTGGCACCCTGGCATCCTATACCCAAAGAGTCTGGAATGTTCTGGTGGAAGATCCACCTCAACTCCTCTCCCCCATCTCTTTCCCCAAACCCGCCCCTTCAAAGCCCACCAAACACAGCTTCGACCCCAGAGAGGCTCAAGACCACTCCCACAGGGTATTTAAGCTGCATCCCAGGAAACAGACATGTGGTTTTCTGGTCTCTCATCTCTGTCTCCTCTCTGGGGGGCTGGAGAATCACCTGGGAATGCTTTACCTATTAAACCGGGGCTTTTTCTGATTCGGTCTGATTCGGTTTGATTTGGATTGCTGGGTCAGCAGAAAGGCTTATGGGGGTGCAAAAACCTATCATTTCCATCTGACAATCAGGATGTAGACTGTGCTATCACCCCCACTCCACATCCGGGCTGGCTTTAATGACTTACCCCAGCGACAGAAGTGGCACTAGCGATGCTTTAAGATTTCTAGGGTTTGATGGCTCATCTCCATTGTCAACGGGACTGGATTTGGAATCACCATGGACACACACCTCTGAGCACATCTGTAAGGGTGGTGTTACCAGGAAGGTGTAACTGAAGAGGGAAGATGCACCCTGACCGTGGACAGCGCCATTCCATGGCTGGGATCCCCGACTGCATAAAAGGAAGAAAGAAAGCTGAGAACCAGCATTCATCTCTCTTCGCTTCCTAGTTGTGGATGCACTGGGATCAGCTGACTTAGCTCCTGCTGCCAGGCCTCCCTCCCTGGGATGGACTGTATCTCTCCAACTGTGAGCCAAATAACACCCTGCCTTAAGTTGCTTTTTCCTTGATGTTTTGCCACAGCAGTGAGAGGTGGACTTAGTACATGGGCAAAGTCGTAAGAGGCATGGAAGTACATGGAGGGAAGCTCAGGTCAATCTCATGCTAATATTGGAACGAGATCCCTCAGGTCGCAGCCGCCGTGAATGATCTCACGATGTCCAGCGAATGATCTCATGTCTTGCTGAGCTCCCAGTTGATGTCCTGTGGCTGGGTGAGCTATCTTGGACATTGTGCACAGTCAGGCCTCCAAGCAACTCTACGCCCAGCTAAATTCTAACTGTAAACAGCAGCGGGGTAAAATCCCAGAAAGGTTTCCAATCTATATTCTAGAATGTTTAGGATGGTAATCCCCTTTTCCTGTCAGTGGAGAAACAGAGAAATGGTATTCCTGAAAGCAGCTCAGGGCAGGGATCCTCTGGCCCTTGCTAGGCTTGTCAGTGGAGTGTTCCAGAGAGAGTGACGCAGGGGTCAGTGTGAGCAGGGTTACTGACGTGTGCTGGGGATGCTGGTGAGAGCAGTGCCCCTGGTGACCCCTTGCTTAGTCACTAGCTGTTCAGCTGAATGCATCAGGCAGAGCCGGGTCAGCAGCAGAGGGAACTGCACCCGAGGCCAGCAAGTAATCCATACGGCCCCAAAGCTGCCAAGAGTGGACACTGTGCTTCTCAGTCACGAGCTGACGCACTGGGAGACAGCTGGATTCAGGGCTTTGATGCCCCCTGAACAGAACCCACTCTTCTGCTTTCAGTGTATTCTCAGGAGTGGCACTGAGGGTGTACCACAAGTACTGGAAAGAGGCTTGCTATGCCGAACAGGATCTTGGATGCTTCACAATTTGTTCGAATACACACAACTGAGGAAACTTCAAACTGAATGTGGTAGCCCATGATGGTGACTCCAGCTCTTGGGAGACTGAAGCAGAAAGATCCTGAATTCCAGGACAGCCTGGGCTCACTTGTGTGTTACTGTCTTGAAACAGTCGAATTTATCTAGAGTGAGTTGATGACTGCTTCCGGAATATGGAGGAAAGGAGAAAGGGAGAGAGAAGGCCGTTTTGCTAGGCAACAGCTACAGGACCAGCTGCTACGTGTCCTTTAATCCCACAGTGATCTGAGATTCTCATCAGCCCATTTCACAGAGCTGCAAGGTACATTTCCAAGGTCATGACCCTAAGTGACTGAGGCAGGATCTGAAGGACAGTCCAGTTAGAATCGGAGGGCCATCTCCATTTCATTCCACCACACCATTGACGGTAAACAAAGGAGGTTTTTGAACAGAAATTCACTGGTCTTATTCATCAGAGTCGCCTAGAACCAGTTCTCGGGAGTTCCCGAAAGTGAGCATGGGATTACCTCATTCTTGGACAATTGGAGAAGAGCAAACAAGGAAGACAGGGCTCCTGTACTGCTCCAATTAGAGTCACATTGTGTGTGTGTGTGTGTGTGTGTGTGTGTGTGTGTGTGTGTGTGTGTGTGTGTGTGTGTTGTGTCCCACACATACTGGAGGCATTAAAAACCAAGTCTGGAGGGGATATAAGTAAATAAAAAGGGGGGGCAGCTGTTGGAGGATAGTTCAGTGGGTGAGAGCACAGCTGCTCTTGCAGAGAACTTGAGTCTGGTTCCCAGCACCCGCACTGGGTGGCTCACAACCACCTGCAACTCCAGCTCCAGGGGACCTAATGCCCCCTCCTGGCCTCTGTGGGCACTGCACTATAGTCACTCACGCACACACACACCCGCCCCCCTAAAACTAAAAAATTTAAACCATTTAAAGAAAATACAGTTTCATTGTTCTAAAAGGAAAAGCTTTTGGTTTTATTGTATTTCTCTCTCTCTCTCTCTCTCTTTCTCTCTCTCTCTCTCTCTCTCTCTCTCTTTCTGATTTTCAATTACATTGCTTTCTAGTTGTATCTTAATTGCCTTTCTCTTCACTTTGGCTTTCCTTCTCTTGTTTCTTCAGGTGAAAACCTAGGTGATTTAGACTTTCTATTTTAATGACACTCCATACACTATATTTTTATGTGCATCTGCATTCCCTTCAAAGGACTTTTTTTTTTTACCCATGCCAATGGGTCATGTTGTGGTAGTTTGAATAACAATGCCCCATAGGCTCATATGTTTGCATGCTTAGTCATCAGGGAGTGGCACTACTTGTGAAGGATTAGGAGGTGTGGCCTTCTTGGAGGAAGCATGTCACTGGGGGTGGGCTGTGAGGTTTCAAAAGCCCAAGCCAGGCCCAGTGACTCTCTCTCTTCCTGCTGCCTGAAGACCTGGATATAGAACTCTCAGCTACTTCTCCAGCACCGTGTCTGCCTGCATGCCACCATGCTTCCTGCCATGATGACATGGACTAAACCTCTGAAACTGTAAACAAGCCCCAGTTAAATGCTTTCCTTTACAAGAGTTGCCATGGTTATGGCGTCTCTTTACAGCAATAGTAACCCTAACTACGACATGTGTTATTTCATTCCTCCCACCATGGCTTTTTCTGAACATCTTCAGCATGATGAATTCTCTGCACAACTGGAATTCTTTTGCACTCACCGAGATTTGTTCTCCAGCGTCTTGGAAACTACTGCATGTTCTGATGCCTTGGGTGAGGGATTCTTTCACTAAATCATGCTGGTTGAGAATAACCCATCCCTCTTTGGCCCCCCTTTTTCTGTATCTGTCTTTATGTTTTGGGTGAAGACCTTTCTATGATTCCACATCGTCTTTTAAGCCAGGCCTCTTTCTTATCTGTTGGCTGTAGCTGCATTATGACACACACTCTCTTATAGTAATGCTTCACACTACGTGAGAGCTTTATAATAATGTACTTCCACTGTCCCTTCCCTGGCCTTTGGGCTGATTTAGCATATCTCCTAGTGTACACGTTACAAACTTCACAATATATTGCCAGTATTTCAAGCATCCCATCACCTTTTTGCTCTGTTTTGGATGTATGCTGATGGGAATGTAAAATGGTACAACCACTTTGGAAAATGATTGGGCAGCTTCTGAAGCCTTGTCCCTGACCCCATCATTCCACACTTATGTGTTTATACAAAGGAAACTGGAACTTATTTCCACACAAAGCTGACACATGGTTGCTCGCAGCAGTTTCCGGTAGAAAGAAACAGGGGGACAGGTCAGGTGTCCATCAGTAGGCTAATGGCCTCAGGGACTGGCATATCCATATAACGGAACACTCTAAGACAGGAGCACAGTGCTGACACCTGCACAGAGCTAGTATATAATTATCATGTGGGAGCCAGGAGGAGCAGATGTGTGCTACTGTGTGTTGTCAATCACTTGAAGTCCCAGAAAATGCAAATCAGCCAGCCCAGTGGTTACTGGGGATCAAGAGTGAGAGAGGGGATGGATTGCAACAGAGCACAGGACACTTTTGGGGGGTTAGCAGATAATGATCTTCACCATAGTGATGTTTCCATGGCAATACCTGGGCCCAAGCTCAAAGCTTGTGCTTTAAATATGTGTAATTTACTGCATGTCGACCAGACAGCACTAAAAACATAAACAGCAGGCTTAAAGCAGATTGGGAATGGCCTAAGTGGTCAGTGAACTTGATAACATAACATGATCCAAACTGAGAAAATAACATTGGGAAAACAATGGAGAAAGTCTCAGCCCACAGCAGGACACTGTCTAGCAAGTTAATATGTGTGTACCCAGAAGTTCCTAAGAAGGGAGACAAGGGGACAAAAAATATATACAGAGAAATAATGGGCACAGTTTTCCAAAAGTTTCAGCAAAAGCTCAACTCTAGAAATTAGAATACAGAGGAATCGACACAATGATAAATTCTCAGAAAGTAAAACTAATGAGAAGCGTTAGAATTAGCCAATGACCCTGAGGGGACTGGGAAGGGGGCTTTTAGATCAGTGGTTAGATCCTCAGCATAGCAAAAAAGAAGGAAGAAAGAAGACAGAGGAAGAGGAGGGTGAAGGGGGGGAGAGAGAGAGAGAAAACAAAGAAAAAGAGAGGAGGAGGAGGAAAGGGGGAGAAAGGAAGAAAACAATACACTTTCTAAAAAGTATCCAGAATAAAAAAGGGGAAAGGAGCCCACAACGAGGGTGGCGGCATCCTCTTTAATAGAAACAGAGATGAGATAATGGCATCCAATCCCATACTGCTTTAATAACAGAGGCGTGTTCTGAGACACATCCTGTTGGGAGGTTTTGTCCTGTGAACACCATCCAGTGCACCCATATAAACTAAGATAGCTACAGAGCCACTAGGCGGCATCATCTTATGGGCCATCCTCTTATACAGGGCTGTCATTGGCTGAAATATCACAAGTGTATCACCTGACGCTATAGGTGTGTGTGACATACGAATTTGTGCACATATGTGTGCAGGTGTGCTTTTCTAGAGGTTAACATGAGTGTCTTCCACCTTAGTGTTTGAGACAAGGTCTCTTACAGAACAGGAAACTCTGTTTTAGCTGGACTGGCCAGTGAGGCCCTGCATTGAGATCACAAGCATAGCTATTGCGTGTTTTTTGTTTTGTTTTGTTTTGTTTTTTTCATGTCTTCTGGAGATGAGCTCAAGGTTCTCACGCTTGTGCAAGGCAAGTACTTTATTGATGGAGTTTTCACCTCAGCCCAAGACAAATTATATTAAAAAAATAAAAGTAAGGTGTTAGTGTTGGGGAATATTATTTTAAAGTGTTGCAGTTTTTTCTACTGCTTTTGTTAACAATTCAAAGATGTGTTGCATTCTTTTATGTTGCATTTGTTTAACTCTGTGAAGCTGTGTTACTGTGCCTGTCTAAAACACCTGATGGTCTAATAAAGAACTGAACAGCCAATAGCAAGGCAGGAGAAAGGATAGGCAGGGCTGGCAGGCAGAGAGAACATATAGAAGGAGAAATCTGGGAGGAGAGGAAGAAGGATCGAGAGAAGGAGGAGGACATCAGGGGCCAGCCACCCAGCTACACAACCAGCAATGGAGTAAGAAAGAAAGGTATACAAAAATAGAGGAAGGTAAAAGCCCAGAGGCCAAAGACAGATATGGGTTAAGTTAAGAAAAGCTGGCAAAAAACAAGCCAAGCTAAGGCCAGGCATTCATAAGTTGCTGTGGGATGGTCTGTATGTCAAGTGTGTTGCTGATTGGTCAGTAAATAAATCACTGATTGGCCATTGGCTAGGCAGGAAGTATAGGCGGGACAAGGAAAAGAATTCTGGGAGTGGAAGGCGGAGTGAGAGGGAGCCGCCATCAGGACAAGGAAGATGTAAGGTACCAGTAAGCCATGAGCCATGTGGCAAAGTAAAGATTAATAGAAATGGGCTAAATATAAGAGTAAGAGCTAGACAATAACAGGCCTGAGCTAATGGCCAAGCAGTTTAAATAATGTAAGAGTCTATGTGTTTATTTTATAAGTGGGCTCTGGGACTGGCGGGACTTGGTGGCGGGAGCTGGAGAAAAATTCTCCAGCAACAATAAGTAGTAAAAAGACTCCACGTGTATTTATTTGGGAGCTGACTGGAGGGCCTCCAAAAGAGCAAAGAGTAAAAAACAACTAATAATAGTTAGAGAGATGGCTCAGTGGTCAGAGCACTGGTTGAGTTTAATTCCCAGATCCATGTGATGATTCAACCAGTCAGTAACTCCAGTACCAGGGCATCTGATGACCTTTTCTGCCTTCCACTGGCACCAGGGCACACACATGCTGTACAGATGTACATGCAGGCAAAATGCCCATACATATACAATGAAATAATAAAACAACGCATAAATGCATGATGAACTAAGAAATTTAAGCAGAGATCAGGATTCTTGGCATTTCTTCTTGCCTTCACGACAGTGTCTGGGAGCACAGTCTCATTTCAGGCTCTTGTTTATAATTTCACTACTTGTTTAGTACATCAAAGTCAAAGAAGAAGTTGCTGAAGGAATTAGGAAGTATCTTAAATTGACTAGTAGTGTGACATACTAAAATTACGGGGGCTGCTGTGTTCAGTCTGCAGAAAACCTCTCAAATAAACAGAGGAGGGAACATCTGCTAGCTGCTGCAGACACTAGTGGACAGCATCTTGTGAGACATCTGACAGTTTAGGCAAAGTGTGGTAGACAGCAAACCGACTAACTGCCACCTGTTAGAGTTGACTCAAGAAGAAATAGAAAATCTGAAATCAAACTCCTTGCCTCTCTCCTGGATCCACAACAAGTGCTATTGATTGCTGTGTTTATTTAATAGCTGGACTGTCCAGTGTGTCTTTATCCCTTTGTCATTTCCACAAGGGTGTACTGAGCATCACTGGGTTTCAGGCACTCTACGAGGTGTGGGAGATACAATAGTAATTCCCATTCATAGAGTCAATTCAGCATAATTTATGTTCATCCTTTTGTTGTTGTTGTTTTTTTTTCTAGACAGGGTTTCTCTGTGTAGTTTTGGTGCCTGTCCTGGATCTCGCTCTGTAGACCACGCTGACCTCAAATTCACAGAGATCCACCTGGCTCTGCCTCCCGAGTGCTGGGATTAAAGGCATGTGCCACCACCGCCCGGCTTCATTCTTACTAAAAAAAAAAAAAACAAACAAACAAAAAAAAAAAAAAAAAAAAAAAAAAACTTGGGCTCTGGAGCCCTGGTGAAGGATTCAGCTCACAATAGGAGTCTGTTTCTAGAGAAAAATCAGATTAATTGATGCTACTTTATCATGTAAACTTGGGAATTGTTGTATTCTTTGGAGAAGACAAGACCAGGTAAGATATAATTTAGGGAGACGATTTCAAATTAGTGTCAATTGCCAGATATTCTTCTTTTAAATTGTGTGTGAGAGAGAGAGAGGGGGGGGGAGGGAGAGAAAGAGAGAGAGGGGGGGAGGGAGAGACAGAGAGAGAGGGGGAGGGAGAGACAGAGAGACAGAGAGACAGAGACAGACAGACAGATGGACAGACAGACAGACAGACCAACCCTGGACGTTGTTCCTCAGGTCTCCTCCACCTTTTGGTTTGAGCAGGAGCTCTCACTGGCAGGAAGCTTTGCCAAGCAGACTAGGTTAGCTGGCCATCAAACTGTGGGGACCCACCTGTGTCCACCTCCACCTTGTCACCATTGGGATGGCAAGCATGAGCCAGTGAGTCATGCCACCTCTTTACGTGGGTTTTGGGGGATTCAAACACAGGCACTCGTGCTTGTACAGACACTCAACCCACTGAGCCATCTCCCCAACTCTTTTTTTTCATTAAGAGATTCTCTATTCATTTTACATACCAACCACAGATTCCCCCGTTCTCCCTCCTCTCGCCCCCCAGCCTTCCCCCCAACCCACCCCCCATTCCCACCTCCTCCAAGGCAAGGACTCCCATGGGGAGTCAGCAGAGCCTGGTACATTCAGTTGAGGCAGGTCCAAGACCCTCTTTCCTGCACCAAGACTGTGCAAAGTGTCTCACCATAGGCACTAGGCTCCAAAAAGCCGGTTCACGCACTAGGGACAGGTCCCGGTCCCGCTACCTGGGAACCTCCTAAACAGTTTAAGCTAAACAACTGTCGCGCTTATCTAGAGGGCCTAGTCCAGTTCCATGGGGACTCCTCAGCCATTGGTTCACAGTTCATGCGTTTCCACTAGTTTGACTAGTTGTCTCTGTACTTTTTCCCATCATTGGACCATGACTCTTGATAGGGTCTGAACAAGAGATTTGTAGATGCCAGCCTTGTATTTTTTTCTTTTTTCTTTCTTCTTTCTTTTCCTTTTCTTTTTTCTTTTTCTTTTTTCTGGTGTCCTTGCTCATACAGGGGAGGCAATGCCACTGATGCTGGAAAACTGGGGGAGCCGGGCGGGGGATGAACCAGGTGCTAATGGTGGGCCTGTGTTAAATCCCCAGCTCTGCTACACGTCAGTTTCACAGGGCTGGACAGAGCATGGATACATGTAGCATCCACCCTTGGGTATCCAAAGATGGCAAATGGGAGCTCAGATCCCCTCAACTGGATCATAGACACTTCATGAAACACCATGGTAAGCAAGTGTGGCAGGAACTACTCTGCCCCTGGGTATCAAGGAGCTGCCCTGACAGGATAGCTGGCCAGCTTCGAGGGTCCCACCCTGCTCACACTCTGGCTTCTTACCCACAGGCCGGGTGGAATCTGCTTATATCACTTAAGAGCCCGGCAAGCCATACAGAGGAGAAGGTGTTACCTATAGGCTAAATCATACCCATGTCTTGCTTCTGTACACACCTAAGGGCATCTCTCATCTCACTTGGTCTTCCTAGTTACCCCCAGGGCACAAAATCACCTGATCATTTTGCAGCTGGGCAATCTGTCCACCCTGGAAAGACATTGGCTTACCCGATCCTCCACAGCAATCCGCACACCTGGATCTGAAGTTGTATAATTGGGCAACTTTCGCTGTAGATGCTGAACGCTTAGCTGAGGTTTTCATGTAATATTACTACTACTACTACTACTACTACTACTACTACTTATTATTATTATTATTATTATTATTATTGCCATTTAAGTAACACTTGTGAATACCCACTGGAGTCAAATAAGGCCACTAAAGTAGTAAACAAATAAGAGATGACTCTACAGGTCATCTCCAGGAGTCAAGGCCATGCAGGAATGGGGTAGAGCACTCTCTTCGGATGTGGTGAAGCCCATGGCAGCCCCCAGCGACTCACCTTTGGCTTCCCCTCCCACCTTTACAAGGATGTTCTAAAGCTAGGTGTTCCCGGACAGTAAGGGAGCTGGGATGCAGCGGGGGCAATGATGATGCAGGACAGTAAGGGAGCTGGGATGCAGCCAGGGCAATGCAGGCCTGCCCTCAGGACCAGGAGAATGGCGGCTGGCAAACCTGCCAGGGTTTTCCCACCCTGTGCTATCTCTCAGGCTCCTGCCTTCTTCTCCCTGGGAGTTACTTTCCAAGACTGTGCAAACAACCAAGGCTCCCTGGCCGCATTCCCCCAGGGACTCCTATTTCTGGCTGCCTTGTTCCCCCTGCTTTGCTCATGACTGTGTGGCTTCTCCTCCCAGCTCCCTGAGACTCACTGCTTTGGAAGCAGCAGGGAGTCTTGTCTCTTCTGACCCAGAAGGATAGGGCGCCCACCCCCTGCCTCTCTAGAGTTCCTCCTTCAGTCCTATTGCAAATATCCGGACTCTGCAGCCGACCCAGTCCCAGGCTCCAGCACTTATCAAAAGGCTGTAAACACCAGCTACTCAGAGGGTTGAGGCAGGAGGACCATGGATCTGAGGCCAGCCTGGGTAACTTGGTAAAACCTTGTCTCAAAGTAAAACTGAGTAGAACACTTGCCCAGCACATGCACAGCACTAAGCTCAACCCATGTGTAAAATGGCCAGAAAATGGTTTCTGGCCCACTAGTCTCCTCCAGCGGGAGCCCCGAAACCAGCTGGGGAAGGCATGGTCACCACCTCCACCCCCATCTCCGCCTATCTCCTCTCTCCTGAGACACGCCACGTGGAGTCCAGTTCAGCAGATAAATAATAAACTCCTGATGGGAGTGGCTCCTGTTCCACGTCTTTATCTTTCCTCATTCTGGAGAATCCTGTCCAAGCATCCTTGCCACCCTAGATCAGGGCCCCTAGCCCTTATCACCCACATCCTCCATCTGCTATACCAGAGTGATAACAATACTGCTCAGAGAGAATCACGGGTTTCAGGGGAGGGTTCAGGACTTGCAGCAATTGATCGGGGCTTACAGGTGTAATCATGAACATTCCACTCCACCCAGCCTACACATGTCCCTTCTGTCACTTGCTCAACCCTGTTCCTGAGGCCCATGCTACCCCAGGAAGGAACCCCAGGTAGTCCTCATGAAGTTTCCTACTCAATCTTTTCAAAAAGATATTTCTTTTATTTTTTAAGATTATAATTACATCATCCCCCCCCCCCACACGCTTCTTTTTCTCCCTCCAAACCCTCCCATATGCCCTTCCTTGCTCTCTCTGAAACTCATGGCCTCTTTTTTCACTAGTTGTTATTACATATATATCTGTAAATGTACACACACACACACACACACACACACACACACACACACACATTCCTAAGTACACACCTATCAGTCTATGTAACGTCACTTGTTTGTATGTTTTCAGGGTTGACCATTTGGTAATGACTAGCCAATTGGTGTGCTCTTCCTAGAAGATGATTTCCCCCACTGTTGACATTTTTTGTGGCCTGTAGGTCTCTGTGGAGTTGAGGCCTTTCCCCTGCTCACATTAGCATGTCTCTTGTTGTCTTTGTTCAGCTCATGTTTACATAGATCTTACTGGTGGTGTGTGGGTGTAGCTTTTGACATTAGTAGGAGACACAGTCTCAAAGCAAACTCCCTGATCCTCTGGCTTTTACAATCTTTCCGACCCTTCTTCCACAATGTTCCCTGAGCCTTAGGTGCTTGGGTTGTTTTGTAGCTACATTTGTCGGGACTGAGCTCCACAATTCCACATTTAGATTGGTTCAGGTCTCTGTTAGAAAGACAGATGTCCTGATGAGAGGTGAGGACTACATGCATCAGTCTAGACCCTGGAGAAGGATGTGTAGGATTTCACTGGGTGGAGAGGTTGGATGTGGCCTCTTACTCACTCTTAAATACTTCTCCGAGGCTAGTGGTTCCCCTGAATGCAGATTAGTAAATAGTATGTTCATTCGATGTAGTAATAAAACTCCTACCTACCTTCAGTCACAGCCGAAGCATCTCTTCCTCTTTGGTACCAGCCTGGTGTAGAGAGCACAGGACCAGTTGCCACAAAGGCTCTTGGGAACTCTGTATCTAGAATCCAGTTGTCACAGGAATATATGGTCTGCCCACGCTCTGGTGTCATAATCACTTCAAAAAGCCTCTTAAAGAATGACATTTGTCTTGCTTTGGTCTCATGTGTATATGTTTGTAGGTGTTCAGGCCAGAGGCGAACCTCAGGTCCGTCTACCTTGTTCTGTTGAGGCACAGACTCTCAGTGGCCTGGGGCTTGCTGATTGGTCTAGGCTGGCTGGTTGGCCAGCATGCCCCAGGGAAGCTTGTTTCTGCTTCTCTGGCACTAGTGTATTGGTGAAATTATTAAGGCCACTCCACGTAGTTAAAAGGAGATTTATTTAATGGCGTAACTTACAAATTAAGGGATAGGTAGGTCGCGGGGTCTGGGGAAGGTGTATCACAGTCCAGCGGTATTCTCTGGAGCTCTGCTTGGTCCACCTCCACTATCCAGTGTCCCGGAACCGCGAGAGCGCCCGCCGATCCCGATCTCGGGTCCCCAGGTGCCTCCCTTGGCCCCGCCTTGTAGGCGTGACAGTTGCCGAAGTCTCAATGGGGGTTGGAACTTCCAGATCAAAGCTGGAATGTCTACCCACTACACTAATGTTTCAAGCATATGCCACCATAGCCTGCTTTTCTCACAGAGGTCCTGGGGATTGAACTCTGGTCCTCATGCACAGCACTCATTTACTGACTGACCTGTGGGCCCAATCAACACTTCCTTCCTTTCTTTCCTGACAAGATCTTGCCACGCACCCTAGCTGACCTCAAGTTTGTGACCCTCCTGCTTCTGTCTCCTGAATACTAGACTATAGGCCTGTGACCCCGTTGAGATTCCTTCAGAGCAAGTCAAAATACCCCTGAAGCCGGAGATAGCATGCATCCCACTGTCTGAGGTCTTGCTACTTTCAGATGAGAGAAAAGCACTTTCCACAACCCCAGGTTGGAGAGAGATTGGGCTGGAAGGTAGGGTGGGTGGATGGGCTCTTAGTTCTGCATTTGGGAAGTCTCCAGGCACCTGCCTGTTGTCCATGCTCTGCCGTGGATGAGCACAGGGATGGTCAGGAAATCCAAGCTCAGCCATGCTTTTGGGGTCCCACCCAGAGGGTCTGGCCTACACTGTAGGAAACAGAGGGGTACTTGTGGGGGGCCCTCCACCTAGGGTCTTCATAAACACAGAGGGTGACAGCTGTATCTAAACACCTGGAGATAATGTCCTTTCCGTTCAAGGAGCCTGGCATGAGAAGTTGCCCAGGAAATGACATTATTCAATCAAATGACTAAATATTAGTCTGCTCAGTAATTATCCCTAACGCTCCTTATCATTCCCCAGGCAAGCTCAGCTCTGGCTAGACTTCTGTCCTTCCTTGGAGCTTCCCAAAGCCTTGTGGTTTCATGCTGTTCCTTCCACCTGTCCTGGGGCCTGGGTTCTATCCCCACGTGGAGGAAGAAGCCAATTCCTCCCAGCCCCAGGCAAGCCTTGCGCACTGATAGTTGCTCCCTCCTCCCTAGACTATTCCTGAGGCCCAGGCTCCCTGCCTCCCCCGCCCCAGCCCTCTGTGCAGAAGTTGCCTGTTCTCATACCCTCCCAACACACACACACACACACACACACACACACACACACACACACACACATACACACACACACACTACTATGAGTACATGTAGCAGAAGAGTTTCTTTGTGGTGCTCAGAAAGTACCCAGCACTCCACAGTCCAGTTGTCTTTTTTCCCACCCACACACCAGGCTTATGAATGGATGAGTTGTAAACGAGTGAATAATGAATGGACGTGTGCATCAGTGAGTCAATCAATTCATTGATCATGGATGATTAATGGGTTGGGAGAAGTAGGTCTTCCCCAGTGAACATTGCTCCTCACTGCTACCTCAGTTGAGTAGTTTTAACGGGGGTCTTGGTCATTAAACAAAGCTAGAGAATTTAGGGAATTTCTCAATATAAAAATTAACCTAGATAGTTCTGCCCCATCCACCCTGAGCTATGGACAAGTTATGTTATGGAAGATGAATGGTTCACATTAGGTCATCACAGCACAGCATTCCAGAGCCTCTGCTCACAGCAACAGCCAGCATTCTGGGTGTTGATGACTAACTTTCATTCTCTCCTGGGGTTTCCAGCCTTGTAATTCCTGAAGTACAGCTAATGGGGTCACAGTGGCTGCGGTAATGGGTCCTGGAGGGCAGTGGCTGTGGTAATGAGTCCTGGAGGGCAGTGTGCATGCCCTGCTTCTGACAGTTCAGGAGTGGGATGCACTGTCTCTTCCCTGTCTTCAGACTTCCAGTCTGTAGTATCCTGTGGCCAACGTTCACCTTCCTCTTCCTGGAGCATCCGATACATAAAATTGGCATTTCCTCAGTGTTCAAGCACACTCTTCACTTGCATTCAGCTCCCCCCCCCGCCCCCCCTTAACTGATCACTCTCCCTGCTCCTCTCCCCCACTGTCCCTCCTGAGGTGGCTAATCTTCATTATCAACTTGAATGGATTTAGAAGCCCGTAGGGGACTGCTGAGGGACACCTGTGGGATCTGTGAAGGAGTTTCCAGAGAAGACTGACAGAGGGGATGAGAAAGATCTGTCCTGAGTGTGGACGGCCTCCAGATGGGGTGACGAAGGAAAAGTGGGAAGAAAAGACACCCAACTTCTGGCCTTTGCCTCTCTTAGCTCTCTGAGCACCAAGGAGACTCTCCTGCCATTCTCCCACCGCCATGATGCTCTGTCTCACAGCAGAGTGGAAGCATGGAACCGGGTAACCATCAGTTGACTTCCCTGAAACCGTGAACTAAAATGCAAGGTCTCTCCCTCAAGTTGTCTCAGACATTTGGTCACAGCAACAAGAACACAAACAAAACCAGAAAGCCTAACACCAAGCCTTCTCTTCCCCAATCCTTTCCTCACCTCTTCCCCTCTCTCCTCTTCCACCCCTCCTCTCGTGCCTCCGTTCCTTCCCTCCTGTCTCTCCTCTTTTCTGTCTCTTCCCTCTCCTCCTTTTCTTGCCTCTCCTCTCTCCTCCCTCACCACTCCCTAGTGACCTTACCCATCCTCAAGGCATTTGATATTGCATGTGCCCTGATGTCTCTCAAATGTGTATCTCCAGCTCTATTCTCTCTCTGGAGCTTCAGATTCACCAACCCTGCCAGGCAGCCTCCTCTTGTTGGAAGCCTCTAACCAGATTCATGACCCTTCTTCTCCCCTCCCCACTATCCACCCCAGCCCCTTGGCCTCATCTGTTTCAGCATCTACCCAAACGCTCTGTCCGCCATCAGTCTCGCCTCTTTCTCATCCCTCTTATCCCCTCATCAGCAAAGTCCATGGGCACTAACTTCAAAGTGGCTCTGGAATCTGTGTCTCTTTTTCCTACTCCACCCTGGCCCAACTCACTATTATCCTTGCCTAGATTATTTCCTCACGGCCTCCTCATTGCTCCACCTTGCCCTACTTTTTCTCCACACAGCAGCCAGCATGCTTCTTCAAGACAGCAAATTACATCATGTCCCTCAGTAAGCATCTTAGGATGTAGCTCAGTGGTAGAGTACTCGCCTAGCATGTGCAAAGCTTTCCACCCCCATCACAACACATACACACACACACACACACACACACACACACACACACACACACACATACACACACACACACACACACACACACACACACACACACACACACACGCACGTGCGCACACACGCGCCCAGGAACAGATTAGATGAACCAGTAAATGAGAAGGCTCTGTCTTTATCAATGGAAAGACCCATTGGTAGAATCATAATCAATGACGCTATTGGGAGGCCATGGAAACTAGAGGGTGAGTTTAAAGAAAACAGGGCACTATGGAGGTGGGGGTCACGCCTTTGGAGGGTATAGCCTGTCTCCAGGTCCTCCTCCTCCCCTCCCTCTCTCTCTGGCTGCCATGAAGTGAGTAGTCTGCTCCACCAAGCCCTGTCACCATTACGTTCTCCCCCACTACCGACCTGGGAATGATGGAGCCAGCTGATCACGGACTGTAAACTTTGAAAGTGTGAGCCCAAACAAATCTTTGCTCTCTTGAGTTGACTTTTCCAGGTGTTTGCCACAGCCGTGGAACACTGACCCAGACAACCGGTGGCCACACGGCACTTTATTACTGTCTGTTCAGCCTTCCATACAGGATTATAGCTCTCCAAGGGCAGACTCCTCCTGTTTACTTACTCCTTGCCACGCCCTGTGCCTAGGACAGCAGTGGGCATTCTTAAGACTCTCTCAGCGGTCTCCTTCCTACACACGCACACGGAGAAACTGTCCCAAAGCTGTGCCCTTTCCCATGTTGACTAAGGTGGGGCCAGCACAGACATGCAAAGTGATGGCCATTAGATTGGAGGGGGGAGAAAACAAAACCAAAGCAGAGACATGGCAAAATAAAATAAAATCCACGCGGTATCATACCAGCTCCCAGGAAGTGTCATCGAGATGGTGGGTATGAGCTGGTCCCTTTCTGTCTGTCCCCAGAGCTCAGTCTGGGATGTCACAGCAAGAGACCGTGTCCCAGGCAGGAGAGAGCCACTCTGCAGCACTGAGCTCTTACTTCAGTGCCGCCCACACACTAGGGCTGCCCAAGTGTGACCGCAGCCCACAGAATAGTGAAGTCTAACTGGGCATGTGCCTTTGTGCTGAGCCCTTTGTGGCCTCATGACATCAGTCCTTGTGGAGGCAGCCAGGTAAACACCATCATTACTGTTTGCTGAAGAAATTGCAAGCTGGGCAGTGTGAAGCTTGCCCAAGGAAGCTGACCAAGCTGGAACAGGACTTCTGTCCTTCTGCTCCTGAAGGTGTCCTCCCTGAATGGATAAGAGGGTCCTTACTGAGCTAGGGAGCCTCAGGTTACGCTTAACCCCCTGCATTAGGTGAATAATCAGACAGTTCTTCCTTTGTGTGCCTTCCAACCCCAGCTCCTCGTGAAATGATTAAATATGGGACAGAGATCGCCAGGTGCATGTGCCTATAAAACATAGGTGTGAACAGTGTGGTAAAGGGTACGTCACTTTTAAAGGGGTAAGGGGGCATGGCCACAGAACTACTTTGAGAGACTTTACATAGAAGGAAAGGAATAAAGGCAGCCTTGGCTTCTACAAGGAAGTAGAGATGTGGTTCACAGTGCTATGTACACAGAAACTTCTGGTAGGACAAGAAAGATGCAGGGTTTCACATCAAATAAACTTCCACAGTGCAAAGGTCTCTGGGTGTGTGCCTAGGTCCCAAGAGTGGCAGTGGTAGTGTGTGTGGTGGGGGAGCGGCTAGACCAACGCACAGCAAAGTCATACAGGTTGGCACTCATCAGCCTGGCATCTAAGTGGGGAGGGCAGTTATGAATCTGAAATGATAAAGGAGATCAATGGGGTGTCAGGTAGGTGTGGGGAGACCAACAGGGAAGTGGCTACCATTGTCCTAGGAGAGATGGAGGCAGTGCAGTCAGGAAGACATGGTGGGTTATGGATTTGATTTTATTTTTATGTTAAACTGGCAGCTTAAAGTGAGGAAGGTAAGAAGTGAGAGAGATGGAGGGGACGAAGACCTCAACTTGGACTGCAAGCCCCACTTGAGGTCTGGGAGACTGTAAAGATGTAAAGGATGCTCTGGAGCAGTGGTTCTCAATCTTCCTAACGCCCCGACCCTTTAACAGAGATGCTCAGGTTGTGGTGACCCCCAATCACAAAATTACTTTTGTTGCTACTTGGTAACTGCAATTTTGCTATGGTTATGAATTGTAATATAAATATCAGTGTTTTCTGAGGGTCTGAGGTGACCCTGCGAAAGGGTCTTTTGACCCCAAAGGGGCCATGACCCACAGTTTGAGAACGGCTACTCTGGAGGGACTGGCAAGAGGCGTGCTTGGGGATCGGACAAGACAGTTAGGTTTCATGAGAACAGTTGCTGAGACAGCCATGTGTAGTGAGAAGACACATCAGTGTGCGGGAAGGACATGGAAGCCCAGAGCTTGACCGGGGTGCACTAACACAGGACCTCATTCTGACAGGGGCTGTGGAAGGGGAGACTCAGCTTCTGATCTTGGAGAGCCTGTAGGAAAGGTAGGCTTTCGTTACACATCCAGATCCAGGGCTGAGAACAATGGAGGGAACTCAGCCCAGCTGTACTTAGTGGTATACGCCTGTAATTCTGGGGAGGCTGAGGCCAAAGGGTCTCAAGTTCAAGGCCTGCCTGGGCAGCTTGGTATGAGTCTGGCTCACAATAAAAAAAAATAAAAACAAACGAAACACAGAGCTTGGATATAGCTCAACGATAAAGTGGCTGCATGCACCAGGCTCTGGGTTCAGTTTCCAGTGCCTCAAACAAATCAAGAAGTTATAGCATACTCAGAACTAGAAGCAGCCGAATGGGGGTAGAGCCAATATCCTGACGACGAAACCATACTTCTCCAACTTGCATAATTCTTTGGGACTCAGTTTTCACACCTGCTAAACAGAGATATCAACACATCCTGGCAGAGGAGTTTCAGAGGAAGTCCACTGGCCCAAAGGAGGTGTCAGCAACCTGCTCTACCCAGGCCACCAGCCCTCCATGCTGGGGTCCATCTTCACACACATGCTCGAAGCTGCGTCTGCAGAAGCCCCGGCCTCCAGAATGGGCCTGAGGAAGTTCCCTCATCAAGAGCCTGGCCTTCCTCCATGACAGCAGCTGCCTCATGTGGGCTGGGGAAGCCTGGTGGCAAGGTCAAGGCCACCTTGTCCCTTCGAGTAATTGAAGATGACAACAGTATTTTGTGTCTCACGGAGGCTAGTGGAGATCAAAGGAAGTATGAAGGAGCAGCTGCGACAGGCTGGAATTCCCTGGCAATTCTGAAATTACTGAAATTGGCCACAGTTATGGCTATTACCACGAGGACTGCGGGCTCCCCCCCCACCGCGGAGGGATGTATGTCTGACAGCAGCGTGAGAGTGGTCCCTGGTGAGGCTGATGGAAGCTTCCGCTGACCACAGTTCAGACTTCAGGATGGATTACCGGTCCAGAGATGGGCAAAATGGAGTCTGGGAGCCATCGTGGGGTCAAAAGGAATCAGAGGGCCTTGAAACATACGTGAGGGGAGGAAGTGAGTTTCAGAGGCTGGCTGTCATGGCGGCTACAGTTGCCTCTCTGTAGAGGTGCGTGTTGGTTTTCTGTCCCAGGAGCCTGGCCAGAGAGAGGGTCACAGAGGCCGCTGGGCAAAGAGTCGTGAGAGGAAACAAGACTCTGAACTTCTGCTGGAGTCTTGCTGGCCTCACCAAGGAGGGGGTCTGGGGGAGACGTGCTAAAGAACCCAGGCAGCCTGAAAGTGACTTCCAGGCCAGCCCAGGAAGCTCTCTCCACAGGCTCTGAGACTCCAAGCCATCCTGGGGCTGCTGCCCCCACCCCACCCCACCCCACCCTGACCCTGCCTGCTGCCTCAGATCCTGCAGGAGGCCATGAAGGGAATGTTCCTTACAGAATGTCCCTGTTCAGTCAATACGGCACCATTATTAAGTAAACAAGGAAGCTTGTTTAAGCGAGGGCCTTGGATTTTGCTTTTAAATGTACATGATGAATCGAAGGCTTGAGTAATGGAGCAGTTTACTGACAGGAACAATCAGGATATCCCATTAACTCTAGGCAGAGAGGGTGTGTGGTCATGCTTCCGCTGGATGCTTTCACAGAGCGTGGGCCTCCACGGCTGCTCCATGGTGACAGGCGTCATCCCATCACAGGCACTTGCTGAGGCATTCACGGCCTCTTCAAAGGCTCTCGCTGTGACAGGGCCACCTCCAGACCAACCGTGGGCATTGGAGAACAGTGTCTCCCTAGGAGCCTGGTGATATATGGGGGCCTTGTTCTGACTCAGTTACTCATCAGCAGGATGATGCTCAGGAATCACTTCCTGTTGTCAGAATTATTTTGCAAGCAAGAGACAGCCGCATGGCTGGCCCACTCAGGAAATGGCAGGCCCAAGAGGTTCCCCATCAGGCTTATGGCTTCTTGGATAAGGGTGGAGCAGAGAGGTCCAGGCAGCGGGAACCCTCGGGAAGATCTCTGGGGTCACTGCTCTGTCCTCTTCTTGGACAAGTCAGCTTCCTGCATTCTTAGTGCTGCCTCCCTCTACTCAAGACAGAAACAGCAGGGACCGAAGGGTAGGATAAAAAGTCCAAGCTCACTTCTAGAGCTTGAAATCCCACCAATTCCTGAGCTCTACATCCTACCCATCCTTGGGCTTGCCCCAAGCTCAGGATTCAAAATCCCACCAATCTGAGAGCTCAAAACCCCACCAATCCCCGAGTTCGCCCCAAGCTCACAACTTGAAATTCCACCAATCCCCACCCTGGGAAACTCCACCCCCAGGAAACCCCATACAAGCCTGCCTCCCACTCAATTCTTTGCTGTTTCTCACCCAAGCAGAGGCAGCCACCCTCCTGGGTTACTCCCAATAAATCTCTTGTGTGAGGTTTGTTGTGAAGTGTGACTTTGAGGTATTCCTTGGCTCCCGATTACCAGGATACCTTTCTCTACAGAGCTGTAACACTTGCACTGGGGATACCTTCCCCCTCAGAGTTGGAACACATGAGGGAATGGGCTAAGCTGGTCCTATATTTGCTCTGTGGAAATGAATCTTATGGTAGTTTGAAGAAGAATGACCTCCCCATAGGTTCATATGTTATTGGTCCCCAGTTGGTGGAACTGTTTGGGAAGGATTAGGAGTGTGGCCTTGATGGAGGAGGTGTGTCACTGAGGAGGCTTTGAGGTTTCAAAAGCCCATGCCATTCCCAGTTAGCTTTTTCTGCCTTGTGCTTGTGGATCAAGATGTAAGCTCTCAGTTACTGCTTCCAATCCATACCTGCCGGTGTACCACCATGCTCCTCATCATGATGGTCACAGACACCCTCTGAAAGTGTTAGCAAGCCCGCTATAAACCCTTTCTTCTACAAGTGACTAAAATGATCCCCTTGATGGAGAATCCCACCAGCTACCCCATCCCCAGATAAGAAGTCAAGATGCTGGCATTAGCAGGAGTGGGCATGGACGTTGGACAGGTAGAACCAACATTTGCTTATCATCTGTCTCCTCTCTACAAAATGGAGATGGTCATGCTTATCCCACAGAAACACAGCACAAGGTGGGAGTGGCCATGTGCCTGACATAGCTTGTAATGTGTCATACAGTGCAGTGACTGTTGTACTAGTTGTATGCTCCTGCCATTGGGACTGGATGCTTATGGCCACTTCTCTGAGCTCAGAAGGTGTCTCCTTCCATGAGGAAAAGAGGTGGACACCCCAGCACTCACATTCTTCCCTCCTCACATCAGTCCATTGTCCACCCAGAACTGATTCAGAGCTCCGAGGATGCATGCTGCAGGTGCCCTGAAGTCATGGTGACTGTCTGAGTAATTAGCTCATATGCCCTATGAGGGCACAGGTTCCCCATGGAACTCCCCTGTGAGCTTTATGCTCTACACATGGCTCTGTTCTCCCTTTGAGGGAGCATTACCAGGATCTGCTTGAGGCGTTCAGGAGCAAACGAGGCACCAGACGCTGCCACATGGCCTTCTCCTCAAGCTTTCTGACAGGTATAAAATCCAATTTTGCTGGCTGGAGGACAGGTAAAACCAAAGAAAAATAAGGCAACATGTGGTCAGCCCACCTGAGGAAGCTGGCCTCCTCCCAGGTAGAGACAGCTGGGAACCTCTGCTAGGTAGCATCTCAGAAAACTAACAAGATGCCTGCTTCCTCCCTGAGACCTGCCACTGCATGTAGCAGCAGCTAAGAAGCAGCAGCATCCCCACTGATTAGGAAGAAGAGGGATGGGCAAGATTTGGTCACATGGCTTCACTAGAAAAGGCCAGCTGCCCTGTCTTGGACTGTCTGCATTGAGAGAGAGAGGGAGGAAGGAAGAGGGGGGTAGAATATGCATCAGCCTTTGCCACTGAGTGGCAATCCACAGGCCTGGATCCTAGCTTGCAAGGCTGTCCTGAAGCAAGCATAGCCCATTCATGGCTATGGGGCTATAGGTCAGGAAACGAGCTATTGATTATTCTGCAGCCGAGGCTCTAACGACTTAAAACTCAGAACCAGGATAGTCCCTTCCTTCTTCCACCACAATCTCCCCTGTGAGAAATTCTCAAGGCTGTCTCAGAACTGTGCAAACTGCAAGTAGGAACTGCAAAAAGTGAGATCGTGAATGAAGTCCAGTCTCCAGGGTGGCAGATCTCCATCAATCAACAGGGGTGTGTAGGTACTTCCCGGGAGGAAGATGTTGCCTCTCATATCTGAGTGCTCCGGGCTGGATGATCTAGCAGGCCTCACATGGGCGGAAGCTGGCTCACAGTTGCTGGGGCACCTCCACACGGCCTCTGTGATTGGCTTACCTGGTCTCCTCACACCTTGGTCTCAGAATTCCAAGCAACCCAAAGGCAGGCAAAAGTCCGAATGCACAAGTACTACTAAGGTCACATTTGCTAATGTCTACAGACCGAGGCAAGTCTCCTGGGTGACCTGAGTATGGAGACATGAGGGCTGGAAGTCTAACTCCAGGTGACAGGAGTTCTTACAGCTGTGTCTGTCCCCATCCATCCAAGGCATGTCAGGCTGTCCTACTGTCCCATGGTGGTGGAGGCAGGGACTGGCATGGACCACCTGTGCCCTGCACAGTGGCTGACAGAGCAGGTACCACTGAGTCTTGGTGAAGGAAGTGGGAAGGGGAGGAAGGAAATGAGTGACGGAGGATGCAAGAAGCCCTGGGAAGATGGAGACATTCTTTGATAGGGGACAGATGGGAAAGTCTGGGCGGCTGAGTGTCCTGTGTCCCCACCTCCTTCCTGTAAAGCCAGCCTTGACCGTCACAGCCAGGCTCCCCCTACCCACACTTGGATACCCACCCTTCCATCTTCAGGATTCTCAATCCTTGTCCACAGCTCCAGATTCCTGCCCACCCCAAGCACCTTCCCCTTGTCTCCCTCTGGAGTGTCACTGTGGTTCACATGGCACACCCTTATTTGCTGCCTCCTTGTCATGAATGTGCACGCTCCTTCAGTATCTCCACTTAGCACCCAGCAGCCCCGGGAGCAGTACAGCACTGGTGGATGGATTCTGCTGTGAAATCAGTGAGCCACGAGGGCAGAGATGCTCTCTGCCCACAGTTGTCCCATGTCCTGTCAGGATCAAGTGGAACTGAGATCCCACACCTGTCCTCACACTGCAGTGAGACCATGTTATAGTGGCAATTAATGAGGCAATTCCACGTAGTTTATCTGATAGTCAAGAGGAGTTTAGTTTGAGTAAACTTACAGCAAGCAAAGGGAGTTGGTTACGGGATCCAGGAGAGATGAGGCGCAGTCTAATGCGGTTCTCTGGAGAACTCTAACTTGGTCTGCAGTCCAGCATCCAGCATCCAGCATCCAGGATCACGAGGTAGCCAAGAGAGAGTGAGCTCTTATGCACTTCAATTCTTAAGGGGTCCCTGTCTCGGCCATGCTCTGGGTGGGGGTAAGTACCTAGCAGTTACCTGCTGCCTGCTAGGGGTGGTGCTCCAGGGGTGAAGCACAGACAACCACCCCTACACCATGTGGCCCTGAAGTGAGGGCTCCATCCTCTTGGGAGAAGTGGCTTCTTGTGATGATGCTGAAAAAGGTCCTGCAGCTAGAGTTGTGGAACACACAATGCCCCTTGTGGACGGGGATGCTGGAGCGCTGAGCCTGACCTCAGGACCAAAGGTCTGACAGGAGCCAGCTTCCTGCTTTCCCCATGGGCTTTCTGCGATGATATGGGCAGGCGATGCTCCCAGGGCAGGTCTTCCAATAGAAGGGCTTAAAAAATAAGCCTGTTCTTAGGACAGAGCACAATAAATTAGGCGGGCAGCCTGGGACTCCAGATAAGTGCCAGAGTCCCTGCTGTCACTGACCCTCCATTTCTCCCCATGTCCCTCCTCCTTCCCATCTTTCCTTCCAGCTTCCTGCTGAGGCTGGGGAATGACCCCAAGGGTAGGAGAGCTGGTTAGAGAGAGAGCCAGTTCCTGAGCTCTGGGGAGATGGGGAAGCAGGCAGGGCTCCTGCCTACCCCACAGCAACTAATTCCAACATACTCCAATTCTAACTCCACGCTGTATTCCACACTGCTGGAGGTCAATAGTGCCTGGTTACCTCTGACCCACACCCTAGGGCAAGCCCTAAAGTGAGGCTGATATGGCCTCACTAACCTGGCACCTGGAGGGTTTATCTAATTAGCAAAGGAGACACTGTAATAGTACTTTTTGTTAGTAGACTCAGCAGCAGCTCAAAAATGTGGCTGGCTACTGAGACACACTGGAGGACCTTGGAGGTCCAGCACCTGCACCTGGACAGGGGCACCCAGTCACAGCTGCCCCAGGCCATAGCCACTGTGGAACTGAGGATGCCAAGGTCACTGGACACCTCAAGATCTCCTTTCACTAGGGATCTTGCCTTGTACCTGTCTCCGAATGACACAAGAGAGTGGAGGGGCCTCGCTGCATGCCTACTATGTGTAGGGGGTAGGTCTGAGTACTATGTACATTTACCGCCTCTGAAACTTGCTGTGACTCCCTTTCACAAGGGCAGAGGTCCCCAAAGTTGCACAGGAAGGAGGTGGCAGAGCTGGGATTGGGATCTGTGCAGGCTGGCGATCACAGCCTGAGGTCCATAGTCACCTGGTCTCCTCCCAGCCCCTGAGGGGCCTGGCCTGCTGACCTGTGTCCGATCCTGGTGGTTTATCCTTGAGTTCTAACTGTCTGGATGGAGCCCTCTCGTCTGCCACTCCGGCTCACGAGCATCCCAAACACAGAATTGTGAGTTAATCACCTTCAGTCTCTTTCTTCCTGGCTGTGCTTGTTTTGCAGCCACAGCTGACTGATACAGCTCTTTCCCTGAAGCAGGAGAAAGCTGGGCTAGCTCAGACCAACCAATAGGAGTTCGCCCAAGAAAGACCGAGAAGATGAATGAAAAAATGAACGTGAAAGTCAACCGGTAGGTGGAACTGCAGCCCCCGCCCCCAACGCTCATTTGAACATCCATCCAGAAAATGGGTAAATTGATCTGTTAGAACTGCCCATGCCAAAGCACATAATCAGACTCATGTAAGGAACTGAGTACCCCCAGTACTCTGGGGCTGCCCTTATGGTCCTTCCCCTTCTGCAGCTCACACTTCTGCATCTGGATTCTTTCGCTTCATGGTGTGTTTCTAAGACTGACCTGCGTCTTCCTGTCTCCTTGATAAATATGATTCCGTGATGTGTCCATGTCTTCCTGATGGCAGTCAAGGGACTCAGACTATAGAGGACAACGTGATGAGCACTCTCAGACACATTTCACATCTTTTATCCACCTCCCCTGCCCCCAGGCAGGGTCTCATGTAGCCCAGGCTAGCCTCAAACTCCCTATGTAGTTGAAGATAACCTTGAACTTCTGATATTCCTGCCTCCACCCTCAAGTGCCGAGATCAGAAGCATGTACCACCATGGCAGCTTATATGGCTGCTAGGGGTAGAACCCAGAGTTTTGTGCATTCTAGGCAAGCACTCCACAGCATAAACTACATGCCCAGCCCTCTCAAACTGGGGGAGCCTCAAACTTTGAGGGAGCCTTTGAAGAGTTCGCATATAAGCAGCTCTTTGGAGGAACCAATAGGAGCAGATAGCCTGGGAGAAGGGGAAGGGTCATACATGGTAGGGACTATGGACATATGAAGAAGGATTAGAAGCAACTTTCTCTAATTATCTAAGATGACGAGGAAGAGGTTGGAGGTCATCAGGGGAAAACGACACAGGCAGGCAGTGGTGAAGGGAATGTAGGGGTGTGTATCAGCAACTGGAACAGAGGACCTTGGAGACAGAGGACGGGGCTGGGTTCTGGGTTTCTAGTGCTTTGTGATGGTATCTACCATTTAAAGCATTCACACATGTTCTTCTGTGATGTTGGCAGTCTCTCATGTAATTCGGTGGTTGCTGGGGCTGGAGCCCTTCACAGCTCAGTTGGGCTGGACATGGGCCCTGGAACAAAGCTCCTTAGTCTGTCTGGCTGCTAACTCAGTTGCTTTAGCTGCTGGGTGGCGGGGCAGGGCTTTCTCTCTCCTGTTCATCTTTTCTCATGGGATGTGCCTGTGTTTCCTCTTGGTGTGTAGGCTCGTATTGATGGATGAATAAATGGAAGCTGGTCCTCATCCAAGGGGCAGTTAAAGTCCAGACAGGAGCTACAGGACTTTTGACCAGCCTCAGATGGGCATCACAGCTGCCATGTTCTTTTTTTCAAGCAAGCCATGAAATCCAGCTCAAGTCTAAGGAGCAGGGTGAGGAATAGGGAGGAAAAGCTGATGGGCAGTAGAACAGAAGACAGGGGGGTGATGAATCATCATATCAAGTGGGTGGGGCTTGCTACTGGCTTAGAGGCTTCTTCCTTTTCCCCCAAGGAATCTATATGCAAATCCATTGACATAGCATGGGACATACAGAGTCACATACCACATTAACGACCTGCTAGTTAACAATGAACTACATGTTCGTTGATGGTCCCTTAGGAATCTAACATCCCGTGATGTCACAGCAGGCTTAGTTTGTGTGAATGTACCTATGATGCTCCCACAAGGACAAAACTGGCAATAATGCACTCACCAGAATGCAGGCAGTATCTCATGTCACACACAAATTCACCTTCTACAAAGGCCTCACTGACGTCTCTTAACAAAGATGTGAGGCTATCTAGGGTCCTCCGGCATCAAATGTGGGGATCTCCCTCGGACCTACACAGAGCCCTTTTGTTGCTGAACTGGAGGTGAGCTTTGCCCTGCTGGTCTTGTTAACCTAAGACCAGAAGTCAGCAAAAGTGCTCCTTAGAGAGGGGCTCTGCCTTAAACAGCCCCATGTGGGAACCTGCCCGGTTCAAAGTTACCGCAGACAGGATATGGAGCACAAAGACCAGGCTGGCTTCTTCTACAAGCAAATCTAAGTTTGAATCTCTTCCTGGTTAAGGTACTTCCGTGACTTTGGGGATACTGCTAAAGTTTTCGGCCCTTGGTTTCCTCATCTCTAAAATCAAGACAATAATAGCACCTCCCCAGAGGAGTTACGGGGAAGAGTAAATGAGGTCATAAATGCACTTGACTGGGTCCTTGGCAGCTTTAAGTCCTAAATGCCAGCTTCACAGGAAGACAATAGACACACAATAAAACTAGAAATGGCTTCTCCAGTGCAGAGAATGCCAGCTCCAGGAACAAGACCAGGGCGTGGGTTATGTATACTGGCTCTGACTTTTGAACTATCTTTCCTGGGATTCTCTGCAGAAAAACTTGTTTTTGATTTCCAAATGCTGAAAAGCAACGCAGAAATGTCTTTCTGCAATGCGGTTGCAAACACCTGGTGGTGTGGGTGTTTTTCTCTGTAAAGATCAAGCACCCTCTCTCCACATTACATGGGACCAGTATCTCTCTCTTTGTGGTGGTGCTGGGGGTCATCATTAGCTTATCTGGAAAATGTACACTCCTTAAATAGAGTTTTTATGTCTAAAAAAAAAAATTAGCTGTCCTGTCTCCAGGGAAGCAGCCTTTGACTACTCAAAACCAGGAGAAATGAAGGGTTTTATTTGTGGAAATTGGGACATCCGGTACCATCTACCTAGGGAAGCAGATTTTTTTTTAACCACCCACAACACCTCTGCATACCCAAAAAAATTAATAAAATCTTAGGTAATACATTAATCTTGTGTATTACAGGCAATCTTCTAAAGTCAGGGGCACTTTATCTTCCAGATGTCCTTTGCTTTGAGCTGTTAAAATGACCTGGATCTCAATGAAGAATCCTCCTGTAGATAAACATCCCTGAGCTCATACATTCTCCCAGGTGGAGACTGTGGACCTCAATTCATAGTCAAGAGAGGTTACTAAGTTGCTTGGGATCACAGAGCCAACAAGGAGCCAGGGCAGGAGAAAGCCCATTTCTGTTGCTCCAAACAAGTCCCCCATGCCCTTAGTCCTGCTGCTTGCTCCTGGACTCTGCCTTGACACCTCTTTGCTGACAATCTTCGAGTCATGTCCCCCAGAATTCTAGAGATATCAAGAGGAAAAGCGTGGGCATTTAGCAGTCTTAGGGCACGGAAGAGATTCCGGCTTGCCTTAGGTTCTGCTAAAGCTTAAAAGTGATTTGTATATGCATGCAACTAACTTTTTTTTTCCAGACAGAGTTTCTCTGTGTAACATTCTTGGCTGTCCTGGAACTTGCTTTGTAGACCAGGCTAGCCTGGAACTCACAGAGATCTGCCTGCCTCTGCCTCCAGAGTACTGGGATTAAAGGTGTGCGCCACCACTGCCTGGCTAACTAACATTTTTTTGAGCACCAACTGTGTACCAGTCTATTAGCCTTTACTTTCATGGAATCTTTCAGGAGTCTGAAGTAAAGTGGGTGCTACAGTTTGGATCTAAGTGTTCCCCGGAGGTCTTGGGAATAAAGGTGTAGTCCCCATCACAGCGCTCCTGGGAGGACGTGGCATCTTTAAGTGACAGGGCCTAGTAAGGAGTATTGAGGTCATTAAGAGTCTGCCCTTGAAGCTATCGGCCCTCTTTGCTACTACTTTCTCTGTTTTTTTCTTCACTTCCTACTCATGCAGTGACTGGTTTTGCTGCGCACATCTACCATGATACATTGCTTTGCCCAAAGTAGCAGGGCCAACCAGAGACTGAGACCTCCAAACCGTGAACCCAAACCAACATTTTCTCTTCAAAAGCTGATTTGCTCCAGTGTTTGGTAGAGAAACAGAAAGCTGGCTGCCATGGTGGGTATGACAGAGAATGCTAGAAGCAGAGGCATATGGACACAGTGCTACAAGATTCCTTAAGCAGGCACAGGGCACTGCCAAATCTGTCTAAATAGCTCAAGACTCTCTCTCTTCTGCTTGATGGAGGCTGCCAATCACTCACATCCACCCCACTAGGTCATCTGCTGGAGCTCTCCTAACATCTGCTCATGTCTCTGACATCGTTCAAAACCTGACCATTTAGTGCCTCAAAGGCTCCCATCTCAGTGTTGAGGTCAAACTTAGGAGCTGGCCACATTCTATACAGACCCTGATCATGGGGAGATGCTCAACCAAGGACTGTTGAATGAAGGCGGCTGGAGGGTGTTTATGCCACAGTGTAGCCGGGTGACATCATAATGCAGACCCCTGGCTAGGAGATGTCTTGGTCTTTTTTTGAATAATAATCACTGGTCAAATAACTGGGATCCACTAACTTTGAAATTTTTACCATTGAAATTCATAAAGTTTTATTCAATTTTTTTTTAGATCGGTTTCTGCTATGTAGCCAAGGATGGCCTCAAACTCATAGCCCTCCTGCCCGAGTCTCTGGAATTCTGGGATTACACCTTGCATTACTACCCCAGGCTCCTGAAGGTTTTAGCATGCTGATGAATACAATTTTGATTGAGATAAGAAATTTAAACTATATCAACCTGCCTATACGTATAACTAATACACTATTACCAAGTGTTAGTGTGGTCTACAGCCAAGTCCTTCTTCAGTCACACTGGAGAGAGCTGTTAGTAGTCAGTGGGGACTACAGGACAAGAGGTTCAGTTTGGGACCTTGGGCAGTCTACTTAGCAGACTTGAAGCTCTTCTAATAAGGATTCCTACCTCTTTGGCCTCTGGCAATCCCCTCCAAGGCTGAAGAAGACTATCTCTATCCATAAGAGGCTATTGCAGTTTGGTTGAAAGCGTCCCAAAGGCTCATGTGTTAAAGGCATGGTCCCCACCTGGTGGGCTCTGATGAGGTGATTGGATCCTGAGGGCTCTGATCTAATCC
Organism: Peromyscus eremicus; assembly: GCF_949786415.1. Lineage (NCBI taxonomy): Eukaryota > Metazoa > Chordata > Mammalia > Rodentia > Cricetidae > Peromyscus > Peromyscus eremicus. The sequence continues at coordinate 52,440,565 of NC_081430.1, read as the reverse complement.
ATCAACTGATCCCTTGGTGGATTTATAATCTGATGGCCTCCTTGGGAGGTGGTGGGAATTGAGAAGAGAGGCCTGATGAAGGAAGTGGGTCACCAGGGGTGTGACCTAGAAAGACACAGCTGTCTCCAAGTCCTTCCTGGCTGTCCCTCCACTCCCCAGATTCCGTCATGTGAGTAGCTTCCTTCTACCACACCCTTCTACTGCCGTGTTCTAAGGCTTACAGCCACACAGCCAGATGACCGTGGATGAAACCTCCAAACCTATGAGCCCAGACCAATCAAGTTTCCCTCTGGTATTTTGTCACAGCACTGGAAAGCTAACATAGGACAATGGCTGTTCCCAGAGAGGGCAGCTTCCCTCCAGCTGAGCCCCCTCCCATGTCTCCCAGTGGGGCTGCACAGGAACAATGGGGTTATCTTATTCTTTTGCTTCGGGAATCCACATGCTGGTCCTGTAGACTGGGGCACACAGATGGGAACTTGCAATTGAAATTCCTGTCTGGATTCAGCAGTCCCCAGAAGCAGGGGCAAGATGGTCACTGGGCCAGGTCCGCTGGAAATCTTTGTTATGGGCCAGGGGATAGGGCTGGATTCAGTGCTGTCCAAAGTTCAGTCCAGCAACTCTGCAATTCTCCAAGTCCTTCCTTTGGGAGAAGTCAGTTTTAAACAACGACCAAGACTCTGGAAGAACTGGGAAACATCTAGAAAAGTCAGTGTTGGAAACTCCCGGGAAGCCAAGCCTGTAGGCAGGGTACTTTTCCTTTCCCCCAAATCTAAAAGAGTACTGTTAAGTCATGCGAGAGGCCAAGTGCCCAGTTTTCCTCGTAAGCTCCTATCCTCTAGAGAGCTGGACATGCCTGAGGAAGGCATACCCCATCTTGGCACACATGCCTGCTTCTCCACAGCATGTGCTTCGCCATGAGAGATATGCAAACATATCTCATAGCCTTCTCAGAAGTTTGCTTGGGCCTGGTCATGAGGGTCAGCTGTTGGTCATACCGGTCCCCCTGCTTTCCAAGTTCTGGACTACAATAAGGGCCATTCATTCACGCCCTGGAGACATTCCTCTGTGCCAGGCACAGTGCTCCATGCCGGGGTGGAGAAATGAGTAGGGTTCTCTTGAGGTGAGTGTGATTAAGGGGGCATAAGCTGGGCAAGAGAAAAGCTGGGGGTGGTTTCAAAGGGAACGAGTCAGGCAAAGGCCTGGGTGTGATCGTGTTTGTCCATCCATTTCCTTATCCTACAACTAATAAATGTGGAGAGGTTTGTTTTCTTCAGTCTTGAAGGCTTAAAGGACATATATCATGGTAGTGGCTGTGATGAGGCCCCTAATGATATCTCATTGTGGTGATGACATCATGGTGGGAATGAGTGACAGGGAGACACCTCCCACAAACCAGGAAGCCAGAGAGTTAAACTGGAGGGATTTTATTTAGTGGTGCTGGGGTTGGAATCCAGGGCCTTGTGCATAGCAGGAAAGCGCTCTATCATTCAGCTACCCACAGCTGACTTGTTCGTTTTATAGTTCACTTGATCTGATGAGGATAGCCAGGGTCTCATGAGAATGATCTTAATCTCTTCTGAGGGGAACATTCCCATCAGGACCTATGACTTCTCACTAGGCCACACCTCTTACGGTTTCATAGCGTCTCATATCACCATACTGGGACCAGGCTTCCAAACATGAACCCAAGAGGGACAAACTACACCAGACCGCAAGCATTGGGTGTGACCAGAACCTGCAGTAACTCACAGCATTAGATCCAAGTGGAGAACTATGATTGACAAGTGAGGCTATATATGGCACAAGGATGGATCAGAGAGATCTTGTGTGCTCCCCCAAATCTCAGAGATCCTGAAGGAGTCCTATTCATTCAGTGACTATCCAGGTGTGGTTAGGGGCCAGTGTCACACTTCTGGCTCCCAGGCCACTTGGAAAACCACATCACATTTCTTCCATTTTTGATCCAAAGAAACATCCGATTCACAATCGGGGCTCCATCAGTGGTGTTAGGCCCCTCCCCCTTCGTTCCCAAGAATAGTCACCACAGTTTCATGACAGATGGCTGCTCCTTGTGGATCCTGTTCAACCACACACTGTTTCAAGTTCTTGGCCACCCATCTCCTGACGGAGCAAAGCTGACAAGGATTTTCAGCCCAACTTCAGCCCACAACAGTTAGAGAAAGGAAATGTAAGTGTGATGGCTTGATGGGGCTAGTGTTAACAACGCCTGCTAACATGACCTTGGCTCTAAAGGGGCAGCGACATGTGGGAAGTGACCACGTGATTATGAATCGAGGCGGGCACAAGGAGGTCCCACCAGAGCCTCAGGCAGCCATGATCTCCACTGAGCCTACCTGGCTGGCTTGATGCCTGCCCCCAGGGGGTGGGGACAGGTCTCTCTCCCCTTTAGGTTCAGCTCCAAGGTCAGGCTTTAGGGACCCTTGGTGACCTCCCCTCCACACTGGCTTCTTGCTCCAAACTGACTTCCTCCTCTCTGGAGTTCACTTTGATTTGTAATCCTCATCTCCGTTGGTTATTGGGTTAAACACAGATGACTTGAAGGTTTCTCATCCCCCCTCAGGGCCTGCTTTCCCTAGGCGACACAGGCCTGGGACCTCCATCTTTGCTTGCTCATTGGTGAGTTGCTGGGCTTTCAATGGTCGTGATAACGACAGCAGGCCTAGGAACATTTGAACGCTCAGAAAGCTCTGTACTGTCTCTCTCCTGGCATTCACCAAATGAATGGCATTCTCTATTTTCTGGATGGCTTTCGATGTCCAGAAAGGGGTAGTACCTGAACAGGGAGCAAGACACTGGGTCTTGGTACCTACCCCTAGGTCATCCCTCACCTTAGACAAACTCCCAGATTTTCCGCTGGCTAACCAATAAAGGAGTCCTGGCTGCAGATACACAGGCCCAGTGGAGCCCCAAACAAGATAAGATCCAGAATTCTCAGGTTTAAAGACACAGGGGCCCAGAGGCGGAAACCACAAAGGACTGTTTTGTCTCAGGTATCCCAGGATGGCCTTGAACTCATCCAGGTAGCTGTGAATGACCTTGAACTTCTCCTCCTGTCTCCCCCTCCAGAGTGTTGGGATTACAGGTGTGTGCAAACACCAGGTTTATGTTCCACATGGGCTCAAACCCAAGGCTTCTGGGCACGCAAAGCAAATGGAGTACCATCTGAGCGGTAGCCCCAGCCTGTCCTTGGGGTTTCAATAAAACCCTACGTTTCTTGTGGCCAAGACTCCAAAGGTCCCCATTCCTGGGAGGGGGGCTGTTTCTCCCAACGGCTGGGCAGAACCGGAAGTGGCCTCTAATCTAAATCAAGGAAGGAATAACTTCCACCCTGGACTCCCGCCCCTGTGGAAACTCCATCTCTACACTACTTCGCCCATCACTCACTTTCCATGGTCCTCCGGGATGAGGGATGGACAGGGAGGGCTTGGCTACCTTTAGCAGGGAGGTGATCCAGGCATAGGATGGGTTCCTATTGCGACTGGAAGGGTCTCAGAGGGGCAGGATGGGGAAGGGGCAGACATCCTGGACCAGCTCCTGGAGCACCCTGGCCTGCGTCACCAGGTCCACCGCACCCCGAGACATCACAATCTGGTGGCTGCGACCCCTCGTGCCTCATCATTGTGCGTTGGCGACCAAACAATCCAACCAATACCCACCCTGAGGGTGGGGGAGGAAAAAAAAAAAAGGACTGTCCCGAGGCCGGCTCCTCCCGCCCCGCCCCGCCCTCTTCCCTCCCGCCCGGGGCCCCCGCCCCCGCCGGGCAGTGAGCGCGCGCCGGGCGCCCCGCTCCGCCGCCCGCGCCCTCCCGCCAGCCCGTCCGCCCGCGGCGGGGCCGGCCCTTCGCCCGCCCACCGGCCCCGCGCTCGCTGCCCGCTCCCGCCGCCCGCCGCCCGCCACCCCGGCCAGCCGCGCGCGCTCCATGGCTGCTCAGGAGTGGGACTGGTTCCAGCGCGAGGAGCTCATCGGCCAGATCAGCGACATCCGTGTGCAGAACCTGCAAGGTACCTCGGGCCCGGCCTCCCCTGAGGGGCCGCCTCCACTAATCGTGGGCCCCGCCGCGTCCCTCGATCGCCCGGGAGCCGGGTGTCGCTGGCCTGGGCCAGGCTTGCAGAGCTCAGGGGGTGGGGCGGTGCGTGGGCGTGAGTGTGTGTGTGTACGCGTGTGTGTGCACGCGCACGTGTGCACCCCATTCCCAGCAGGGGACCCTCACCCCCCTCCTCCCGCTCCTGGTAGTTCGGAGAAGTTTGTACGTGGACTCTCAGGGGCGGTGGCCCAGGTCAGGGGCAGGAGAAAGTGCCACTGTGTGTGCCGGTGTCAGACTTGGCTCGTACTTTCCCAAGTACCTATGAGGCTGGGGACCTGGAGTGAGGGGCATGGTCCTTCCCCAGGGCTCTGGGTGATGGGGACACTGCTGTGGATCCCCGTGAACTGAGGATCAGTAGACAGACCTTCCCACCCAGCCCACAGTCTGGGGAGGAGCTGAGACCAAAACCCTTGCCCGAGGCAGTTGACAAGCTGGAGAAACTCCTGGTGGCCCGTGTGTCAGACATGGGCTCTGTAGTTCTGTCACCTATGAATATGAAGTATCTTTCAAAAGAAAGTATTGGCTGTGGAAACTTAGCAAACACACACACACACACACACACACACACACACACACACACACACACACGAGAGAGAGAGAGAGAGAGAGAGAGAGAGAGAGAGAGAGAGAGAGAGAGAGGGAGAGAGGAGGGGGACCTAAAGAAACCCACCCCTTCAACTCCCAAAAGGTCTTTGCCCTCCAGCTCTGTGGGTAGAAGTGTGTTTCCAGCTCTCTTTCTCCTATGGAGGCTTTGCAGAACTAGACGTAAGTCCACTTCCGGCCTCTTCACCCACCTGGACCTGTGCACAGGTGCGGCTGGTTTAGCCCCCTCCCCTACTGGCTTGGGGGTGGTGGTGTAGAGAGTTCAAGGTTGAAATTGCAAGGATCCAGCTGGGAGGTGTGGACAGAGGTGAGGGCTGGAGGATTGTGGGTGTCCCTCTGCCAGCAGGGCAGGGAGCCCCTGCTGGGGGTGGGGAAGAGTCTAGATTAAACATTACACCTGAGAAAATGTTTCCTGGGAGCTCACGTGGCCCTCTCCAACCGAGGTTTGGCAAGGACAGTGCAGGTCTGCAGAGGTGACCTGAAAAGGAGCCAGCAGGCGCCTCAGGGAGTGGGCACTGGGGACTCGGCTCTGGACTCTCTTGCTGTCTAGCTGCTGTGATTTGTGTCACAGGAGGAGGTTTGGAGCCGCTGTGATGAAAAGAATCAGGATCTGGTCTGGGATGGGCAGTCATACCTTCTGCTGAGACATATCTGGTTGGTGTGCCTTGGGCAATCACTAGGCATTTTAATGAGCATGTACTAGCCAAAGCCATGTGGCGCAGCTAATTCTTCTTGCAGGATCAGCTCCCAGTGTGGAGACCGGTTCTTGTAAAGGAACACACCACAAAGTCACACAGAGGGACAGGACTATACAGCGTGGGGAACGATTAGAGATGGGTCTGGAGGGTTTAGGAGGACTTTATAATTAGGTTGTCTCAGCTCGTCCCATGAGATTGCCACCCTACCACACTTTCAGGCCAATATCAGTTATAATTTGAACAGCGATGGACTTCGTTATTAAGAGGCAAACTTCAGGTCATATATCTCAAATGTCATATGTATGACACATGTATAATGTAGACTAATTTTAAGTGTAAGCTCAGCATGCTTCTAGATGTGGGTACACTCAGGTAATTGCTACCTGTATATTGATACCCAGATCTCTCCATGGTTTCCTCATCTTCCTTCCCAGGCAGTAACCTCACCCACCCACCCCCAAAGTAACCTTTATTCTGGTCTTTTGTTTTTAATTCCCGAAGGTTCAATTTGCCTCTGGACCCTGTGTTGAAGTTGAATGGTGCAATGTGTCCTCTTGATCTGGCCCATTTTGATCAACTTGGTATTAGTGAGGTCCATCCGAGCCGTCTTTTCTATAGCTGTAGTTCCTGTTGACTGCTGAGTACTGTTCCACTGTATGGATAGATCACCATTCTTTTCCCCATTCAACTGATGAAGGACCTTCGGGTTGCTTGCAGTTCAGGGATGTTATAAACAAATGAAGCCAGCTGTGGCTTGGGGGTGGACATTAGTTCTGTGCAGTTGCTGAGTGGAACTTGCCTGCTTTGCCTGGTGTTGCTAAGATAAAGTGAAAATGGAGTTCAGGTCAGAAATCTTCTATTTTCTCTCTGGTCTCTCTGTCTGTATTAGGGGCCTAACAGACATTTCTCTTTTTGCTCCTGTGGTTCTTAGGCAGTCTCAACTAAAGGTTCAAGTCCAGAAGGCATCCTACATTGATCTCAGAGCATCTGCTGAGACAGCTGGTAGATGCCAGGGGCCCAGATATGTCTGGATGAGCAGATGGGCGCTGTCTCAGGGCCTTGCTCATCTGAGCTCAGGTGGGCTGTGGGCGGAGATGGCTAGCAGAGCCTGTCACGGGGTTTGCTATATAAGCTTGTGACTGCTCCCTGTGAAGGTGGCCATAGTGTCTTGGGGGTTCACAGTTGGAGACAGTGGGACTTCGGGGTCTGTAATCAGAGGGATAGAGGCTCCTGGTTCCCATGTGCAGGCAGCTGCTACTGTCAGGTCCAGCAGACCTGATTGGAGTCTTCTGTTCCTGGCATGAGGCGGTTCTGAGGTCCGCAATGAAGGCAGCTGAGGTTAGGCCCCGGTTGCTGCATTTCAGAGAGCAGGTCGGAGTTAGCTGCTTCTCCCTCCCCATGTGTCCCAATGTTTATTAGGAAGCACGTTGGTTTCTGTCCTTGCATTCCACCTAGGCCTGTGAGGTTCTAGAATCCAGGCTGTGATTGTGATATGGAAAACCTTCCCTAGAGGAACACTGGGGTGGAGGGAGGCCAGATGGGCAGGGTGGAAAATCCAGCCTCCCTCAGGGGGCCTTTCCTCCATCGTCAGTCACCTAGCAGATGAGGCTGTCAGATACGAACACACGATGGCCACCGAGGTGTTTGTCACCAAGGCTGTCTGGGGCAGCGTGGTATCCCTTGGCACAGACTGCCTGTGAAACCTTACCAGGGTCCCTGCAAGGAAGTGGGGGTGGCTCAGGCTCTTGACCTTTTCACAGAGGAGAAAATGACACATGGGAGGATGTCCCATTCGTTGGCCTGCTGATCCCACTTGTCCTGAGAGCCATGATGGGTGGCAGGCATAGAGGTGAGAGGTGGGCCAGGTGCCTGCTCCAGGCCTTGGTTCTCCGCAGACTCTCCCCTGGAGGCCGCCACGTCCTGAGGACAATGTAGCTTGGTTGTCCCCTCCTCTTTGCTTCAGTTGTATGGCCCACCCTGGACAAGAGCAGTTGAGTCAGGGCGTGGGAGGGCTCCTGCTCATTAGGAGCCTGTCACTGTCTCCCAGTCCACAGGCTTTGTGTGTTCTCTGGGCCAGTGTGGGCAAGGCACATTGAACCTTGTAGGACACCGTCTCAGGCATCAGCACAGACAGGGCTCTGTTGTCTGATACGGCCGTGTGGAGGTCATCTCTGTTTTGTGACCCCCTCCTACTGTCTGGTACCTTAAAGTCTTGATGCCGCCATCTATCTCCTCATTTTTTCTAGAACAGCTTGGCTTGGACATAGGTATCAGAGGGGGCTCGGTAAGGTGGACGGGACAGACATCAGGCTGTCCCATCCCTCCTCGGAGGGGTGCTCGGGAGCAGAATTGCACTGCCTGGGCCCCGCTGGCTGCCCTCTCTGACGGACATCCCCCGCCCTCAGTCAGAAGCCCCTCAAGGTCCTGCGACTTGCAAATCTGGCTGGTATTTGAACCCAGGCGAGGTTGAGGGCAAGCATCCCTTGGGTATAAGCACATGAGTAAGAGGTTGCTAACCTCGTGGTGGTGGCTGAGAGGACCCCAAGAGGGGCTTTGAATTTGGACTTTGAAGGCTGACCATAAACTTCACTTGGACTGTTTCGTCCTCTCTAGGGCATTGCTTGTGTGTTCCAGAAGGATCCCTGCTTGTCTATGATGTTGCTATCCCCATCTTTGTCACTGGCCGGGGCCCAGATGCAGGCTCTCCTGAGCTTGGTTGGGCTTCTCAATGGCTTTTTTAGGCTTTGGCCTAGCTTTACCTCCTCTAATCCACCCACCATCCAGCCACCCCACTGTGTCCTTACTAAACCCTCCTGTGAGTTCGGGGACTAAGGCAAGAGCTTCCTGACCTGGCAGTAGCAGCAGGGACCCTGGTGTTGGTTTATTTAGCTTTTCCTGAGAAGACACGAACAAGTATCTCTTGACCCCATGTGGGACACTAAGGACAGATCAAAGGAACAAGTCCATCCCAATCGAGCTTTGTGGGCCGGTGACTTAATTGGGCTCATTCACAGAAGCAGGGGTGAGCTGTTACTTACAGGACTGTGGGTCACCCCAGCACTGCTGCATCACCACGGAGCTGTCCTCTCACATGGGTGACAGCTCATGAAAGCTGGAGTCCCCTCTATTCAATTGCCACTCCACCTCCTGTTTACTTAGCCTGTCCTAAAGCCATGTGTGATTGGGATTGGGACATGGGAGCATGGAGAGGGGGAGTGTGGCTGGTGTCGTAGGGGTGCCAGAAGGGGAACGCTGTCTTGTGAAGTGTCGTCGTGATACTCTGATTAAGATGATAGCGGTCATGCTATCCATGGAGGACTGCATCCTATAACCTGGGTAGCTGCCTGGTCCATCCCTGGACTAGTAGTAGTATCATGGTCTATGGATGCCTGATGAGAAAAAGGCTGGGTTGGCACGGCCTGGTATTTGAGGCCGTCTGTGGTCTGCTGGGGGTGCCACACCAGCCTCCTCACCCCTAGTTCCTTCCTTCTCCCCAGAGCCCGTCTTCTGTTCATCTTCTACTTCTAGACATTCTGTGCTATGGGACCAGGCCAGAGAGGGAAGAAAGAGCCCAGGAAAGGGCCTTTCTGCTCTTCTCCCCTGGCTCTCAGCAGTTAGTACCCTGGAAGGTTCCATTAAAAACAAAACAAAACAAAACAAAACAAAACAAACAAAACAGGAGAAAATCAGATGTGGAGTTTTATGTCCCTAGGGAGCTGCCTTGCTAGGTCACTGGGGCTGTGTGCTTGTTTCCCAGGTGTGAATCGTGGTGAGGATGTTCCCTTCGGGTTCTACAGCAGTCAGACCCCAGGCTCTGAGTCATCTCGAGTTTGCAGGTGAAAGGTCATGGTCTGGGATAGCTTTTCCTTGGGGTGTTTTGTGTGTGTGTAGTTAGGGAAGCCACAGCCGTGCCTGGGAGGCTCATGGTCAGAGCCTAGGTTCTGATATTGTTGCCAACTTACTGTTGGATCCAGGGGGAAATCTCTTTTGCCTGCGATTTCTTAGTTTTCTCATTGGCAAAGTTGGCTCACTGGGAGCTCTGAGGTACTCCTGGAAGGTGGTGTCAAGAGAGGCCGGGCCTAGGCATTGTTTATCTGCCTGAAGCCATTTGTGTTCTAGCCCTTGGCACAAGGGGCGTGGGCTGGCCACGTGTGGCTCTGGGCTCTGCTCCGCTCTGCTGGCTGCAGTCCTGGATTCCTTCACATTCAAGTGCCAGAGACTCATCCCCCCCAACCCCCCGGGAACCATGCAGGAAAGACTGCGGGTCACAGGCTTTCTACAGAAAAGTCACTCAGGAGTAAATGGTGGGCATTTGTGGTTTAGTTTGTCCCCCACTGATCAAGCCGGGAGGTCTAGTGGTCAGCCCATGATTTAAGCAAACAGAGGCTCCTGCCTGCATGCGTATACCCAGGAGCAAGAGTGTTCAGGGGCCAGGTGAACTAGAAACCCATCTTGAAAATGGGGTGTGTATTGGTAGAGGCAAGCCCTCCATCGGGAAGTTGGCAACTGACCTCTGAGGTGGGTTGAACACAGGAAGGTGGCAGCCACTCTATGGGCCTAACCTCCCTCAGAGCAGCCAAGCTGCCCGCTGGCACCATAGCCTCCTGGGCAAGGCAGAACATGGGACTAGATTAGCCATTTTAGGGAAGTGCCTCTTCCCCAAGCAGCCTGGCTTTTATGGAGTGCCCTTCTGGCCTGCAGAACACTGTGGCATTTCATATTTTATTGGAACAGAAGAGCCCTGGGCAAAATCCTGCCCAACAGGTCATAGGTTACGCCTACCCTGTGTCTGAAGGGAAGGAGAAAAATAAAGCGATTGTCTTTATAATGGCTGAGCCATTAAAAGTAAACTCCCGTTCCCATAGAAACCTCCTTTCACTTCTCTTGGTGTCTTAAAAAAAATAAAAACCAAAGTGGTAGATTATGTCTGTCATAGAAGGAAGCAGAAGCCGCCTTTGGAGAGTCTGACAGTTTTCCCTCCCTGGTGGTATGTTTGCTTCTCTCTGATTCATTTTCTCCTAGCTAAGTAGGCATTCCAAGACTTCATGCATAGGCGACATTTGGCCCACTGCTTGTTTTATCAATAAAGTTTTATTGGCATGTAGCTACCCTCTTTCATTTCGATAGTACCCATGACTGAGTAGGGAAGATGAAGGTACCCAGAAGGCCAAACATATTTACATATGTTCAGGTAAAAGAGTAAAGTTGAGGAATGGAGAAACAGTGAAATTCGAGAGAAAAGGTGTGTGCATGAGGGGCAATGGGGAAGAGTGAGATTTATGTGTTAAGTATATACAATTTAGGTGCCAGTCAAGACCATTGTTAGATAAATGTTTTTGCCAAGATATTTTACTCCATCCTGGACATGACCCACCAAGTTGTCCTAGGCCTCATATCTGAAGTACATGCTAGCCACACGTGCCTTCTTCTCACTGCAACACATCAGATTTTGTCTGGAAGTAGTCCTGAGTGAGGCCTTGATGTCATGCTAACACCTATGGCATATGGGGTCACCTTTGTTCCAAAGCAGGGTGCGCACTAGGGGAACCAGGGCGGCAGATCAGCTGTGTGAGGTATCTAGTCTTCCTGGGGAGACAAAAGTAGCGAACTTATGTCCAGCATTGGTGTGAGTTGAAGACTTCCTGTCAGTACCATGGCAATCTGGAGAACTTCCTGTGGGATAGTGGGGACTTCTTTCTTTTTCTTTTTCTTTCTTTTTTTTGAGCCATGTGACAGCGGGAGTTGCTTATAGGGACATGTTATAGAGTGCTTCCTCCAAGCTTGATAACTGTCATCTTTATCAGAACGGGCTGTGACTAGTCGCAGGAGACCCCAAGACAGGCTTATTGACTGTTGACATTCCCTCGTAGAAGGCTGACATTCCAAATGCTCCATCTTGCAGCTTTGGGGTCACTCATGCTCCTGTGAGCAACCACTCACCCATGCCTATAAGCCCATCAAGTCGTTGACGCCCCAAATTGGACTTTGTTGTGGTCGTCCTTTGGTTTGTTCTTGGGACTTCATAAGGAGAGGGTAGATGTTTGTTTACATCCGCCCCAGGGAAGGAGTTCTCCCAACAAGATGTGCATGGAGTGCTCATGGTAGGTAAAGCTCCCCGTCCATTCTTACCACAGGGCTGACGGCATGGCTGGTGCGCGTTCTGTGCCCACTGTAAAATGGGTTTTCATTCGTGAAGCCAGGTCCAGAGCATGCAAAGGCAGAGAGCTGGGCAGTGGACCCAGAGGAACCCATGCACTTGATATTCCACTTGTGTTTGCACCCTGGAACTTGATGCTTCTTGGAGATGATTTTACCCAGAGTGCTTGAGGATGAGGAGACGCTGAGGAGGTTTTCAGGAGCCCTGGTCAAAAGCTGCTTCAGCTCCTGCAGAGCTCTGGTGGAATTTGATAGAGAGGCCCAGTGACATCACACCCGACTCCTGCTTTCCTCTTTTTTTTGGGAGGGGGGAGGGGAGGGGAGGGGAGAGGTTCTCATGCAGCTGGAGCCTTTGCCACTTTATATTCCTCTCTCTTTTTAGACTATTTTTAATTCTCTACACCATGACATACTTCAAAGGCAGAGCTCCGAGCATTCTGGTTAGGATCTGGGGCAGCAGGTAGAGAGGCGCTCTGAGGCAACCTTCTGGTTTGATAGGGGGAAGAAACGGAATTTAGGTGACATTATCCACTTTGTCACCTAGGTTAGGCCAGTCCTTGCCCTAGAGTCCCACCTACTTGGGCCACACCGGCTTCCCTGCCGCTGTGCACCTTGTATGACCCGTGGTTTGCTGCCCTCAGGGCCCCCAGGCCAGATTCAGTCCTGCAACCTTACTCTCTGGACACGTCTATCCTCTACCAGACACTCTTGTCCCCAGGGAAAAGCTCCTTCCTTGGATAAAATGGACCTCAGTGTTTGGGTGTCCACTCTTTTCCAGAGTGAAATGCCGGATCTGTAGAAAAACTGTTGTAACTGGAAGTCACCATGTTGGACGAAGACAGTCTGACTTAGAAAAGTGAACACTGAATGTTTTTTCTCAAGTGTGGAATCTATATTTTATAATATGTTTTCATGCATGCGCGTGCACACGTGCACACACACACATACACACACACACACACACATACACACTGTGGAAGTAGGAGGGAGACTTTTGGGGAAGAGAATGGTAACGAGCAGCATGAAGAGGAGCGAGGACAAGAGAGAGGGTATATAATAGGGATGAGTATGATCCAAGTACCTGATAGACATGTATAGAAATAAAATGTAGCCCATCTTTTTTTTTAATGCAATTAATATACACTAATTTAAAAAGTTCCCGTTTAGATATGTAAATTATGAGGGACTTCCATTCCCAGAAAATGGCATCTTGATCTCGCCTTGTGTGGAAACCTATCTGAATGGCCACATGAATATTCCCAGGGTTACCTCCCATCTCCACACCTCCTCCCTTCCTGGTAGGAGCTCGTGGTCAGCTATATGGCCTTGTTGCTCTGATCCTACTGTCGTCTCCATGGAGAGTTTATGGTCCTGGTCGTGATCGTTGTTAGGCACTCTTTGCTTTTGTCTCTGTACTGTTTGCTAGAGCAGGGATGATGTCTGTGGAGATGACAGGATCCCAGAAAAGCTCCATGTTTTTGCTTAGCTGTTTTGTTGTCAGGTTGACCTAGGAACTGTCTAACCAGAGTTCCAGAAGTCAGCTTGGGGCTCTGTCGTAATATGTTTGATGTTCCATGCAGGTTGTGTGTGGGGTGGTGTCCTAAATAGCCTTGTCAACTTGACATAGCCTAGGGTCATCTGAGAGGAAAGCCTCCATGGAGGAATTGCGTAGACCAGAGTGGCCAGTGGGCAAGTCTCTGGGGAATTATCTTAACCCCGTAATTGACAAAGGAGGGCCCAGTTCACTGTGGGCAGCACCATCCCTAGGCAAGGTGGTCCTGGGCAGTGTAAGAAAGCTCGGTAAGCATGAGCTGGGGTGAGTGAGCTAGCAGCATTCCTCCATGGTTTTTGCTTCAAATTTCTTTCTGACTTCCTGCCTTTCCTTAATGATGGACTATGACCTGGAAGTATAAGCCAAAACAACACTTTTTTTCTTTTTTTTTTCTTTTTTTTTTTGTCGTTGTTGTTTTTCGAGACAGAAGTTTCTCTGTGTAGCTTTGTGCCTTTCCTAGAACTCACTCTGTAGCCCAGGCTGGCCTCGAACTCACAGAGATCCGCCTGTCTCTGCCTCCCGAGTGCTGGGATTAAAGGCGTGCGCCACCACCGCCCGGCAAAGCAACACTTTTCTCTCTCCAGTTACCTTGACTCATGGCATCTGTCACAGCAACAGAACGAAATTAGAACTGGTGGTTTTATTCGTTACAGTGAGTTGCACTGTGAAAAAGGGGATTTGGGGAGTGACCATCACTGCAGGATGCTGTGCCCTGTGGTGGTGGTGCCTGTCTATACCTGAAATCGAGGCCCAGCAAGACCATGAGTGTTGGCCGCCGGGCTCTTGAGTGCTGGAATCTGGAATCTGAGTGAAGTCTGCAAAGTTGAAGTTAGGACAGAGACTCTAAGAGGAGGCAGGGGCTGGGTTGGGAGGAAGTGTGGAGACCTGGCCAGGCATCAAGGGCCAGCTGATCGAATGGCAAATGATACTGGGCAAGAAGTCACCACCTCAGGCAGGCTTGTCACCTGGCTCTTGGGGATCCAATAATGCTCATTGTCACTTAGGCAATGGTAATTCTAACTTTAAAGACAAAGGCCAAGTTCTCAGTCCATAGTTCCTGACTGGTGATCCCAGGGGCAGCCGAGAAGTAAGGGGACAGGGCTCCCTGTTCAAGAAGTTGAAGAGTATGATTCCTATAACCTGAATGATGGCGTGACTAGAGGTGGCCGTGGGAACTGCCCTTCACTCTTTATCCTGGGATGTGTGATGGTGATGACAGATTATAAAGCTGTCAGTGTCTCTGTTTATGTTACATCATTTCATTCTGATGTCACCCTCTGAGGTTGGTGGTATGCCTGCACTGTACAGACACATACACCGAGGCCCAGTGTTTTAGACAGGGAAAGCCTGTCTAATCTGAACTGGATTCCGATCTGAAACAAACCCACACACTTTCCAAATCAAAGCAGAGGGCCTTGGGCTGTTGCCCTGGTGATGGTCTCACACGGGTTCTCAGGAGCATATGTACCATGAGCTGCCTGTCACACTGTGTAGGATGAATGGGCTAGGAAATGGAGAAGAGCGGAGGGGATCAGATCAGGGTCACAGCTGAGATGGCCAGGTCGGTACTGTGGCCCTTGGATCCGTCCCAGCAGCGGTGGTGGGTTCCAGTTGTTTGTTGGCTTGACTAGAAGCTGGGCCAGGCTCAGCACTAGAACGCCGTGTTCACGTCTGAGCATAGGGATGTGGAACTGAACGGGGAATCTAGACCCTGGGCTCTGGCAGACTTGAGTATGAGCCTATTGATGCTTGGCGAAGGGGGATAATAATCCCCGGGTCTCTTGCCTATTTGATCATCAGTGAGGTCCCATCTTCACCCCCTCTTTCCCTTTCAGGTCCCCCTATTGTCCTTCCCTGCAGGCTTCCTTCGATGCTTTTTTTTTAGCTGATGACTTTGCTATCTCACTGTATCATTGAATCAAACGCTTGCGTGTCTTCATCGTAATTCTTTCAGTTTTATACTCTGATTCCTAAGGAATGTAAGGATGCCGCTTCCCTTTCCTCCTTGACCTTCAACACCACCCCTACTTCCTGATCTAGTTCCACCACTATTTGGGGGGTGGGGACCTCTTGTTACACTAGGTCTGTGTTGCTCAAAGCTTAGTCTGTTGGAAGGTGTGGTCAACCTGTCCCCTCCTGTTCTGCCTTTTGTTTTCTTGGGAGTTTGGACTTACCCATGTTGTTGATCTGGTTGCTAACTTAAGGGCTTATGTGTTTATCCCCAAACTCTTCCTGCTCTAGATGGCTCCTTTGGTTGTTTGGGACACCAGGTGAATTCTGTCTCTCAGCCCTGACTTCCTCAGTAAATCCTGGCCCTCAGCCTACTCTAGTCTGGACTTACTGCCCTAAACACGTGGGACCTGGTTGTCACCTAGGCTGTCAGTCAACATCACCCATGCTTTCCTTCACCTCTCTCCTGCTTCCTGTCTTCAGATGGTGTTAATTTTTGGATACTGGCACACATCCTTGCTGAGAATGGGTACCGGGGTGGTATGTTGTCTGAGACCTTTGACCTGGAAAATGGGTTTCCTCTCCTCTAGTTCTTGATTGGTACCTTAGCTGAGCATCATGTTCAAGACTGGCAGTCCCTTCCTCCAGGGCACTGAAGAGCTCCCAGGGCTGCCGTCAAGAGGTGTGAAGCCATGTGTGAACCACGTGGACAAGCTATTACCTCTCTCTGGAAGCTTTCTGGGTTTTCTCTGTCCCCAGTGCCCTGAGTCTTAAGGGCCCCACCTTGATGCTGGCTTCATTTTGTCTATTACCTTGAATATTTACTGAATCCTTGCCATCTGAGGCGGTCCTTCAGTTCTGGAACATTCTCTCTGATCACACTATTATGATGTCTGTTCTTTGGTTTTCATTGACCTTCCAGAACTCTATTTAGATAGCAGCCCAGAGAAACTTTCATCTTTAATTTTCTTATCTTTTCTATTTCCACCCCTTTGCTTCTTGCTCTGGAGATTTCATCCACTTCTAATTCTGTATTTTATCTATGGCATTTTTAATTTGCAGGAACTATTGTAGAGGTGAAGCCTGCTCTCCCACACACTCGGTGCTGCCGAGGATGGTGGGAGACCTCAAGAGGCAGCCCACTTGGTGGGCTGGAACCCCAGCCTTGGTGGTTTGGAGGAAGTTCTTCAGATGGTGTCTTTGTTCTCCAGACACCTCGTATGAAGTGGGAAGCCTGGTGCCAACATATGTACCTGCCTCCAGAGCTATGGTGATTGTGTGAGTCCTGGAGGCAAAGGGCCTGCAGGCATGTTCCACCTGTGGCCCAAAGGCCACATGCACCCCAGAGTCTGTCTAGCTATGAAAGTGGCACAACAATCGTAAACATAAGTCATTATGAGAGTTATTTATTTTGGTAACCTGAGTACATGGTTCTTGAATATGAACTTCGTAGATAGCAATGTTGCATTGCTGTATCGAGAGCCATGGCGGCTGGCCGGAACCTTGGCAAGCGAGTGCTCTGGTCTCCCTCCCTCTGGAGACTCAACTTCTGGCAATGCCTATTGGTCGTGTTCCGTTTTGATGCGTTTGCAGACTGCTGCTGAATATGGGTTACCCACGGGAACTGGAGGGATTGCCGAGAGTGTGTTGGCCACTTTTCATGACTGTTTCCTCAGCCATACTCTAGTTCACCTGTGGCTGGTGTCCCAAGGCCTGGGAGTCAGGGACTGAGTCGGCTGCAGCTGCAGAAGCTGAGCACTTATCACTGGGTCCTCCCTTCCCAAGGCTTCACTCACCCACTAGTGGGCTGCAAGCCCCGCCCAGCTTGGCAGGCAAAGTTTTGATTGGACAGTAGCATAGGCTGGATGCTGCTTTAACAGGGAGCCTGGGCACAGTGGGGTCTGAAAGCATGCTGCCAGTGGAACCTTGTTTTAGTTCTATAGTATTGGGTGTTGACACCCTGCCCACTTTTATAAATCTGCCCCAGCCCGAAGCCATAGGCTTTCAGGCACCAAGCTTTTAAAGCAATCTTTGCTTCTGGTGAGATGATAGCTTAACTGCCTGGCCATCACCAGATGCTGCCAGGCCATCACCAGATGCTGCCAGGCTGACCTTAACTCATTTGCTGGATGCTTGAGGGGTTCAGGCCAGCTGCAAGGAGGAGAGCCGTGGGAGCGACCTTTGCAGGTTCCAAGAAAGAAATCGATGTGTGGTCCTTCAGCACTGCTTGGATGAGGCCTTTCATTTTGCAGCCCGGGTGGCTTCCACAGGGTTTCTCAACGTGGGGGTAAGGGGGTGGGGGTGGGGGTGAGGGGATGGGGGTGGGGGTGAGGGGGTGAGAGTGGGGTGGGGAAATCAAAACAAACCCAGCAACAACAAAACAAGCCAGGAAGGCCAGCCTGTGCCTGCTGAGTGGGAAGAGTAGGGCTTGAAGAGGGGTCTGAGTTTCCTCCCTGTGGTAACTACACAATTTTAGCCAAAGTACCTGCCCTTGTAGTGGGCTGGTCTCTTCTGTCTGTGGTGTGTGATATTAGCAGCTTGGTGTCCACCTGGGGCTGTGAGGGGATGCAGTGAAGTCACTAGACCTTTGAGTCAACATTTGTTCCTTGATTTAAAATAAACTGCGCGTGGCGGTGGGAGCCGGGGAGAAGCTTAGTTGGTAAAATCCTTACAAAGGGCCTGAGTTCGGTCCTCAGTAACCACACTTTAAAAACGAAAAGCCGAGTGTGGTCCAGCATGCCTGTAATCTCAGCATTGGAGAGGCAGAGACTGTTGGATCTATAGGGCTCGTTGGCTAGCTAGCTGAGCCTAGTTGGTGAGCTCTAGGCCTGTGAGAGATCCTATCTGTCTGTCTGTTGAGCCATTTGAGGAACACCTGAGATTGGCTTTGCACTCACACACACACACACGCACGCACGCACGCACGCACGCACGCACGCACGCACGCGTGTACATCCTCGCCTGCACCCATATGAACATGTCCACACGTCCGCACACATAGATCCATATGCATGCGAAAAAAAAAGGGGTGTTTCTTCCTTTGTTTTGGTGTAGTGTTTGGTCAGTGTTTTCACAGGAGCTTAGCTGGATTAGGCAAGTGACTGACTGACTCACTTAGGCAGTGTTTGTTTGAGGTTTGTGCTGTATCACCTCAGATTCAGGCCACGTGGTTGAGTGTTGACAAGCACCAAGTGTGTCATTGAGGCCTAAGTCATTTGTGGGTAGAAGTGATCCTGGGGCTGAAGGCTGGGGAAGGTGCCCTGTGACAGGCCCCTATGTCAGGTGGGCAGGGGCAGAGGTGGCTGCCTGGTGAATGAAGGGCCGTGGGATGGTCAGATGTGTGCAGAGGAGAGTGCTCCAGAGAGCAGGAGGTGGCCAGGTGGCCAGCTCGGGACAAAGAGAATGCGGGGACGCGGTTGTAGAGCTTATGAGTAAAGCTGTGGACTTTTGGCCTGTCTCTCCTGCAGCCATTTGCCTGGCTGGAGGCCAGCATTCCTTCAAGTACTGATGGGGGTGCTCCTAGCTCCAGAACAGAGAGGGCTTCCGAGAGTGACATGCAGGAGGTTTAGTGTCCTTAACCGAGTCTACAAAACAACAGTCGTAGTACTGTCAGAATCCCCCTTGGGCATCCCAGCAGAAAACGGGACCACCGCTTGAGAGCTCAAATGAAGGGGAGTTACATCCTTGTGCTTCTCATTCAAAAGGCTCTTTGATGTGACGGTCCAGCTTTGAGGTCCATGGTAAGTCAACAGATGATGTCACAGCTGCCATGAATCGTGTCCATTATAACCCAGTGCTCTCCAAATGGGGACATGATAATGATGACCCGTTGGATGACACCATGGAAAATGACTTAATGCATCAGGTGCGCGTGCTGCAATTTTTATTTGTTTTTCAAAACACGGACTGTTTTCTAGTCAACCCGGCCAGAGTCCTTGTGGTACTTGAGTTGACTTTATTAAGAACACACATGTCGGTCTAGTCACAACACTCTCGGGGGCCACAGAGGAGGGCAGAAAAGGACCTGACCCTTCTGAGATATGCATCAGCAGTGGCAGCCATAGTCATGACTGTAGGGTCCTGAACTAGGGCCCTGTGTCAGGTATTCTTATGTTGAAATGGGAAGAGTGGATGGAAGTTGCTAGAAGGAAGGGAATTTGCTTCTCTGTGGCTAAAGCTGGTGGCTGTGAGGCTCATGGACCAGACCTTAAGGCTGCCTTGGGAGTGTAGCTATGGAGTGCTGTCTTACCATGCCCCAGAAGCCGAGGTACAGGCACTGGACTTGCACCTGTCAAAGCAATGGCCCAGGGTTCTGGCCATTATCTGTGCACTCAAAGGTCTGGGTTCCACTTCCTTCCAAGTAGCCTCTGCTAGGAGAAGCCTTCCCAGCCATAGACACACAGAACACAGGATAGTCCAAATGTGTTTGTACAGAACTGGGGTGACTTAGTGCTTTGGGGTACAGAGAGTACCCCAAAGGTCATGTCCTCCTCCCAATGCCTATCTCCTTCATTCTAGGCAGATCTGTCCCCTAGATGGGAAGGCATATCTGTCAGGGATCGGGTTCGGATGACTGCCACCATGGGGAAAGAGAAGCTGACGTTGATGGCACATTTGCCACCACATGGCTGTTGGCATCATTGAGCATCCGTGTGACAGGAACACCATGGGGTGTTTTATATTTGATTCTCCAGAAACTATCTGAGCATGGGAGTCACCTCTGTTTCTCATAAGGGAAATGGAGGCTCTATGAATTCTGGTTCAAGGTTCATGGCATCATTGGCTCATTCATGGCATCATGGACTCATTCATGGCCGGCTCCCAATCTGACTGTAGGAGCATCTCAGAAACCTGTGCTTTTTCCATGAAGCCCCACCTGTCCCCCACTGAGACTGGGTTTGGGTCTGTGAGTGGCAAGCTGTTGACATTGACCTGAAGTTCCTGTCTGGACCTCAGTTTCTGCAGTGTACTCTGATGGGTCAGAGCTGCACTACCCACATAGGGGGCACCATCATGGTGTGGTTATGGGCCCAGCAGGACTAGGCTAAGCAGGACCATCAGGCCTGAGCACCGAGGGGGCGGGGCTGTGTTCCTGGTTTCAGATCCCTCATGTAAGATGGAATGGTGTCGTACTGAATCCATGCTTCTGTCGCTTGAACTCTCTGGAGCGCTTAGCCTCACTAGTTGTACTCTTCGCTTTCCTCACGGCTTTGACAGCATACCTGAGAAAATCAGCGTAAGGAAGGGAGGTCTGGTTTTGGCTCGTGGTTTGCGGGTACAGTCCATCACGGTAGGGAAGGCGTGGTGGCAGAAGCAGGAGGCAGCGGATCACATGGCATCCCTAGCCAGGAAGCAGAGAGAAATGATCCCTTTCTTTTTTTTAATCAGCCCAAGACCAAAGCCATGGAGTGCCGTTGCCTACGTTCAGGGCGGGTCTTCCACCTTAACCCATTCTAGACACTCCTCACGGACATGCCAGAGGCTTGGCTCCTGGATCTGGGTCCTGGCAAGTTGGCAATGTTAACCATCACGCTAGTGACTGAATGGCTGGTGTGCTGTCCAGTTTAGGAAGCGGCATCAAGAAAGGTACCCATACCACGCAGTTTCCTGCCCGGGTATCTTTCGTGTGGAGAGTCAGCTGGGATTGCAGAGGACACTGGGCCAAGGTGCTCCTGTCTCTCTGCCTCCTTACCTGAGGTGTGGTGCCCAGGAGGCCCTCCTGAGTTACTCCCCTAATTATCCCTGATGCTGTCCTGTCTGACTTCTTTTTTTTTTTTTTTTTTCCGAGACAGGGTTTCTCTGTGTAGCTTTGCGCCTTTCCTGGAACTCACTTGGTAGCCCAGGCTGGCCTCGAACTCACAGAGATCCGCCTGGCTCTGCCTCCCGAGTGCTGGGATTAAAGGCGTGCGCCACCACCACCCGGCCTGTCTGACTTCTAATGCCACCAGAGGAGAGACATTTACCTGCTCTGGCATCAACTGCCACTCTTGATGGGGTATGACTCTGTCTATAAACTTGGTGGATGCTGCCCTTCCTCCAGATAGACATTGTGAAAGGGTACACATGCAGTCCCCACACTTGGGGGCAGGTCCTCACAGCTTCACCCCTGTCCAGTGTTCTCTGGCTGACATTTGTCACCCTCATGACACAAAGTATTTCTCTTTGTGTGTGTGGTGTATAGGTGTATACATGTTCATGTGTATATGCGGGCGTGCTTACGTGTGTGTGTGTGTGTGTGTGTGTGTGTGTGTGTGTGTGTAGGCCAGAGGTTGATCTCTTCCCCAATTACTCTCCACCTTATTTTTTGAGGCATAGTCTCTCCTTGTGACATGGAGTTCACTGATTCATCTAGGCCAACTGCCCAGAAAGCTCCAGAGATCCACCTGTCTCTGTCTCCCAGCACTCAGATTAGAGGTGTAGACTCCCACACCCTGCTTTATACGTGGGTTTTAGGGATCTGAACTCAGGTCCTCGTGCCTTTTACAGGAGCACTTTTACTGACTGGTCTATCTTCCTAGCCCTAGCATATATGTTTGGCATCATTCCCAAAGTCATACTATTTCTTTAACCAAATCCATAGGGGATAATGTGCTCCTGAGTCAAATGAGCCACAACCCTTCATCAATGGTCCAGCTGGCAAAGTCAGGTAGGTGCTGCCAGCCGACCTAATCTGGAAGCAGGGAGTATGTACGTGTAGGTCTAGATTTGACTACCCAGCTGCCACAAGGAAATCTTGGTTATGCAAAGGTTTTGAGAACTCTAGACTTTTACCTTGGTGGCCATAGATCCCCTCCACCTGTCTGTGGGTCATGCAGTGGAGCCAGGGCTTGAACATAAGGTTAAAGAGTTAAAAGATTGCCTGAAGGGTTCACTGGAGTGGGGATGCCTGGTGCTCAGGGTGTGAGGGGCTGGACAGAGGGAGGGGACAGTGCTGTCCTGTCTTAAATCGAACTCTTTACTCATGACCAGTCACACATGGAAGCCAGCTCTGGTTTGAGGGCTGGTCCCTGGGTCTCCCCAGGCACTTACCTCTCTGGGCCTGCTGGAGAGCTGCACCAGCCCGAGACAGCACTTGGTGGGTGTGGCTGTGCAGCGTGCAGGGGAGTTACCTGTTTTGTTCATCTATACATGTATATACCACTGCTCTCGTTTTTATGTGGCTATCGGGCTACGTAGCCACTTTCCTGGGCCACCAGCTTTGTCTTCTCCTGTTCCTGTTCCATCATCCCGTCTGCCCTTTCTCACAGACCTGCCAGTCGTGGGATCTCACAGGTGCCCATTGCTGCACTGTCTAAGATTGCCATCCGCCTTGTCTGGTGTCTTCTTAGACATGCGTAGTAGTAGTTTCTCACTGGGACAGCCAGCTTGCAAATAATGATGCAGAGACTTATTATTAATTATAAAAGCTCGGCCTTAGCTTAGGCTTGTTCCACTAGCTCTTATAACTTAAATTAACTTGCTTTTATTAATCTACACTTTACCATGTGGCTTTTTACCTTTCTTTCCTTCTGTGTGTCCGACTCCCTCTGTGTCTCATTGGTATCTTGCTGGTGTCCTATGCAGGTCTCCAAAACCTCCATGGCTAATTTTGGTCAGCTAGTAGCTAGCTCTGCCCTCTGATTCAACGTAAACTTCATTGGCAGCCTCGGGAGTGTCAGAGTGGGATCAGAATATCCCACAGCAGTGTTGGGTGGCCCTCCCTGGCCTCTGGTGGGAGATGAAGCCCATACTGCTCTCGACAGACACCTAGGCTCTTGTCACTGCCTTGGCCGACTCTGTTCTTACCTGCCTGTTGGGGACTGGCTGGTCCAATCTGGCCTGGAGCTGGCCCAGCAGCATCTATGGAGTGGGCACACCAGGCCCTGCTGAGCAGTGGGCTGCAACTTCCTTGCACCTTCCTGGGGACACATAGGCCTGTTTCCAAACAGAGCTGCACCCATCCCCCCACCCACCCCCAGTGAGGCTTGTCCTGAAAGCCTAACTTGTTATGAGGTAGCATTTTCTCAGGGTAGGTTCTGAGAAAAGTGATGGCCTGGGCTCTTGCCCAGGGTTTTTCATCCCATTTTATTGGTTTTCTGTGTGTGGCAGGGGCCAGGGTGATGTGCACATGTCCCATTGCCCTGGTGGAGGGCAGAGGACAACTTACAGGAGTCGGCTCTCTCACGTTACCTGTGTGCTATAGGGTTCTCGCTCAGGTTACCCGGCAAGTGCCTTTACCTGCTCGCCATCTCACCCAGCCCTGAGGTGCATTTCAAAGTTGGGCTTTCCATTTGCCGCCTTTGGGGAGTAGGTTTCTGGCCTCGGACACTATTTTCATTCTGCCCTCAGGCAATAAAAAACCCTGACCTCTTACCCCATCGAGCCTGGGAATCAGATCCAAGGGAGCAGTCGCCAGAGCACGGCCTTCTCAGCCCTTCCCTCCACTGCCTTGGGTCACAGAGTGACCATGTTCGGGCTACCTAAGATGTGGAAGGGCCCCAGGGTAGTCTGGCTGGAGGGAGGAGCCGAATGGCTGAACTTCCGGAAAACAGGGACTGAAGGGTAAGAAGTAGCTGCCTTGAGAAACAAGGGAGGGCCGGATCTGGGACTCAGCTGTGAGCCCAGACGCTGAAATGGTCCCAGCAGGAAGGGGTGTGGTGAGTCAGAAGAACTTGAGCTCTGAGCTTCAGTCCTGGCTCCTCCCCTTGGTAGCCAGGTGCTTTCCAGCCCTCTTTGCTGGTCCACGGAGAGTGCCCTGTGGTCTTCCAGTTCCCTGTGGGGGCTCTCCTCCAGTGGGCACCACCCATGTGGGAATCTTTGGCTTCCCAGGGAGGGCCCCCATCTGTGTGCTCTCCAGCTGAGCCCTCAGACTTTAGGCCGATGCTTTCCTCAGGCAGAGTCAGTCACCAGGGAGGACTTCATAACCTCTGGAGAGGTTTGGGGTTTCATGGCTTCAGGGGTGCTTTTTTTTCCTGGGAGGTAGGGGATGGGGTGGGGTAGAGGCCCCAGTACCGTTGAATACCCTTCCAGGCACAGATTAACCCCTAGTTGAGAGTGATTCCCCAATACCAGGGGGCAGGGAAGCACTGCCCCTTGCAGGGCACCTCACATTGTCGGGTGTCTGAGCCACCCCAGAGTAAGAATGTCTGACAGAGTCCCCAGGTGAGGCTTCTGTTCCCACACTGTGCTCTCCACAGACCACAACTTGGAAGGGGGATGCCAGAGTCACGGCACCATTGTTCCCGTGGTACCGAGTAGACGAGGTGCTGTGGAAAGGGTCCGGTGAGCATTTCATGACTGGTCGGGAATGGTGCTTTATCCCCACCCCCATTTTCATATGGATAAGCGAAAACTCAAGGAATATCATTCCTGCAAAACATGTGCAAGTCCCTCCCCTCCCCTCCCCTCCCCCACCGCAGAGCTGAGCTGTCACTCTTGCTGCATTGGCTCCAGTCAGCAGTGGCCAGATGTGCCCAGCAGGTCCCTCTCTCCTCTCCCAGTTCAGATTGTCAGCTCCAGGAAGAAAGGAAGACAGGGAGGAAGGGATTACAGGACTGGGAAGCCAGCTCAGGGAATTACGCAGGTACCCCAGTTTCCCTCCAGGACTTGTGGGCAGGAAGGAGCAGGTCATTGCACGCCTCTCCTGTGAGACAGCAGCTGTGACAGCCTGGTGTCAACTGGCCATGCAGTCGTGCAGTCCTGGCCACTGTCCTCAGTGCCTGAGGCTTGCCGCAGGCTCCTGTCACACACACACACACACACACACACACACACACACACACACACACCCTGATATAAGACTTCTTTGTAAAGCTGGGTGTGGTGGCACATGCCTCTAATCCCAGCACTTGGGAGACAGAAGCGAGCAGATCTCCAGGCCAGCCTGGTCTACATAGTGAGTTCCAGGACAGCCAGGGCTATACAGAGACACCCTGTCTCAAGGAACTACCAACACCCCCTCCCCCCACCCAAAAAGAGCGTGTGTGTAGGGGTCATCACAAGTGGTGTGTATGGGCGTCACATTCCTGTCGCTAAAGCTCCCATTTCTGCATGACTGGCTCTTCTGTTTGGGGTCTGTGGCTGGTGGCTACATGGCCGCTCCTCAAAAGACCTGTTTTCTTGTATGATTCGGTCCAGACTGGTCAAAGGTGGCCACTCTGCCGGGGTTCTGTGACGGATGACGTCATAAGCAAGCTGACCTTTGAAATCTCTCCTTCATAAACTCCCGCCGCACAGAGCTTCCTTGTCAAGGAGGCTCTACCGGGTTCTTTCAAGACTGGTAAAGCCAGACCTTCGGGAGAGCGGCTGGGAGGGGTCTGTTGGCCTGCCTTTCACTCCGACTCCTGTGGCCCCCAGCCCAGAGCTGTCCCGGAAGCTCCAGCTGGTGAACCTTTACCCTCTTCAGTGACTTCCATGAGAACACATTCTTTTATTACTGACTGACACGAGGTTCAAGAGCATAAGCTTCGGCCTCAGACAGACCAGGGGCCAGCCATTCTGGATCCTCTAAATAAGGTTTAGCTGTTAGTTCCAGAGAACCCTAAAATCACAGTATTGTAAACAGAAGAGCATTTCTTTTCTTTCTCTTTTTTTTCTTTTGGTTTTTTGAGACAGGGTTTCTCTGTGTAGCTTTGGAGCCTGTCCTGGATCTTGCTCTGTAGACCAGGCTGGCCTCGAACTCACAGAGATCCGCCTGGCTCTGCCTCCTGAGTGCTGGGATTAAAGGTGTGCGCCATCACCACCCGGCTCAGAAGAGCATTTCTATGCATGCAGTCCAAAGCCATGTGGCAGGTCCCCCTGAAACCTGCAGGGACCCAGGCTCCTTGTGGCTCACAGTTCTGCCATACCCCACCGTATGTGACCTTATGGTCCAAGGTGACTGCTAGAGCTCCAGCCGCCGAGTCAGTGTTTGAGGGAGCAGATTGGAAGAAAGTAAGATAAGAACTAGGCGTAAATGCCAGTGTTCTGTGGAAAAGTTTTGAAAATTGCCTTGTAGCGTTCTTGCTCAGATCTCATTGGCTGAAACGTAATCACAAGAAACTGGAAAGGAGACTGGTTAATGGGGTTCCCCTGCAAAGAGGGGGTTCTGAGTCATGGAGGAAGGTGAGAAGGGAACTGTGGGGTGGCTGTGGCAAGCAGCATCTCTCCTGAAACTCGCAGCTCCGACCGCAGGGCCTCCATCCAGTCCTGACCTCTTTACATCTTAATCTTCTCCTCTGGCTGGAACTAGAGTTGACAGATGGCGTAGCCGTGACCTGGCCTGACACAGCATGGGAACCGTCCGTTACGTCCACTGTGTTCTGTCACTGCCTGTTGATGTGCTGTTCCTCAGAGAGCAGGGTGAGCTGAGGACACTCTGGCGGGGGGCGGGGTACCCCATAACTTAACCTTCTTCCAGTCGCTCCCTCAGGTACCATGATAACGGTGATGTGAAAGTAACTCACACACAGACTGAGGGGATGGCTCGGTGGTAAGAGACATCTTCACAGGCCTGAGGACCTGGGTTCTGATCCTGGTACCTACATGAAAAGCATGAAAGGTTGGCCCACCTGTAACCCCAGGACTCAGCCCACACCATGGGAGTGACCAGGGGGTGACAGCCGGCCGGTTCCCTCTCTGTGCAGCTTGTGTGGTGTAGTGTTGTATGTACTCCCCATGCTGCTCTGTGCCCCAGGGAGCCTAGGGGAGTCTGTACATTCAGGGGACAAGGGACTTGACCAAGATCACATGGTCAGTCAGAAGATACCCAGGTGGTAAGGCCAAGGCTTCCATGCACCCAGGTGTTTGTGACTCAGCGTAGGAGCCAAGCTATGGTGTCCGTCTTAGGGAATGGTGGGTAGGATGGGCAAATGGGTACCATACTTACTGAGAAGATCTGGGCAAGGTCATGGAGACTTAATTCCACCTCCCATTAGAACAGAGTTCTTCAGAGTCATGACTGAAATTAAGGGTGTGTGTGCCAGCTCTGTCACCTGCCAGCTGATGGCCCCCTGAGCTTCAGTTGTATACTCACCACCTACATTAGTTACTTTTTTAAAAAGTGTGTGTGTGTGTGTGTGTGTGTGTGTGTGTGTGTGTGTGTGCAAGGAGGCCAAAGGAGGATGTCGGTGTCCTGCTCTATCTACTTGGCCTTATTCTCTTGGCACAGGGTCTCTCACTGAACAGAGAGCTCAGGCTGGTGGCCAGCCAGCCCCAGCAAGCCCTGTCCCCTGACCCCCAGCAGGGTGCATGTCTACACACAGGCTTTTTTTTTTAAATTATTTATTTGTATTTTATCTACATTAGTGGTTTGCCTGCATGTATGCTTGTCGGAGGATGTCGGATCCCCGAAACAGGAGTTATAGACAGTTGTGAGCTGCCATGTGGGTGCTGGGAAATGAACCTGAGTCCTCTGGAAGAGCAGCTAGTGCTCTTAACTCCTGAGCTACCTCTCCAGCCCTTACTCCAGATGTTTACACCTATTCTGGGGGTTTGAACCCAGGTCCCCAGGCTTGTTCAGCAAGTGCTCTTACCCAGTGAGCCGTCTCCTCAACCCCGGTATCTGTTACTCTTGTGTTACTGGATCCCTATACTAGAGGGAGCAGTGTGAAGGAGGAAGGACTGACTCCTGTTTCAGAGGGTGTACATGTGACCACTTGACTCTTTGCGCTCGGGTGGAACCTCAGGGGACAGGCTTGTGGGGAGGAGGCATTGCTCACTACATGGTTGGTGGGAGGCAGAGATAGAGGAAGGGACTGGGGGCAGGTATAACCTTCAAAGGTGCAACCCCACTGACCTACTTCCTTTATTTAGGTCTCAGACCTTCCTGTTTCAGAGCCTCCTTAAATAGTGCCATAGCTGGGAATGAAGTATTCAGCGTGTAAGCCCATGGGGGACCTTTCATATCCAAACCGTCGCCCCCTCCCACACGCTCTGCTATGGGCTGGACACAGGCGTGGCTGAAGTCCCTGGGACTGTGCTGCTTAGCCTGCTTAGTGAGGTCCAGGCCAGTGAGAGACCGTCTTAGCAACTGTAGCGGACAAAGGGCGGGAAAGAAGAGGAAAACAGAATACTTGAGCACTCCTTGAAACTTCCAAAAGGGAGTCTGGAACGAAGCCGGGTCAGGCCCTTTTCTGGCATTTGACCTCCAGGGTTATAAGATACATTGGTGCTGTTTTAGGCCACCATGTTTGGGGTAATTTGTTACAGTAACAAGTGGGAAATGACAGGAGAGACTCCCGGGGGCAGGGAAAGTTTCTCTGAGGGGATGGAACAATGCAAACTCACCAGGCAAAATTTTGAGAGAGAAGTCCTGTGGGCCGAGGAAACGCTAAGAACACAGGTCCCGAGGCCAGGAAGCACTTGACTCGGTCAGCGTAGGTGGCCAAGTGCTTTGGTCAACATGAGACTGCTGACCTTTGTCCCTGCAGACTCCCCATCAGGCTACCTTCCTCATGTTTTCCCTTTGGTGCCCAGAGCTCTTTCAGCCCAGAAAACGGCTCGTGTCTCTGAGAGCCCTCTGTGGCCCCTGCTCTTTCTAGCTCTTGCCTTGCTTGTCCCTCGGTGTCACTTGCTGATCTACCTGTGGCCGCTGCTGGGCATCTGCCCAGGGTGGAACCTGGCTCTCCTCCACTTCTGTCTCTTCATTGCCTGATGGCCAAGAGACAAAACATTTGTTAAATGAATGCTGGCTCTGTCAGAAGTGTGGCCGGATTCACCTCACTTGGGACTGTGTACGGCAAAGGGTGCTAAGGACTCTGGCTGCTTGGACGGGGGTGGGGGGCGCTGTGGAGGGAGCAGCAGAACTCCAGCCCCGCTGTCCCCCATCCTTTCCATGCCAGCCCCGCAATGGGACCGGTACCTCTTGTTGGCATCCAGCAGGCTCTCACCAGCATGCTGAGAGCTGGCGGGAGTAGAAGGCACTGGCCTCTTTCTCTACACCGCCCCCTTATGGGATATTGATACTGTTCCCTGGAGACTGTAGGCTTTTGGGTGACCCCCAGACCCCTGGATCCCTGAGGAGGGAGGGAGCCTGGGCCGCGTCATCAACCAGGGACGACTGGACAGGAGCTGAACCTTGTGCTGCTCACGATGTGATTCTGTTGTTTCATTTCCCAAGCAGAGGGGCCCACAGAGTAGGGGTGGGTGCCTCTGACCTCTGAGCTGCCTTAGACCTGTAGACCCTGCTGCTCCATCACCAGGTTGGGGACAGGGGCTTGGATCCAGAGAGGTTGCTGATGAAGACCACACCCTAGTAGACGAGGGATGGGGGCTGTGGGGAGGGGGCTTGGAATGTGTGTATGCGTTTGATTTGGTTAAGCAACAGAAGTTTGAAAAGGAGGAAGGGGTTGGGAAAGGAGAGTGGTGTCTCGTGCCTCTCTGGCACCCGATGCTGTGAGCTCCTGCCTCTGTCAGCGCTCTTGGCTTCCCCATCAAGTTGGTCCTGGCTCCTGAGAGAGCAGGGTTTTCATGGCACACAAGTGCTTTGTCTGTGCCAGCCTGGAGATCTGTGAGCAGGTGAGATTGGTGGGTGCTTGGTGCCCCTTGAGACCATGTGAGGGCAGAGTGTTCTCAGGTTCCTCCCTGAGCCTATTTCAAGTCAAAATCGGGAGGTGAGATGGTGAGTGAGGAGCATGAGGAGCATGAGGAGCGTGTGTCTTGGGTCTAAGAACCCAAGCACCCAAGCTTCCTGCTCTGAGTGTCCCTGTATTCTCTACATCTTTAACCCTATGCCACTGGTGTAGCAGGACCAGACTCATGGAGCATCTGCTGCATGCTGGAGCACACGGGTAGGAAGGAAGTCCTGAGAAACGCGGGTGCCCTGAGAGCCAATAGCTCCTAGTACCCTGGGAGGTCTAAGTATGTGACTCCTCTGGCTACTTATTGGGACAGATTGCCACAGCTGCATCATCATCTCCCAGTTCTGCAGATCAGAGTCTTTTGCAGTCACCTGTGACCATCAAGGTGTCAGTTAGCTGGTTCCTTGCTGTCGTTAGCTTGTAGGGGTCACATGCATTCCTTGGCCTGTGGCCCCTTCCCCATCTCTACAGCCAGGGGCATTTCATCATCGGCCTTCACCTCTGTTCTTGTCAGGGTTCTGCTTCTCTTCGCCTTCCCGGGGACAGAGTGCTTTTTGTCATGGAGCTGGTTGGAGATGGCGGTAGTAGAGTTTGTGCTGTTATTTTAAGCCATTCTAGGAGAAGCGGTGAACTCTCTAGAGACTTGTAAAAATAGCATCAGCTCTGGTTTGCAAAGCAGTACATGGCCGCTGTCTATGGATGATACCAAAAACCACAGAGGAGAAATCAAATCATCCACCTGCAACCTCCCAGTGTGGCTCACAGTTCACGTGATGCATTTTCTTTCTGGACTTTTCCTAGGGCATGCTGAGCTCAGACTGGAGCGATGTGGGGCTGACACTCACAGTGACCTCACACTAGCTCTTCAACTGTCCCCAGGCCCTGGACGCCTTTGGGAGCTGTTCCTGGGCCTGCAGTGATGTTGAACTCAGTCATGGGTAGACTCACCACTCCTTGGCTGGTACCAAAAGCATAGTAGGCACCCTGTGCATCCTGTCCTTACTTTGAGGGCGTCTGTATAATATACTTTGAATGCCACTTTTTCCTCTTTGTGCCTCCACCCCTCCTGTGTCCTGTGCCGTGTGAGTGCCCCCTTGTGATGGCTTCACTGCTCTGGGCCACTTGGTGTGTCCCTCTTGTCCCTCCAGCTCAGATGAGCTCCTGGCATCTTTTCTCTCATCCCCATTTCTGGTGACATCTTAGGGCATGTGCCTACCTGGACAGAGACACTGGATCACATAGGACAGGAACTGAGCTCTGGGGCTCTGAACCGTGGCCCCATTGTTTTCTTAGGAGGGTTCCACTTTGCAAGAGCCGGGTGCAGCCTCCCCAGGGAGCTGGTCCCTTTGGTAGGGTTCTGCTGAAGAAGCTTTTGTTCCAGCCAATAAGGAGCCTCTGGGGAGGGAAGGCAGCTGCTGTGGCCAGGGACATTTCCATGGAGCATGCTGGTGTTTGGGTTTATTTTCCTTCTGGCACAGGCTGTGGCTGTCAAGGTGCTTAGTGGCAAATAAGATGGGAGCCTTCTAGATGCGGAGCCGGGTGGGTGGAAGAGTCTGGAAGGAGCCGTTGCCAGACTTGTGAGGCATTTGGCACCCAGGAGCTGACAGGTGGTTTCCTTCATGAGAGCCAAGCCCCAGATGGACAGGAAGCACCCACGTGTGTTTAGCCCCGAGTGGGTGTTGTCACTAGGGACCAGAGATGAGCACAGCCCCCGTGCTCCACTCTAGCTAGCCAAGGTGACCGTGGCTGGCTTGATCTCAGTGAGAGATCCGGGCACATTTTTCATGGGGTGTCTGCTCTGGTGTCAGAGCCTCCTGCTCTGAATGTCCCCATCTTCTCTGCACCCCTAACCCTGTGCCACCGTGAGAGAACCAGCTGCTGCATTCCAGAGTACCAGGGTGGTCGGATGGCAGGCCCCTAGAAGGGCAGCTGCCCCGGCAGTTGGTACCTCCGGCACCATGAGGTGGTGTGTGGATCCCTCTGGCTATTGGCACCGATTGTCACAACTATTTTATCTTTCATTTCTGCAGGCCAGAGCCTGTGACTGTCCCTGGTGGCAGTCAAGACATTGGGCAGTGATCCTTGGCTCTCTTTAGCCTGTATAGGCCATATGCATTCCTTGGAATGTGACTCCTTCCTCCGTTTTTTATAGCTGGGCATCTTCTCCTGGCAGAGGCCTGCTTTGCTTCCCTTCTGCCTGCTGAGTCAGCTCCCTCCTGTCTCCCTCTCCCCGAGACCCCTCTGCTGCTATCCGAGGCTCATCCTGAGAACCAGGAAAGCCACCCCAGATCCCCAAGGTAGTCACATCTGATAGAGTCTCTTCTGCTGGGTAATGGTGACACCTATAGATTCTCAGGACTCTTGATGTTTTCAGGGAAGCTTCAAAATGTGGCAAGGAATGTCATAGAATATGGTCAGCCATAAACTCTCAGTCTCCTGTGCTGGCCTGTGGGTTGGCGAGACTGAGCATTCTGATCCCTGCATCTGAGAGCCATTGCCAAAGGGCCTTATGCAGGGCAGAAACAGCTCGAGATGGGAGGCATGGTATTATTAACACATGTATGTAGGGGGGAAACTCTTATTCTTGGAAGGCTACATTATTTTAAAATTCCATCCTAACAGACACCTCCCCCAAAGATGTGAAGGACACCTTGGGGTTTTATATGGGCCAGCTATTTATTGTGTTTCTGGCCTGCTGCACCACTGAGCTGGGATGCCTACCCCTGAGCATGGGGGTGAGCAGGCTAGCTGCCTCTTAGCCTCTGAACCACAGGACCCACATTGTCTCAAGCAGCCACTGGAGTTGAGCCTGACTGGATTAAGAACAGGGACAACCTGAGGTGTTTGGTGGTGTCACCTGTCTCTCTCAGGTATTAGAGGCTTTTCTCTGGGAAGGCTTGGGAAGGGTAAGGCCCATCCCTAGCCCCTTGGCCTCAGCCCCAGTGGAGGCTCACAGCACCATCAGGTGATGTGAACTCCGCTTCTGTCCATCTGTCCTTCCTCTGCCTGCAGCCAGTCAGTCCTCACCATGTGTTGATTTCATGTTCTGAGCATGCTGCAATGTGTACTATGCTGAACTAGACAGGACCAGGGATACGAGTTGAGCTGGAGAGATACGTAGGTACTCCTTGACTTGGAATGGGCCCACATCCTGATTGAACCCTCTGGAACTGTAAACATTGCCATAGGAAATGTGTCCACTGTGCCCGACATTTGCATGTCCCAGCTAGGGTCAGCTGTGGCGTGGGCGTTAGCAAAGCTCAACATCCAGAGGTGATTGGCTGCACATGGTCGGCCTGGGGCAGGAGCCAAATTTACATGCAAGTGGGGTTTTTCTACTGCATTCTTGAAAGAGAGAAACTGGATATTGGGTGGTCATGGGCTGGGGACCATCTGCATATAAAGTGCACATGCTGGTGTACATGTGTGTGCATGTGCGTGTGCATGTGTGTGTGTCACTTCTGGCTTCCCCGGCTCTAGATCCAGTGACCTCTTCCTTTGAGTCAGGCTTCTTCTCCTCAGCACTGAGGCTCTTGTACTCAGGGCAACTCTGTGGGGTCTGCTCTGTGCTTCATGGCTGGACAGTAGCACACTGGCCTCTGAAACTTACATTAGCTTCTGCCCTCCCAATGTAAACCCTACAATGTCGCCAGCAATTGCTAGATGTCTCCCACCCCGTGTGTGTGTGTGTGTGTGTGTGTGTGTGTGTGTGTGTGTGTGTGTGTGTGTGACAGGAGCCTCACAGGTTGAGGCATCATTGTAGCTTCTCCTTTGCCCCATTTTCTATCCCTCCTCCTCTCCCTCCTCTGCAGGTCTCCCTGCTCACTGACTGACTGCTGTCCCCAGTACAACCTGTACCTTGCACATATTTCTCCCACTGCCTGGTGACCTCTCTGTACCAGATTCCTCAACCTTGCCTGTGAGGGTGCATCCTTGCTGTGTCCCCAGAGCCAGCACCACTGGCTGATTCCTCTCTGAGCTTAGTAAGTGTTTGTTGAAAGGTTGAGTGACTGACTGTCTCATAAAAGTCCCTCAGACACATACTAGACCAAGGAGGGAGTGTGGGAGGGGTCTCCTCCCCAAGCAGCTACATGGAGAGGAAAAAAAGCTCACAGGGATTGCACAGTGGGAGGAAGGAACCAGCATTCTGACACTCAGAGGGTGCTTCCCTCCTACCCATGGCCAGAGTGGGGTCCCTGGATGCTCAGGAACCTAACAGACATGACACACATGTGACTGTGTTTGCTGCTTGACCACAAGATTACATGCCAGCTCATCGCAGGCCTGCAGCCACCATGTCTGGACAGAATGGGCACAAATGCTGATGAACTTCAGGATTGGGGGCACCATGCAGCCCTAGGAAGCCTGGAAGCTGTCAGCATAGTGTGGGCCTGCTGGAAGAGGAAAGAAAAATGCCGAGCATTTCCAAACAGAGCAGTGGAGAGAAAATCAAGAATTGAGGAGTAGGGGTGCAGAGATCTGACCCGAGATGCTTTTAAGGATCACTACAAGAGAGGAGAGCAGACAGTAAACACATTGACAAGAGGTTATCGTGGTGGACTCTGTCTCAAAACATAAACCCAACCCCACAAGGGCTCATAGCAGAATCACAGCCCCAAATGCCCATCAGCAATTCCAAAGTCCATCACACAAACTGCAGGTCATGCTGGACCCTTAAACTGTGGTAGATCCATATTATGGAATATTACTCAGCCATCAAAAGGGATAAAACATCGAGAGATGCTACCATTGACATGCTGTGGATTATTGTAAATAAGACTGCTATGCTGATGGACATTGCAACATTATAGGAACTGAAGGAACCCAGTCACAAAGGCTGCATGTTGTATGGATCCACTGATATGAAATGCTCCAAGTCTCTAGGGACAGCTAGACAGACAGTGTCATTGCCTAGGGCTGGAAATGTTCCCAGGGAGAGATAGGAGGCTTACTAGCAAATCTAGCATTGCCTTTGGGTAAAGTGTTTAAAAGATTACTTTATTTTATGTATATGAGTGTTTGGCTGCATGTGTGTATGTATACCATGTGTGTGAAGTGCCTATAGAGGCCAGAAGAGGGTGCCAGATCCCTGGAACTGGAGTTACAGGTGGTTGTAAGCCATCATGTGGATGCTGGGAATAGAACTCAGGTCCTCTGGAAGGGCAGACAATGCTATTAACCACTGAGTCATCTCCAGCTCTTGGGTTCTTGGCCACTTTAACATCGTCCAATATGGACACAACAGAACTGTTGCACATATAAACTCATAGAGACTGTGACAGCCTGCACACGACCTCTGTAGGTTCAAGCCAGACAAAATCCCCAGCACTGAGATCCTATTCCTAACCAAAAAACTATTTGCAATTGATACCTGCTGGGAAAGGGAAATCAGTTTTCTTCAAATGGAGTTTCACTGTGTCTATCAATCACACTCCAGGGCAGACCCCATGCCCAGGAGCAATTGGCCAACACAAAATGGACTCCATGGTGTTTTGTCTGTTTGTTTTTATATTGTTGGTTTTTTTCCCCTTTTTGTATTGAGAGAGAAAGACCATGAAGATGGATAGGTGGAGAGGAGGGGAGGATCTGGGAGGGCTTAGAGGAGGGGAAAGAATATGATCAAAATACAGTGTCTGAAAAAAATTCAAATAATAAATAACACAGAACCCATGTGGTTCCTGAATGGCCAGAGCTTCTGCAGTGGCTGCCTATGATATATCCAGTTTCTGTGAGGAAGCTAGCTGGGGTTCCTAAAGGCCTGTGTAGGGCAGGGAGGTGGGGGAGGGGGTTTGGGGAGGTGGGAGGGCTGTTGCTATGGAGAACTCTGATGCTCAGACTGTAGATCTTTAAAGCAGTCTGTTCTTTTCCACAAAGCTGGAGAATTTCACTGGGATGGGGAGACACACACACACACACACACACACACACACACACACACACACCGCCTTCAAGTTGGCTGAAAGTAAATGTTAAACAGAGTCCTGTCTGGGCATGAAGAGAATGGCTTGTTCCTTCTCATTCCAGCCAGCTGCTGGAATATGATTCACCAGGAAGTAAAAATGAGAAATTGATCTGGTCAGAGCCATAGCAAGTCATTCCCCACGAAAAGTCTGACACACAGGCAGTGCCCTCTCCTCTCCTCTCCTTCTCAGGCTGACCTTTGCCACAGGTCACTCTATTTCCGAGGAGTCCAGATTGGCTGCAGAAGCAGCTACCACTCTGTGTGTTTGTATATGGGTTTATTTTAAGAATTAGCTTATGCAGTGATGGAGGCATGGCTGGTCCAAACGCTGCAGGGTAGGTCTGCAGACTGCAGGCCCAAGGGCGAGTTTGGAGTTTGGTTGAAGTATGAAGGCCGCCTCCCGGCAGGATTCCTTCTCCATCAGTGGTCCATCTTGGTACTATTCATGCCTTTTATCTGATTAGATGAGGCCCACCCACATTATGGATAGCTGTGTTCTTGACAGGTGTTGGTATTCATCTCATTTGAAAAATGCCTTTGTTGAAACATCTAGAATAATGGCCAAATCTTTGTGTTCCATGGACTTGTCAGGTTGACCCATGAAGTTAGCTGTTATTCTGAGGTGGTGGCTGTCCTGAGAGGCATGGGATTGGGAGGGTTGAGCATTAATTGTGACACCTGCCTCTTGTAGGGAGGGAGGCCTATTCTCTGTGGCTGCCTGTGCATTGGCCTCTGTGCACGGTTTGGGGTAGTTCTGAGACTCTCCCCAAGCTTGAGTTCAGGCTATCTTAAGGGGCTGATTAGTAATGGTAGGCCACTGAATGGGTAAGCAAGGCCAGAGTGAGGATTTATTCGTGTGATGAAAGCATGTTTAATCCGGATCAGAAGATCTGTGGATATGATGGGGCTGCTGACCAGTGACCCTGAGAACCAATGATTAATGAGTGTCATGTAAAACCGCTCGCCAGCTCTCCTCGCCATGCTTCCTTTTTAAAAACACCCCCCTCCACCCCACGTGGGTGCTGCTACTGTTTCTGTTTGCACAGCTCATAGGACACACTCAAGGTGTCCAGACTCCTCTGTGGCCCTTTCTTCCAGCAGCTCTGGGCTCCACCCAGCTCACCTCATGCCCTTCCAACTAACAAGTCCATTCTGAGTTTGTTCATAGTGCAAGTCCAGGAAGGCCTTCTCCCACAAAAGCTGGTTGGAGCCAGCCTCTTCCTTGAGTGCGCATGGCTATTTTGGTTCTCCCTTCTGGATCACACAGGCCTGTGAGATGCGAGACCCCAGTAAGCCCTATGACTGCTAGGCCCTGGATGGAGGCCGGCAGGGAGAGCCTTAGGGGGCTGCCAGTCAACACCCCACAGTTACAGACACCAGCTGGACTCTAAGGGGTTTCCTTAGAGTCCCAGAAGGACAAACCGTGTGTTTTAGTTTCTTTTCGTTGCTGTGACAAAATACCCTGACAAAAGCAACATATTTTTAATTCATTAGTTCCAGGTTATAGTCTGTTACGGTGGAGAAATCAAGGCATCAGGAGCCTGAAGCAGCTGGTCACATTATGTCCCCAGTCAGGAGAAGAGAGCAATGGATGCATGCATGCTCAGCTCACTTTCTCCACAATCCAGGATCCCTCTGCCTAGGGAATGGTGCCACCCGCATCTGACAGGTCTTCCCACCTAAATTAATGAAATCAAGGTAACCCCTGCAGACATACTCAGAGGCCCTCCCTTCTCCCAGATGATTTTAAATTCTGTTAACAGTCAGCACTAACCACTAGGTCCTGTGATCTTAGACTCCTTACCTTCCCTGCTCATGCAGAAAGAGTCATCCCTGCTTCACAGCCATGCGTGG
Source organism: Peromyscus eremicus (assembly GCF_949786415.1). NCBI lineage: Eukaryota > Metazoa > Chordata > Mammalia > Rodentia > Cricetidae > Peromyscus > Peromyscus eremicus. The sequence continues at coordinate 52,403,145 of NC_081430.1, read as the reverse complement.
GTAAGGGTCATCTCTGAATCCCTCAGTGCCATACCTGCATGGCACTTGCTCTGTGCTGAGGAAACAGCATCTCCTTTCTTTATCTACTTGCCAGTAGATGCTGGGAAGACCTTTTGACCCACTCTGTTCATTCTAGATTGTTTTCCAGCCCAGCTCTTGCTGCATGGCGCTCCCCTGGTTGGTGATGGGTTTATTTGCTTGACTTTTGTTTGGGGAGGTGGCTGCCTTTTGTGGAGCAGAGCAGCTGGGCAAAGGTGAAGTTTCTATACAGAACAGTGGCTGGCCAACCCCAGGGCATGTAGGGCATCTGAGAAAACAGTGGCTCTGTGTCCCTGGAGCCCGGCTCTGACATGAGCGTTAGTGCATTTGAACAGGCAATGACTCACCCTTGATCCCTGGCTCCCCACACTGGGAGATGCATGCATGGAGCATTGGTATTGATGTTTGGGGACATTTGAGAACGTGGACGTGGATGCTAGCCCAGCCCTAGTGCTTGTTATCTGGCCTTTCGATGCTACCTGCTCACAGGAAAAGATGTCTGGCAGAGCAAGTGTCTCAGAGATAAGGTTAGGCTGCATCCTTGATGCAGAGAGAGCAGGCAGCAAGAGGCTGCTGCTGACTTCCAGTTCCTGCTGGAGGAATAAGCTGGAGGGTCCTGGGTCCTCTACAGCATGACAGGCCTGTGACAGATAAAGGATCCAGACACCTTCCACAGCTTAGGATGGCTTGGGTGGAGGAACTGGCCCATTCAACATTGCTCGTGTGTTCTGCTGGGGACCTGTGCTGAAACATAGGTCCCCTGAGACCTCAGTGACTCCAGACTCTTGAGACTGGCAGGGACGTTGTCAATCACAGTCTGTTCTGTTTTTTTTTTTTTAAGATCTGTTTTTATTGTTTTCATTATGTGTGTGTGTGGGGGGGGGGTATATACACATGAATGCAAGTGCCCACAGAGGTCCGAGGTGTCAGATTCCCCACGGAGGGTCAGTTGTAAGCCATCTGATGTGGGTGCTGGGAATTCAACTCTGGTCCTCAGGAAGCACGGGAAGTACTCTTAATCAGCGTCTCTCCAGTCCCTCAGGCTGCTCTCCTGGGATGCTGTACTTAAGAACTCACCAGCTCGATGGGCGATGGGTGTTCATCTGTAACTCCAAACTCTGTGACTACAGTTCTTTCATGGTGGTGGGGTGGGGGTGGGGGTGGGGGGAGGAGAGGGAGAGGAGAGAGGGGCAGAGAGGGAGAAGGAGAGAGAGGGGAGAGGAGAAGAAGAGAGGGGGAGGGAGGAGAGAGAGAGAGGAAGGGAGGGAGGGAGAGGGAGAGAGGGAGAGAGGGAGAGGGAGAGAGGAGACCTGGAAAAATGGTTCAGTCCTTCAAGGCGGTTGCCCCCTAATCTGGCAATCTGAGTTCAGTCTGGGACCTATATGGAAGAAGGAGAAAACTGATTCCCTTACATTGTTCTCTGACCCCCACATGCTTGCTGTGGCACATGCTCTCCTCTCATGAATAAATAAACGTAGTTTTTAAAATTAAAATTTAAAAACCTGACATCCTGCCAGCAGACACTTGTCACAGCCGTGCTGTGACCCGGCTTCAGCCACCAGTCCCGTTAGTTGGGCCTCAGGCTCCTTGGGCTTGAGCTTTTTCTTGAAGTCCTGGCTGTCAGTTGGCCCCAAGCACAGTGTGGACGGGCAGGAAGGCCTCAGTGAGGACCTGCATGTGCTGTGCAGGCTGTGTTCCGGCACTCAGGGGAGCGGCTGGCGGGGGGTTGGGGTGGGGGTGGGGGGTGAATGTGAGCTCAGTACTCAGGGGTCAGCAGCTGTGCATATTAAATAAGACATCTTTAAACCAAGCAGGATCCTTTCATGTAAATGTGTGACCAGCACTTCACAGTCACTGGACCTTGAATCTCCTCCAGGGTCAGTGGTGGTTCCTGTAGTTCAGCACTGGAAGGACATTATACAAAGTAGATACGAGATTCAAACCGGACTACAGGGATCAGCTGGGGCTCAGTCACTCAACACTTAACCAAAGCCACCTCCTCTGGAACGTCTCCGATGGTCACACCAGCCTCCAACAATCTTTCCTGTCTCACTTAGCCTGACTGTATGTTCTGATAGCCATTGACTTAATACATATCTACAAGACATTAGTCACTTTGCCATGTGGGTCTCTTATGCATGACAGTGGCCTGAGCCCCCTCAGGCTGTAATGATCTCAGATAGTGTCTGTGCTTAGAATAGGTCATGTCGACAGTGACAGTCTTTCAACAAATCCTGGATTCATTGATTGGCTCATTGACTTCCTTCTCATGACCAAATAAAGGCAGAACCGAGTAAATGAATGAATGGCATATTCACTGAGCACCTGCTGCATACCAGACAACAGCAGGAAGATGTTGTGATGAGGATGTCACTACGGGGACGCTATGGTGTTGGGGAGTGAAGAGTGTATCTCTTCCTGGCAGCAGGTGGGGCGTGTGCCAGGCAGCATGAACAATGTGTGTAAAGGCAGGTGCGTCTGTCTGAACTGATGTTTCTGTGACAGCAGGTGCTCATGGTTTGGGGCAGGTATGGGCTCCATGCACTCCATTCGGGCAGGGACACCCAGGATAAGGCGAGGCGAGCAGGCTGTGTCCTCAGGAGCACTCAGCCCAGGGATCAGGTGGGATGCTTAGAAGGAAACTCCTTTCCGGCCCCAGCCAGGCACAAAAGCAGGAGTCTCTGCAGATTGAGATCTTGTTTCCTGGCTTGTACCCAGCCGGTCCATTCTGTGGGAACCACTGGCCCGAACTGTTTCCTCTCTACTGTGTCTTGAAGCCTCAGGAGAGCTCCCCAGGGAATGGGGAGTGGGGAGGTTCTTCATAAGGTGCATGTTCTGGCCACTAGAGGGTTGTGCCTGCATGTCTTCCTCTGCCCTGGTATCTGAGGCCAGGCCTTGTGGAAGGAGCTGGCCAGTATCCAGCCACGGCAAGACTTGTTAATCTCTCATGGAGGTCACAGACAAACCTCTCGTTCTTGCCTCTGCCTTAGGGTGAAAGGAGGCCCGTTTATGCCATTAACACAGGGTCAGCTTCCTGTCCCAGCCCTGTGTGCTGGCCTCACTTGTAGTTCCACCCTCTGTGTTCTACATTATCCTGTCACAAGCACACACACACACACACACACACACACACACACACACATGCACACACACAAGCACACACTCACACACCACACATGCACACACACACATAGGCACACACACACAAATGCACACACAAGCACACACTCACACACCACACGTGCGCACACATACATGCACACACAAGCACACACTCACTCACACACCACACATGCACACACACACATGCACACACAAGCACACACTCACTCACACACCACACATGCACACACACACATGCACACGCACACACGCACACACATGCATGCACAAGCACACATGCACACACACACACACACACAGGCCCAGAGAATCCCCTCTATAGCTCTCTTTTCTGGCCCTAGCACCTGCTGATGCACCCCCAGGATCCTCTGCTCCTTTAGGGGTGGTTAAGAAGAAGGGGTTTGATTGGAAAGGAGGGAAAGGAGTAAGTTTCCCAGGTCTGCAGATGACTGTTCCTAACCCCAGGAATGCCCCATGGTCCCTGTTCCCATCAGAAGGACCAGTAGTGTCAGGTTGCTGTCTTTCCTTCCATAGGCCCAAAAGATGGGAGTGGAAAATAGGGAGAGATTCGAGGGTAATGTTGCCTCTAAGACCTTCTAGCATTGTGGCTGTGAGCTTGCCCCAAGTCCCACTCTTCTCATTAGTGAGATGGGGACAGTGCCATGTGTTAGAATTTCGGGTAGCAAGTCACAGAAGCAGAGTCTAATGGAACTGCTTAAGGACCTCTAGGAAGAGATGGGGGTGGAGGTACTGGCAGGGGCAGCTGACTCGGGGGAAAGGCCATCGGAGACCTGAACTTGACCTTCTCTGTATTTGATCTGAGACCCTCATTCTGTACATGGACTTGTCCCCAATTTTCAGGTACCATGACTTCCGCTGTGGCAGAGGCTCCTGGGTTCAATGCTCCCGGGAGAGCAGCTCACTGACCTCTCCTGGGTCGAGTGTCCTCAGAAGTAGTGTGTGACCAGGAGAGGAGGGTTGTGGCTTAGAACGTGGAGCCACAGTCCCTGCAGCCTGGTCAGCCTAGTGGCTGAGGCAGGGAGCAGAGAGGAGACTCTGAGGAAGGGACTGTGAACACGCCATTGTTAAGATGGAGATAGAGCTGATGAGAGATTTTGGCCAGCTGCCCGACTCCTCTCCTCTCTCTCCCCTTTAAGTCCTGTAAGCTATTAAAAAGAGAAGACTAATTTGAATTAATGAGGTCTTGTTAAAATATTGTGAGCAGATAATTACTCTCTGAACCCAGTGTTTCCCAGGGCACCTGCTGGGTCTGTGTCAGAAGAACAAACTGTCGTTCTCAGTCCGTGTCCTTTGCTTGAAATCTGTCCCTTTTTGTGGCTGTTGTTTTCTGCACTGGGGAGGGAACACGAGGCCTTGGAACAGTATGCTAGGCAAGCGCTCCACCGCTGAGCCACACCCCCAACCCCAAGTCTGTTCTGCATATAGGAGCAAGTGGGAGAAGAAACCAAGCAGTATTGAGTATTCCCCCTTCGAAGAACGGGCCTGGGCAGTTGTTTGGCTTGGGTGGACAGGGCATGAGTCATCTGGTTATTCTAGCTTTGGCTTTGGGCTACTTCCCAAATCCTAGAGGAACTTCGTCCCAGGATGAAATTGAATCTATGCAATGGCCCCATTGTATACGTAGTCCAAAGAATCCGCTGGGTGGCATTCAAACCTCTCTTACCAGAGTGCCCCCATTCCCACTGTGTCTGTCCCTCTTTCCCCACACAAAACAAGGAATGTGGGCTGACAGAGGGCTTAGAAGATTCCAGGCACCACACTTACGGCTCTCTCTCGAGATAGGGCAGTCCTGGGGGAGGCTTTCTTGCCTCTACTACCTGTGGACCCCCTCTAAGGCCTCAAGCCCCTGCCCCAGCCCCACCTAGGAAGCACCCGAGGCTCTCGTGCCTGATTCCTGTTGAGCTCAGTGACACCCCTACCCAGTCAGTTGATTTCCCTACATACTGTGGCCCACATGCTGCTCAGCTTGGTTTTTAAGTGAGTGGACTGAGGGACCCTCCTGCTAAGAGGCGCCTAGCGTTCCTTCCCTTGCACAGTTCTATGCTGAAGGGATCTCGGAGAAATGCAGGTGGAGAATGAGTCCCTCCCGGGCCTGGCGGCCGCAGGAGGGCTATCTCAGCACCCTCACCCCTCGGGGGACAGCATGTGCCAGAGTCCTCCCAGAGGTGCTGGGAGTGATTCTGAGGGTTTAGTGCTGTCTTTATGCTGAGTTGCAAAGCCACCTGCTGCCATTGCCTCCTCCGAGAGTCTGTGTTGCTGACAAAACAGGGCCCCTGGGCCCCCGCCAAACCTTCATAAAGCCCGGTCCGGCCAGGTGCCTTTGAGACTAGAGCTGGGTTTATGGTGGAATCAGCAGCTCCAGGATGCTCTTCATAACTTGGTCAAGTGGGTGTTGTGGTCTTGGGGTCTTGGACGTTGCCCATGGGGAGTGAAAACATGGGGGCAACATTTCCTTCCGCAGGTGTGCCCAGCGTTCTGATGTGGCAAGTGACATTGCCGTCTTCAAAGTTCACACTTAAGAGCTGTGCGATTTGAGTTGCAAAAGAACAGAGCAAAAACAACCTCAGTATTGTAAATAAGTGTATAGTTTTGTGTTGGGCTACTTTCTCAGCTATTCTGGAGCACATGTGGCCTGTGGACTGTGGGTTGAGTACACTTGCCCAACCACCTGAACAGCCACCGTGTATCCTAGTGGCTAAGAATACTCCTGAAGGGGCTGGAGAGGTGGCTCCGTGTTTATGAGCACCTGCTGCTCTTGCAGAAGAACCAGGCTTGGTTCCCAGCATCCATAGCAGGCAGTTCACCACCTCCTGTGACTCTAGTTCCATGGGATCTGACTCCCTCTTCTGGCCTCCACAGATACCTGCAAACATGTGCGTAAACACAGGCACATACACAACTATTTATAAATCTTAAAAAAAAAAAAAGTACTGCTCATGACTAAGGAGATGACCCAGTCATTAAAGTACTTAACACTCAAACTTGAAGACCTGAGTTTGAGCCCCTAAAACTCATGTTATTTTTTTTTAAAGCCACATACTGCAGTGCCTACCTGTAATCCTGGCTTTGTGGATTGAGGGGCAGGCACAGACAGGAGGCTCCCTGGGACTCACTGGCCAGCTAGTCTAGCTGAATTGGCAAGCTACAGGTTTAGTGAGAGACCATGTCTCCAAAAGTAAGCTGGAAGCAATTTAAGATGACACTGGACACTGACCTCTGGCCTCCACACGTGAATAGAACACACACACACACACACACACACACACACACACACACACACACACAGAATACTGCTCTGGTCTGTGTTCTGCTCACTTGTAGCTGTGCATTCCATAGATAAGATTTTTGTGTAAAGGGAGGTAAGGGTCATAATTGCCTGGGAGATTTCGGATTAAAGGAATTGATTTGGTGATACTTAGCAAAAGACCGCCACTTCTACTGTGATAGGACATTTTCATCTAAAAATCATCACACTGATGGGGAGAAGGGAATAGGGAAGAAAGGGTTGGGGCAGAACACTCAGAAATTTCCTCAGTAGTAGGATTCTTAAAAATAAAAAAATAAAAAATAAAAAAGATGGGGACCCAAGAAAAGAACCACACAGTTTTATACCTGCTAAGTAGTTAAGGAATCTATAAATACCAAGATAAACATGACACATAGCCATAAAAGAGCTTTGGCTGTGGGCCTGGGAAGGGTGTGGCACAGAGCCTGGGGCCTTGCACCAGAAATGGGCATGGCATGCTTCCAGCCCTGCAGGCTGCAGGTCTGAGATCGGGGCTCTGCTGAGGTCTCTCTCTGTCGTGCTGAGGTCTCTCTGTCATGATGAGGTCTCTGTCAGTTGGCTGTGTCCTTGCCACCTTTGTGTATAGCTGTCCCCATGCATTGGTCTCTCTGTGTCCATAGTCCCCATAGTAGGTCACTAGTCAGATTGGATTCAAACCACCTTCAGGCTTTGTTCCACTTTAACCACCTTGTTCACGGCCCTGTATCCATGTACAGCCCCATTCCCATGCTTCAGCATCTGAATTTGTCCAGCTCAGTAGTGTAGATGTGTACGGCTCCCAATACACAGTGATCCCCAAGGGGGCTGGTGGGTGTTTGAGGCATGTGTGTACATGTGGTGTGTGTGTGTGTGTGTGTGTGTGTGTGTGTGTGTGTGTGTGTGCGTGTGCAGGTGGTCTTCCTACACACAGCTGCAGTCAGCCAAGTGCAGCTTTCTGCACACATCCAGTGTTTTATTTTTAATGTATTATGAGTAGATTTAAATTTATGTGATGAAGAAATTTACATGATGAGAACTAATGGAAGATGAAAGATATCAAAATCAAAACAAAACACAATGGAAATGTTTAAATGTGTAGAAATACCTAAAACCAGAATGCCACATTTTCAGTGAATTTGAATGGTATCCTAACCGAACAAAGTCAGGAATTTCTTGTGTCTTCTAAATGCTTCTTTCAGACAGAATTGTGCCTTAACCAATTCCTAATGTGCACTGTGCTGAAGTTACCGATGGTGCACCTCTGATGTTGGGAGGCAAACTTGTTTCTGATGAGCATGTAGTGGCCAGCTGCACAGCATGTGCTGTAGGTGGAGTTTCTCTGTGTGTCCCGGCAGCCGTTCCCCAAATAACCATAGAAAGTTATTATTAATTATAAATGCTCAGCCAATAGCTCAGGCTTGTTACTAGTTAACTCTTACATTTTAAATTATCCTATATTTCTTATCTATGTGTCTGCCATGTGGCTCAGTACCTTTCTTCAGTATGACAAGTTTATCTCCTTCTATCCGTGTCTCCTCCTCATTCTGCAAGACTCCTCCTCTTCTTCACAATCTCTTTTTTCTGCAGGTCCTGCCTAACCTCTGCCTGTCCAGCTGTTGGCCAGCCAGCTTCTTTATTAACTCTATCACAGTGACAAATATTCACACAGTGTAAAGGAGACCGGGCACTGCTCAGTCTCCAGGTGACCATGAGTCACAGTGCTGAGTCTGTCTAAGCACACCAAATGTTTCACTCTGAGCAGGAAACAACACTTGTAACCATCACCCATCACATGGATGGGCGCAAAACCTCCAGCCTAAGACTTGCCTGACAGTGGTGCTGTGAAGTGGGGAATTAGGCCCTTAGGTAAAACTGAGCCCACAGTATGATGTCATCATGCAGATTCCTAGACTCATCTGCTAGTACATCTTTGGATCCTTCCACATGCCTAGGCCTGAGCAGCTGTATTAACTATCAGCTAAGTCATTCTCCGATGTAACAGGGCAATGCTAGGTAAGACTGCCCTCCATCTCCCACCTGCCAGAGAGTCCCACCCATCTTTGTCATGATAATACCTGAAATCTATGAAATGACCTTTCCAAAGGGACGATTGTCACCTCCAAGCTGACCTGAGCCCCACAGACATCACAAGGATTGCTCCGAGTGTCCAGGCCATGGAGTTAAACTGTGTGCACTCTTGCTCCCGAATGGTGATCACATCTTGGGTGGGTCCCAACCTGTAGAGGTGGGCACCGTGGCTTCCATTTTTCAGATGTAAACCAAGGCACCCATGAAGTCCTACCTGGAAAGCATGCCATTCAATGCAATGGTGAGTTCTTCTGCTCCTTTGTTCTTTCCGATTCTGGTGGTTGGTGTGTGGAACCTGGAAACGTGTGTGTCCAGAAGGTGGGCTAGAGTTGGCAGACTGTCCTGGTTCAGAACAGTCTCCACACACCACCCTCATTTCTGACACCAGAGACAGGTGTAGGAGTTCCTGACGTCAGCCTCAGTTCACTAATTCTTTCAGAATGACTGATGGTTCCTCCTCTCGTTCTCATGATTCTTTATAGGGAAGGGAGAAAATTCCAGCCAGCCAAAGCAACTGCATGGAGCAGAGGCAGGGAGTACCCCAAATGGAGAACTGCCGTGTCTCTTCCTGATGAGGCAGATGCACTGCCCTCCTGTCGTCATTATGTGACAGCCCATGGGTACTGGCAGCTACCGAGGCTCACCGGAGGTTATTATCAGGGCATTGCCTGTAAGACATGCTTGACAGACTGACTGACTGCCATGCCAGGCCCACCAAGACTGTGACACGAAACCTCCATCCCTAGTCCCATGGTTGATCTTTCTGGAATGGCCAGTCCCCCTGTAGCATCCAGTGTGATCAGCCACCCAGATCAGGAACCTCTCATTAGATGTGACCCACATTAGCCTGGCTTCTCTTTGAGAAAGACCCACTTCTTCACCATCCAGCTATGTTGTAGGGATGGCCTTTGGTTGGTTGATGGCTGCACAGACAATGGCTAGGCCCAGGGCTCGGCCAGCCACTCTCCATGCTCAGCTCTGTGTCTGTTCTGAACTCCTGTGTAGGCACCAGCTCTCATTCTGTCCCTATGGCAATTTCCTGATGCTCTGGGCTATCATTAGCACCACAGAGACCATGAGGGGAAGCAACCAGCCAACCATCACGGTGGCAGCCAGGCCACCTGGCTCCAGAATGCCCGCTCTCTTGACCCCTTTCTCACACCCGCCTGATTTTCTTGTTCAATTTTAAAAACCATTAATTAGTGGCTGGTCTGTCAGATGGCCTGCTCAGCACCCCTGGTGTTCCTTTGGTAATTTCCGGCCCCTCAGAGAAGGAAGGACCACCCTGAGTCCACAGGTCTTGGGCCTCATGGCCATAGTTGGCTAGAGCTGGAAGAGGCCTGAAGCCAGACAACAGGCTGGATGGAAGTTATTTTTCAATCAAGTTGGACTTTGCCTTGCTAATCCCTCTCCTCTGCAGGGGCTGAGGGCAGACAACTCTTTCCAGCATGGCGACAGCCTTGGCCCTGAGTTTGGGACCCCAGCTCCCAAATCTGACAATAAACATGCTGTGTCTCAGAAGACACCCAGCTGCTCTTAATGAAATGAGGAGAGACTGCCAGCAGAAACCCAGGATCCTCTGGGCGACACCAACCCCTCCAGCAATTGGAAGTCTGTCCAAGACCTTTAGAGGTTTTTCCATGTGTGGGTCTGAATGCTGTGTTCCCTTCCAGCTCCACGCTTCAGTTTCTGCATCTGTGGCGTGGAGATAGTCATGCACACCTCAGGGATGGGGCTGTAGCTCAGTGGTAGAGTGCTTGCCTAGCATGTGTGAGGCTCTAGGTTCAATACACACACACACACACACACACACACACACACACACACACACACACACACAGTATATAAAAAACACACATCTCACACATGCCCTGCACTGTGTGTACATCTTATCGCTTAAATACAGGCTCTGGTTTCCTTATCTTAGATAATTTGGAGTTTACATTCAAGGTCCTCCTTACTCTGTTATAGATGAATTCTGTCTGTGAACATGAAGGTATTCTGAACCAGACAATTGTGGAGCAAATGTGTTCTAAGGAGGGCAAAGACTAGTTTAGGGTTGGCTCCAGCTGGCAAAGTCCTTCGTGTGTAAGCATGAGAACCTGAGTTCAGTGCATCAGAACACCACATTTTATAAAAAGTGACAGGTTTGGTGGTGTGTGTTTGTCATCCCAGTGTTAGGACAGCAGACGCAATCCTTGGGTGCTCACTGGCCACCCAGCCTGGCCAAATTGGTGAGTCCCAGGTAAAAAGTGAGAAACTTTGTCTTAAAAAGCAATGTAGATAATTGTCCGAGGAACAGCATTCGACATTGACCCCTGGCTGCCACACATGCACACATGCATATGCACCAACACACGAACACATACACACAAATACACATACACACAAAAAGTGTGAAAAGCCTCCTTGACTAGGAGACAAGTCCCATTTTACTCCATATCTGATTTTATCGTGGTGGCCATGGGAATACAAGAGTCATTTTCCCCGCTGGAACAATGGCACTCCATCCACAAAATGACCATCAAATACAGTTGTAAAACTTACCGAAATTTAACATGGCGTGTTTTATCGTCACCCTCTGAAACCCAAGATGACATTGTCCCTTGGCCTGCACCCCCTTCCCTGACGTGAGATCAGCTCAGTGCAACGTACCAAATGCACGTGTCTCGCCACATGGGAAACAGCAGTAACATTCAGGAATCTAGAGGTCAGGGGTGACGTCTGGCTTCCTGGGGTCCCTCGAACAGATTTCCTGTGCTGTCTCTGAGGACCGGCCTCTCCTAATGCCTTTTCACAGTCTCCTGGTGCTTGCCACCTCTCCTGATGCCTGTCCTTTCCATTCCACCCCTGCCTGCTTACCCCGACCCCATACAAGCCTTAGGTCATGCTCGTGAGATGCTGCCTCAGCCCCCGTGTTTCTTGAGGTCCCAAGCAATATCCAGGATTTACGAGTCTTACCTATGAGGGATCTCCTTCCTTCCTCTGTTCTTTGCTCTTGAGGCTGAAGACAGGCGGAATTCCTGGGGTGAGTGGATGACCTCTGTCCGAGCTGATCTGTAGTTTTAGAACCCGGGCGATACCTCCCACCAACCCCCAGGATCCGTCATTATTTGTGCCTAATAGCTTTCGTCTCATTATTTTACTGAAGCTGCTGGCTTTTCGAGCAGAATATAGATGTTATGAGAACTTAAAGAGAGGGACAGCCTGTTGCCTGTGACTGGACTGCTGAATCTTGTCTTAGTTTCCTCTGGTTTTGTGAGAAAAAAAAAACAGGTGTGAGAATTCTGCAAATGTTAAAGGGTTAGAGGAATATAAGAGCCCACAGGCATTTAGGCATCAAAATGCTTATTACTGGGCCATTAATAGCAGCAAGGAGCAAGGGGCACTTGTGTAAATATCCGGTTGTAAGGACACATGGCTGGTTTGAGTCCTGTCGTTAGTCACAAACGAGAGACTTGTAACGATGGCAGAAGTCTCTCTCGTGTCAGGACTGTGTCTAGTGGTGAGTTACAAAGCACACTGGCTTCTTCAGAGAATGTTGATCTCATGACAGAAGCCCAAAGACGAGCAGCCCGGGGCCGGCATGGGCACTCAGCTGCTTTCTTCTTGCTCATCCTTAGTGGTCACTGCTGGGTTTTCTGTCTCTGTAGTTCGACTCTAGGAAGGCCAAGGTTAGAGGCAACGATGCCTAGTGTCCGCGGCGGCTCTCCCTGTAAAGAACATTCCAGGAAGCTCCATGCCCTCATTTGCACCTCCACTATATTGTCACGTGTTACCTCTGCAAGGGAGGCTAGGAAGTGCTTTTTCTTTCTTCTTTCTTGTCTTTCCTTTTTTTAAAAGAAAATTTTATTTTATTATTTATTATTATTGTCTATTATTTATTTATTTGGTTTTTCAAGACAGAGTTTCCTCTGGAACTCACTCTGTAGACCAGGCTGGCCTCAAACTCACAGAGATCCACCTCTCTCCCAGGTTCTGGGATTAAAGGTGTGTGTTACTACCCCGAAATACTTTTTCAACTGAGAAAACTGCAGACTCAAAGTCAGAATTCTATTAAGAATGGGAAGGAGACGAATATAGATATTAGGGCAGCGTGGGCCACAGCCCACTCTACATCTGCTCCCCAGCAACCCTGAGTACCCTGCTTGCCCCCTGCACAGATCCAATTCTGTTCCTCCTTGGAGAGAACGGCAGAAGGCTTCGTGCTGGGGTTGCAGCCAGAACTAAGCCCAGCTCGCAGGAGACCATGCCAGCTTCCCACTAGGTTGGAATGTGTCTGGTTCTTCAGGATTACACACTTGATTAAAAGCCGAGGTCATTTGCTGTACTTACAAAGTCAAAGAAAGTTCCAGGGTGACCAGAACCCAGTGACGGAGAGGCAGCGAGATAAACCATTCAGGAAGGCTGGGGAGAAAGGCCCTGATCCCTTTGCCTGTGTGATAACAAAGTAGTAAAAACAAGGAACATAGCAAGGGAAGGACAGAAGGGATTAAATTGTCCTGTGACTTTTTCCTCCCTTTTTTGTTGGATTTTTTTCTGGGTTTTTCTAGTGTAGATATCTAACAATTTTACAAAGAGAAAAATGCTCCTGTCAGATGCACATATGTAAATATTTCTGCGTAGGTGGTATTGAGGACAAATGAATTAATTGCATGGGGCTGAGTGAATAGTAACTGTTATTTATTCATTTATTTGATACTTCATGCATGCAAGACAAGTGCCCTGCTGCTGGGCTTCATCCCCAGCCTTCTTCTCACTTCTATTCTGAATTTGGGTCTTCCTAAATTGCTCAGACAGGCTTTCCTAGTAGCTGGGACCACAGGCCTGCACTCCCAGGCCTGGCTTAGTAATTAATTTTTAAATACAAATTAAAATTTATATCAAATATGTGTACACACACAAAAATGAAGTACTCAGGCAAGCTTAATGATAAAAGGCTGGTGTCCCTTCCACAGGCTTCTCTGCCTCAGAATCTCCCAGGAAACTCCCCTGGAGCATCTAGGCCTTGAATCTGGGGCTCTTGCCTTGCAAAATTGGCTGAAATAGTTCGGATATCTGATAACATCAGGACTGAAAAACAGCGTCCCATCAAGAGGGACCCACCAAAGTGGCTGGTGGCGCCGCTGGGTGTGGTGACCTAGCTTGGAAGGACTTGGGATAGTTTTGATTCAGTGGGGGTAGAGAGGGGCTGTGAGGTGGGCAGTATTGTGTAATGGTTAGGGATGTGAGCTTTGGGGCCCTGCTGGGTTCAGAACCTGGTTCTGTCATTCACTAAATGGGTGACCTTCTTTCTCCCCGCCTTGCTTAGCACAGTTTCAAAGTGGTGACCAGAATACTCCCGTCAAGGGCTTTTTACTGTTGACCTTAACATTTGTTGCTTGATTTAAATCCTTAGTTTTGGCATTTAATAATAATAATTTTGTTATTTTTTTGGATGCCTTAAGTCGGGATCCAGTAAGGACCACATAGTGCAGGCTCTGTCGCCAGGCCTCTCTCGATGTTCTTATCTTTGTCCACATGAAGTTTACTGGTTGAAGAAACTGGCTAGGATGGTTCTCACTGTAAATTGCCAGAACCAACAATGGCATGTTTAAGCTAAAAAACTGGCATTACTCTCATACCACGGTCCCTGGGAACCCCAGGGCAAGGGTGGCAGGCTTTGGGCACAGGCCAGAGCCATGATCCCTTTGCAGGTTTCTCATCTTCCCACCTCATCTTTTTCTCTTCTGCTTGTATCCTTTTTGGTCTTTCTGCTTTGTCGTCCACAGGGTGGTAAGTGGCCTCCACACCAGCCCTCTATCCCAGGGACCAGCTAGAAATCCAGCTCTGCCTGAATCCCCAGGTCCTCAGGCCTAATCTTGATCTAGTGATCTCAGCTTCTGAGTCCCCACTGTTGTGTCCCATGGATCACGACAAGGAGGAGATATCCCCATGTATCCCGCCACGATGATACCTGCCTCCTAGACTAGCCAGCTTTGAGAAGATAATAGGCACACAATAAGGATCCCACAATGAGCCCAAAGTACACCGCAGCCTCCGAAACCAACAGCCAAAAGAACAATAGTGTACAACCCTGCTACAAGGCAGGCCACCCTTTCTCCCGGAAGACGTCATTTGTTTAAGCTCTATGCAGACACCAGAGCCTGGGCCCAGAGCTCCACCTGGACACTGTGTGTGCATAAAGATATAGTGTCTGCAAGCCAGGCTTGTGCCCGCACTCCCTGAAGCTGGGTGAGGAAGAATCCCTTCATGGTGGCTCAGCAGTGGACTTCAATAGACTCAGCAGAGAGGACTTCAGTCCCAGCTGAGACTCCCAGTGATGTAGCCACAGCGATCCTTCACTCAACTGAGGCTTAGCAGAAGCCCACCTGCCTTGGGCCAGATGTGGTGGCTCACACCTGTTATTCTAACACCCTGGAGGCTAAGACAGGAAGACCATTGTGAGTTTGAGGCCAGCCTGGGCTGCACAGTGAAGCCAAGGCTAGCTTCGGTTATAGAGTATGACTCTGTCTCAAAAATCAAAGTGTAGCAGTAGAGGAGGAAGGGAAGAGGAGTCCGCGGCAGCTCCAGGGCCGGGCCCAGCACCAGCTCTGTCTTCTCTAGGCTCCTCCTGGGATTATCCCTCACATCACCAGCCTGAGAAGTGGTGTGAGCTGTGAGCATCTGCCCAGGGAATGCCAAGCCTGAGAGGACCTCATTCCCGAAAGGAACCTGTGGCCTGTGAACTTCTACTTGCCCCTGACTCTGGTCCAGCAGCCCTGTCTTGTGCTAATTAATGTAAAATCTTGTAAAGTCTCAGCTGGAGGAAAATGTGACACTTCTCACCTTCCCCTTCACAGTTTGCAGTCTTTACATTCACACTGCCTGTCACTTTCTGTCAGCAGGCAGAAACTGTGAATGGGAAGTTCCGGGTCACTGTTGTTCGGTCCTTGAAGTGAATACAGCCAGCTTGCCAACGTTGTCTTTGTGCTCCATATGGACCTGTTCTGCCTGCCCCACCCGCTCCTCCCCCTCCCCACCAACCCCTCCTCTGGGTCTGCTGTCCTAGATACAAACTTGTCTCAGTGTGCCTGGCACTTCCCCACTTTTAGCACCGAACGTCCTGCTGAGATACCCCCGAGTCCTGTGAGGACCGGGACAGGGGCTTCAAAATGCAAATTAAGGTGTGTGCTTGCACATGCAAGTGCAAGGTTGTGTGTTTAATCTCCTTTTTTACGAGTGACAATGCAGAGGTGAAGCTGATTCTTGCCATTGGGCCCATGGAGCTGTGTTCTTGAGTGACAGCCTGGCAGGACACTTTTCTTCTGGGACTGCATTAGCCACACAAAGCGGGCCCTTCTGGAAGGGCCCCTACTGACACACTTGCTCTGAAGGGTCTCAAGAGGCTTGAGTGTGGTACCCTTCCCACCTGGTGACAAACTAGACCTCCATTCCTTCCAGCTGAAGACTCGGTGTCCCTGTTCACAGGGGAACATGTCTGAGGTTGCTGGAGGGTGAGCAGGTACTCCAGCCTTCTGCACACCAGGGCTTGAAGTTTGAACATCCTTTTCACCCAGCTGTTGTACAGTAGATCTCCTCTTCCCATGGGAAGACTCGGGGTTCCAGAGCCCCCTTTCTTTGTGGGTCTACACTCTCTCAATCCTTGAAGGGCAGGGTAGATGGTGTCTAGAAATGACATTCCTTCAGCCCAGCTCCATCCTATTAGCCAGAACTTAACCATGTGACCCCGCCCATGCACACGGGGGGGGGGGGGGGGTCGGGGAGCTGGGAAATGAGGCTGTGTCCCACAGGGAAAAGGAAAAGGATCTGTGAAGCTCATGGAGTAGTCTTTGCTGCCACATATCATCATCCACTTTGCTCTCTGTAAGGATCCATCGGAGGTGTCTCCCCATCACTGATCGTCTCTCTAGTTTCCAGAGCAAGATTCTGTGAGGACATTTTCGTTTATATAGAAAAGTCTAGCCTCAAATGAATATGGTTTGAGTGGAGTTAAATCTCTCTCTGTCTCTGTCTCTGTCTCTGTGTGTGTGTGTGTGTGTGTGTGTGTGTGTGTGTGTGTGTGAATGATGGCATGTGTGTATGCCTTAGCACATAAGAGAACAGCTTCAAGGGGCACACTTCCCCCTACCTTGAGACAGGGTTTCTGTTGTTTTCTACTGCTTATGCCAGATTAGCAGCCCTGTTGACTTCTGGGAAGTCTATCTCTGCCTCCCTCCCCTTGTAGGAGCCCTGGGATTACAGGCACATGTTATAGTGTCTGGCTTTACCTAGTCTCTGGGGATTTGAACTCAGGTCCTTGTGACTTTGCCACCTTGTGACTTTGCCACTAAGCCATTTTTTTTTTCAAGATTTGTCAGGGCTTTAAACAAAATGATCATAAATATATACAGTAAGGGAGACTACTTCTTATGTCCTAAACTTACTAAGTCTCTTTTGAAAGAGGCATTTTAGTGAGTACTCTGTAAGATGTGGTTTGGAAAACATGGATCTAGAAGTTTCTCATTTTGTTGTTCAGAAGCCATGGGGTTTTCATGGAAACACTGGCTTGAAACAAGTTGTCAAAGTTTGTGGCTTCACAAAGTTCTGTCCTTCGGGGATCATGGTGTCAGAGGCCCAAAGGAGGAATCTTCGTGGGGTGTGAAAAGGGAGTATGTTGCTATGACAAAATCTCTGAGAAAGTCATCTGAAAAGTGAAGCAAGGTTTATAGACTGTGCCAACTCCATCATGGTGCTTTGGATCTGTGGGGAGGCAGAATTTCGTAGCACGATCGTGTGATAGAGGAAAGGCACCCACCTCATGGTGGCCAGAAAGCAAACAGAAAGAGAAGAGGGTCGAGGTCCCACTT
This sequence comes from Peromyscus eremicus, assembly GCF_949786415.1. Lineage (NCBI taxonomy): Eukaryota > Metazoa > Chordata > Mammalia > Rodentia > Cricetidae > Peromyscus > Peromyscus eremicus. Next base: position 52,385,760 of record NC_081430.1, on the reverse strand, counting down.
TTCTCTTCAAGAGCCTGTCCTCAGTGAATTAACTGTCTTCAAGTAGGCTTCAAGTGGTAGACACAACCTGTCTCCTCCTCCAGCATCACCAGCTGGCACCCGGTTTTCAACAAACGAGCTTTGGGCGGACAAGTAAAATCAAAACAGAGCATTCTCCTCTTCCCTTCCCTTTCCCACTCTTCCCTGCCCTCCTTCCATCCCAGACCCTCCCTACTCCCCCCCATTCACTGTACTGAGAAAGGGTCTCACTTTGTGGCCTTGAACTTGTGATGCTCCTGCCTCGGCATCCTGAGTGCTGGAATCATAGACGTGAGCTGCAGAGAGAGCCTATGAGGACTGGGTCCATGCTTTATTATTTACGATTGAGTTCAGTCATCAGCATCTGCTCCTGCCTGACTTTATGAATGACTGTACAGTACCTTACGTGCCTGCCTGGGTCATAGCTGGACACTTTGGGGTAGTCTGCCTGCACTGGGCCCATCGCCCAGGCCTGCCCATCTGGCCAAATGTAAAATCCCTGTTTGTCTGCTTACAGTTTTATGACTGGCTGGCGGCACTGGCCATAAATCAGGGTGGTTTGAGGGTTAGTACTGAGCTTAGACAGAATCACTCTCAGAGAAAACTGGAGTGGGTTTTTTTTTTATTGGAGTTACAGGCACTGGTCCTATATATATACATATAGTTTATATAGCTTATATATATACATATATATAGCTTAAAATTTAATTTGGTGTGTAATTGGGACTAGCTCTTTGGAGCCCTAGGTTATGTGTTTTGGAGCAGCTGAGAAACAGGGGTGAAGCAGGGCAGGACATGGTATGTTAATTGGTGGCCTCTGGGACCCGTGAGAGAATTAGATCTAAGTCCCCAGTTAGAATGAGCTTGGCAGTTTTATTTGAGTCTGAGGGGGCATGTATATACAGAGACCACTGGTTCGCACCAACTGGAGCAGGCTGTTCTCGGCTCTGTTGCCCGTGGACACGGTCCCCAGCATGCAGGAGGGACAGAAGACAGAGGCAGCAAGAGCATCCTGAGAAAGGGTGCATGGAGCCCTGTACCCTTGTCTGTATGAAACTTGCCTGTGCCCTTGTCTGTAGTATTTCTGCGCTGCTTGGCCTGTGGTCCCTACGAGGGTTTCGTATTTTATTACCAGCCTCGATAAAAGGGACTTGGGTCAGAGCAAATGTTCATGGAGGAAAAAAACAAAGGAAATTAAATGCGAAGTCGTGACTAGTGAGAAACCACACGGAGGCCTTGACTTTAATACTGCCAGAGCCATTGGGGGAAGTGGTCCCCAAGAGTCGGAACCAAAGGACATTGGCCTGGTATTCCCAAAGCCTGGCCTCTCTCCTGTTTAAAAAAGAAATTGCCATTTAATTTGTTTCTGAGTTTTATTTCTCAAGCGAACCAGCATGGGGCCCCATAATGAGGTTGTGTTTTGGGGAGGTGTTGAAAGACGGGGCGGGGGGGGGAACCATGGAGCTAGGCTCGGTCTCATCTGGAGCGGGTGTGGACCTCGTCAAGTGGTATGGGCTCTCGAGGAGTCAGCATATGGAGCACAGGAGGGAGGGAGAGCTGATAGAGGACTGTTGCTCACACGCAGCCGTGGACAGGAGTCACCATTGGGTCCCCAGCAAACCAGGCAAGGGGCCCCAGAGAGGAAAGCCAACCTGAGCCAAGGGGGTGAGGAAGTGTGTCTGCAGGGAACCAAGAATATCCCTGGTGATGAGAGGGTCTGAGCCAGGTGAGCATCAGGATCTCGGATACAGTTGTACATCAGTATCTAAGGGGGTTGGTTCCAGGATCCCTATGGATACCAAAATAGTCAGATGCTCAAATCCCTTGTATAAGGTGGTCTAGTGTTCCCACAGGGCAAACACATCCTCATACTCTGTAATCCTCTCTAGCTGACTTGTGATGCCTAGCACCCTATATGTGGAGTCTGTGTCGGCAGTCATTTTACTGTATTGTATAGACAAGAAAAAGAAGCCTGTTCGTGTTCAGGATGGACAGAATTTTAAAAGTATCTATTTTTTTTAATGTAATTGACCCCAAGGATGCAGACACAGGATACAGAATGTGTCTATGTTTAGGCAAGAGATTTCTGGTCCAGGGAGCATCAGAAAAAACCTGGTGATTGTTTCTGACAGGCAGAATCTCTGTAACCAACTCTGTTGAGCCAACTCTCTGTACAGAATACAGCAATTTGTGGAAAACCCTGGCAGGGTGCAGGTGTAGACTCTCTGGCATCTCACCCTCCTGTCCTCCCTCCCCTTCCAGATAGAGAGTAGCAGGCTCCTTGACTCCCAAATCACCGTCCCACAAGCTCTCTGCCAGCTGGGCTGGCTCTACCCTCTCTGGCCACCACAATTTATAAAAAATAACTGTGGGGTCATTTGGATGGCCAAAGGAAGGCCAATCCTAAGGTCTGCACCTGTCTTAGCCTGATGCTGCCAGCTGTGAGGACTGACTACTTGATTACTTGAGTGTCTTTGGTGCATCTGACATACATAGGCAATATCATTTCCCAGCAGCCCTAGGAGGGGAGCATTGTCTTTATAGACAATCAGCCTCTAATTGTCCAAAGTGTACTGCAGCAGCCACACTGTGTGTGTGTGGCACTTACGATGTGCTTAGCCCTTTACTAAGGTCTCTGAGTCTGGCCAGGGTCCCATTCAGGTCTTGCCCTAACTGGCCCATCCTGGTTTCTCTCTGTTACCTGCTTGTCCACCCTCCCCCAGAGCTTACCACCTTGCTTAACAGGGGGGGCCTTGTTGCCAGGATATAGTGAAACCCTCAGGTGGTGTTGTAAGGACACAGTACTAATAAATTTGATGCTTCCAACACCCTGAAGTGGGTTTTATGGTCCCTGTTGCACAGATGGGCAAACAGAGGCCATGAAAGCAGATCTGACTTTGTCCACGGTCTCTCTGAGGGATCAGAGCCTCCCTGCTCACTGAAACTGCTCTGTGGTACATTGGAGCAGGTCTGAGATGGGCAGTCACCTCAAAGCACTACCCCATCTCAGAGCTTGCTCCCTCAGCACTGCTGACATTCTGGACCCAACAAGTCTGTGTTGGGGAGATTGTCTCAGGCATCATGGGATATTGAGCAGCCCTTGGGCCTAGAAGATGCCAGAAGCATTCTCTCAGTTGTTAGAATCAAAATTACCTCCAGACATTGCCGTGTGTTCCTGAAAGTAGTCACCTTGTTGATAATAGTGACGGAGAGCCAAACCTGAAGAATTCTAAGCCTTATCAGATGTTCCTGGCCTTGGGCATGGCTGAGGGACACCAGCAGAGAGGAGAGGTGGGGCCCTGAGACCAAGCTTGGCAAGGAGCCGATGCCCTGTCAGCTTTGTGAGTGTGCACCAGAACTTCCAGTCACCTGCAGGCATAGGTGAGCCAAGGTGGGGTAGGTTTGAACCCTGGAGTTCCACAGAGCGGCCACAGTACTTCAGTTCCCTAAGCCTCACATTCCTTATCCGTGGGCTCCGTAATACTGTGCCACAGACATGCTCCATATCTGTGGCAGAGGGAAACTGGTTTGTGTCTTCCAAGTGGCGTTATGGGTCTTCCCTCTGAACTCTGTCCTGTTCAGGTCCCCCAGCTGCCTCCATATAGGTCGCTCAGGACATTGAGTGGAACAAGGACATTATAGCTGGTCCCTTTATCCCCTTCCTTCTGTCCAGCAGTGCCTCTGACCTCAAAGCCTGTCTCCCTACAAATATTTGGATCCACAGCCTTTGCCTCTCACCCCAGGCCAGGGATCTCTCAGATTTACCAGTAAAGACATCCATCTTCATCATCATAAGAGCCCAGGGATGAAGAGGAAAGAGACCCTTGCCTGGGGCATCCAAGCCATTCCTCAGGTGCTATTCATATTGAATTGGCTTAAATGGCAATTAAGCCTGAGCTTGTGGGTCTGGGGAGCCACGGAAGAGCCAGATGGCCTTAAGGGATTTGGTACAGCTTGCCAGGCTTGAAACTTCTGGATCTTTTCCACCAGCCTGGCACACCTATTAGCGTTTCCTGCATCACCCATAGACAAGATGCCATCTGTGATTGTCCCTTCTTCCCAGACGCAGGCTCTCTAACCACTGAGCAGGTGATGTGCAGACTCCCAGGCCCTTGCCACAGAGCATGTGAGTCTGAAGGTCTTGAACAGGGTTTGGGGATGTGATTCAGATGATGGACTGGTTGCCAAGCATATATGAAACCTTGGGTCATCTCTAGCATCACAAGTGTCAGATGAGACAGTGAATGCCCATTTTCTCAGTTCAAGGTTATCTTACATAGGGAGTTCAAGGCCAATTTGGGATCTGTGGAATCCTGGCTCAAAAGAAAAACGTCTTGTGCTAGAGAAATGGCTCAGTGGTTACGAATGTCTGTCTGCTGCTCCTATAGAGGACCGTGGTTTGAGGACCGTGGTTTGGTTTCCAGTATCCAAGTCAATTGGCTCTCAATTGCCTATAAATCCAGCTCCAGGGAATCTGATGCCCTCTTCTGGTCTCCACGGGCACCCATACTCACATGTGCACAGATACTACACATTAATAATAATAATAATAATAATAATAATAATAATAATAACGATAGTAATAATAAAAGTGTTTTTAAAGTTTGGAATGGAGCTCAGAAATTACCATTTTAACTGTCACCCCAGGGGCTGTGTCAGTGAGCATAGACATGACTCAGAGAAACTGAGTCATGCCTGATCCCATTGAAATTGTTTGAGTGAGGATCTATGTGTCAGCTGTGTATGCACACAGCATGCTTCAGTGTTTTTTTCTGGGAATAATGAAATTTAAAGAGGTTTTCATTTTTTTCTGTACTTTCTAAATTTTTATAATGATCTTATAATTTTAAGTAAGTAGAAGAAGCCACCAAGTGTTTCCCTCAGGTTGGGAAGAACAGATATATTTCAGAGGAAATACTACATGTGAAGTATGTTTTGGAGAAATATGACCATAGAGACAATCTCTTTGTTTTAATTATTTCTTTTATTTTTGAGATTAATATAATTACATCATTTCTCTCTTCCCTTTCCTCCCTCTAGGCCTTCTCATATACCTCTTCTTTCTCTCTTTCAAATCCATACGTAGCCTCTTTTTTCATTAGTTGTTGTTACATACATATATGTACACACAGAGATATATATTCCTGAATACATAAAACAACTTTCTCAGTCTGTAAAATATTACTTGTGTGTGTGTGTGTGTGCGTGTGCGTGTGCGTGTGTGTGTGTGTGTGTGTGTGTGTGTGTGTGTGCGCGTGCGTGTGTGTTTTGAGGACTGACCATTTGGTATTGGATAACCAGTTGGTCTGCTCTTCCCTGGGGAAGATTATTTCTCCTCCCTCTTGGCATTCCTTTGTTGTCTGTATGTCCTTGTTCTGCTCATGTTTCAGCAGTCACGGTGATGAGACTTTATGGGTGCAGCTTCCCACATTCCTGGGAGACACAATTTAACAGCAAATTCGATGATCCTCTTACAGTCTTTCTGCCTCTTCTTCCGCAGTGATCCCTGAGCCTTAGGTGCTGAAGTGCTTTGTGGATATGTCCGCTGGGACTGGACTCCACAACTCTGAATTTTGATTGGTTGTGGTTTTCTGTAATGGTCTCTGTCTATTGCCAAGAGAAATTTCCTTGATGAGGGGGTGAGGTCCACGCTTATATCTGAAGCAATCTCTTTTAACTCCTAGAACATGTCTCTTTCTCAGTGGCTACCAGCTCCTCAGCCTGCCTACCCCTAGGTGCTTGCAGATGGGAGGAATGTCCCACCTTCCATTTTCAGATAATCTGTTTTTTTTTGGCAAAGCCAGAGGCAGAATTGTATCTGAGAATTTGGGCCTGTGGCCTTGAGCTAGACAGCAGGGCCTCCCCTGTCTCCTGCCCCTCCTTCGCCTAGTCTTTGGGGTCCTGGGCCTGGTGAGTTCTCCCTCTGTCCCGCTCCCTGCTTCTCCCTGCACTCCCACTGGCCAGGCAGAGCTGGGATGGCAATTTTACAGGGCTGTTATTACTTCATTGTTGCCCACATTGGGCCCCACAGCCACTCTGTGCGCCAGCCAGACCTTTCCAGAGAAACGGTTTCCTACGCCTTTACAACGTGAGAGGAAAAAAGGGGCCGTTGGATTTATGGAAACTATATAAAGTTTATGGAGTCTTGGCAGGCCTGAAGTAGGAATTCCTGCAGGAGGGGGGCACGTTTTGAAATGGAGACTGCCATGTAAGTGCATTGGGCCTGTCGAGACACCAGACAAAAATCCCTAAGTTCAGGGTGTGCTGTGTGAGCTAGGGCCAGGGAAACCAGCCTGGAGACAGAGGCTGCTAGGGATGGTCTCAGGATGACTTCAAGCACTCCCATAGCATTCCTCGGCATGGCTGTCCTCATTCTGTGGAGTGTGAACTTGCCCAGGGTTGTGCAGTGTGACATGAAGTGATTGTGCTGGGCAGTCTGGAGTTCCCTCAGACTCTTCTGTGTATTGAGTGATGTGTCCCAGTTTTAAATACTGAAAATATGTCCTTCATATCCTCTTTCAGTTTGGAACGTGTCTGCAATTTGTGATTGTGTCTGTCTGTCCCCTGCTAGCCATCAGTCATCACTATACCCCTCTTGTAGAAGATGATTTATGTTCAGGTTTGCCCACAGAGATTGTTGGGGACAGAAGCAAAGCCACCTCAGGGTTGGGTCTAAATCAGGGCAGTGTTTGAATACACAGCCTTTGCCTTCAGGAGTCCCTCTGTGCCCCACTTCTCCTATAGGACCTGCAAAGAGTACCCTATGGAATACAATGTCACCTGTCCCCATCCCTGTCACCCTGGGCTCTTCTAATCCATTTTCCCTTTCATTTGTACCATGTGATATCTTTGTTTCTCTCTCCTAGTTGTCTGAATTCTTGGAGTGCAGATTCTGTGAATGCTTAATTCGTCATTGCTGACAGGGCCTGGCATGGCTCCAGCGTCTAGTAATCCTTGTATAAATATCAGCTGGGAGTGTGGATGGGTGAGTGGATGGATGGGCAGGTAGATGGTTGAGTGGGTAAGTGGATGCCATGTTGGGCAGGTGAATAGGTGGATAGTTATGTGGGTGGTAGACGGATAGACAGATGGAGGAATGGTAGGAGATAAGTGGTTGGTTGAATGGATGGATGAGTAGAAGAGGTTATGTGGTTGTGGATCAGTGGGTAGATGGGAGGGCATATGTAGACCAACAGACACCCCTATTCACATTTGTACCCCCACATGCCGTTAAGCTGTGAGTTCTCTCTTAGCCTTCTTACTAAATGCTTTTCTGTTTCAGGACTATGCTTCACTCTCTCTGAGGCCAGCTGGAGAAGCTAGCCTGGGTGTTTGAATGTGTGTGTGTAAATACTTTACAATCCCCATAAACTTGTTTAAAGACAGATGAGGGTGAAAGTATAAACTCGGGCAGCCTTTGGGGAGGGCAGTTTGGAAGTGGCTGTTAAAATTTTAAATGTGCCTACCACTAAGACCCAGCAGCCCCACTTTGAGCTGTCAAGGATGAGAAATGCATTCACATGCTTGTGCACAAAGAGCTGTGTGCCGGGGTGCTGGTGCAAGGCTGCACATTGGGGTGTCACTCCTGTTAGTGGCAGATTAAAAGTTGTCACAGCGTCCATTGAGCAGGGGATGGTAGCCCAGGAAGTACCCTGGAAAACTTCAGCCACCAAAAAGATCAAGATATATCTATGTACAGAGGTGGGCAGTTCTCAACTGGAGCTTGAGATGGGTCTCTCCAGCTTTCGGAAGTCTCTGGGATTCTGAGACTCAGTCATCTCAGCAAGTGCCTCCTTGTCCTAACTCTTACTTCTGCCAACTGTTCCTTTCCCTCTCCAGGAAGCACAGCCTGCCAGAATCAAAGCTTTAAATCTCAAGCCTACTTGTCAGTGACCTTCTTTAGAAAAGGAGACGGATGAGAGGAAAGCAGTTATGGGCATAATTACTGTCTGCTCTTCAATTAAAAAGCATGAACGGCACAATATTAAAACCTGATTTATGGGTGCCACTATCTACCTAATAATGTGGCCAAGAGCCCAAAAGCACTGTAGTCATTACGGAAAAGCGAAGCCTTTTTCTCGGGCGGCAGACAGATTGGCTCTCAATTTCTCCTTGCTAAAGGAGTATGAAATGTTTTCTCCCATCTCGAGTGTGTTCTTCTACTGTGCTGAAATCCGGAACTTAGTAATCTGGGGGTAAATTAGGAGTTGTCTGGCTCAGCACCCCAGGAAAGTTTCACTGAGAGGCATGGAGGCTGGACACCAAGGTGGCAGCCACCATAGGCCACCGCGCATCAAGATATAGATTCTGGTGCTATGACCCTCAGAGGAACACCACCTAGGTCTTTAATGGGTCTGGGATGGCTAGGACCTCAGAGCTCAGGAGGGAGGGGGAGGAAGGGAGGGGCATTTAGCCCCAGTTTATTCATCTGTAAAGTATGTGTGCGTAAAACATGTGTGTTCATGTGTGTGTGTGTGTGTGTGTGTGTGTGTGTGTGTGTGTGTGTGCATGTATACATATATATATATATGTGATATATGTGGGAGTGTGTATAATGCTTGTGTGTGGATAGGTATGTACCCACACAGATGTGCACATGTGGAGACCAGAGGTTGTCTGGTATCTTCCTCTATTGCTCTCTGGTCTATGTGAGACATGGTCTCTCACTGAACTTGAGGCTTGCTGTACCATCTAGGCTGGCTGGCCAGGGGTCCCCCAGGACCCACCTTTTTCCCCAGACTGGGGTTGCAGAGATACACTGAGGCACCTAGCTTCTACATGGGCACTGAGGATTTGAACTCAGGTCTTCATGCATACAGAGCAAGCATTTTACCCACTGAGCCATCTCCCCAGGCCCTAATCAGTGATTTTCTTAATTTCTTTCTTTCTTTTTCTTTTCTTTTTTTTTTTTTTTTTTTGAGACAGGGTTTGACACCTTTCCTGGAACTCACTCTGTAGCCCAGGCTGGCCTCGAACTCACAGAGATCCGCCTGCCTCTGCCTCCTGAGAGCTGAGATTAAAAGCATGCGCCACCACCACCTGGCCATTGTTGCTGGTACAGGTTATCAGGGAGAGATGGAACTGAACACACACTTTTCATCTCCAGGGTAACGGCTGATGTGGGGGCAGACCTGAGGTGATTCCCAGCTCTGCTTTCTGTTGTCCATCCTTAGGACAGTTTCTCCTTAGCAATTGTTGTTGCTAAGGGGGGGGGGGGGTTGTAAGGCCTACAGTTTAATAAACAACAGAACTTAATTGATGGATGCCAGTGCCCTGCACAATGAATGCTTCTTACTAAGAAGCATGGTGAGAGAATGCTCTCCTCTTCCAGAAGGGATCCACAGTTTAGGGCTGTCCACTCACCACGGCTAGGCAGCAAGTGTCTGCAGAATCTTCCATTCTTAGCTCTAAAAGTAAAAGCTACAAATCTGGGCATGGCGACACATGCATATAATCCCAGAACTACGGAGGCAGGAGGGTCCCGAGTTGGAAGCCATCCTTGATCTTATCACAAAACACCTGGAAACTTGGGAGTGGACACCTCATCCTCAGCTTGCTGAGCAGAAGTGGGGATGGGAGAATGGCCTGAACCAGGAAGCTGGAAGGTGACGGAGTCTGACCCTAAGATTGGGAGACTATTTCTCCAACACCCCAGCACATCCCAGAGCTCCCATCCCAATCCCTAACCATTGGCTCCATCCCAGCCTGGGACTGAGCCAGAGGTGCTCTGGGATTAGAGATGCCCTCTACTATGTCTGGCTTTCCCTGGGTTCTGGGCATCCTGATTCTGGTCCTCATGCTTGCCTGGTGAGGGCTTTACCCACTGAACCATCTCCCCATCCCGTGGTTCTGTACCCCTACCTCTAGGCAGCTGCATAGCCTGTGTCTTTGTGTATGACTATTTCACTTCCCGCCAGAGCTTCACCTTATGGCCGGATGGTTGGACACTCACAGTCAGTGTGAATTCATGGGGTACTTAGAGGCTCAAGCTTGGGCTGGAAACCTGGGATCAGGTGCTGCATAAGGCCCTGGTGCCCCCCTTCTGTGAATAGTTCTGCTCATGCTGGAGACCCTAGAGAGGACCCTGCAGGGGACAGTCTGCCATCTGCCTATGTGGAATCTCCCTGGGAAGGGAAGGCAAGATTTTGCCCATGTTTCTTCTGCGCCCTGGTTAATGGTCTTTCTTTGTTTTCAGTTGAGAGGGAAAATGTGCAGAAGAGGACTTTTACACGATGGATAAACCTGCACCTTGAAAAGGCAAGTGGGGGTCTGGGAGCTGGTGAGTGAAGCGTTCACCTGTGTTCACCTGCAACTACACTGATGTTCTGTAGGATGGCAGGGAGGAGACATGACTCCCCTTCCCCCACACCACTCTGCACATGAGTGTGCTGTGTGTGTGTGTGTGTGTGTGTGTGTGTGTGTGTGTGTGACTTTGTGTGCTGTATAGTATGTATGTGTGTGGACATGTTTGTGTTAATGTATGTAAGTGTGTGGAAGTCAGAGGACAGCCTTGGGTGTCAGTCCTTACCTGCCACCTTGTTGAGACAAGATCTTTTGCTCACTGCTATACACACCAGGCTAGCCCATTCATGAGCTTCTGTGGATTTACCCATTTCCACCTCCCATCTCGACCTAGGTGCACAGGGATTACAAACGCACACTACCACATCTGGGTTCTGGGTGTCGGAACTCCGTCCCCAGACTTCTATGGCGAGGGCTCTGTGCACTAAGCCATCTCCCCAGCCTGTGGCTCTGTGCGTTTGTGTCTTTATGGGTGTCCTCTCACTGCTGTCCACGCTCAGCGTGGGAAGCAGACACAGCAGCTCTGTGATTACCGGGGTAGCTGGGGAGGAGTATCCATGAGTGGACAGTGAAAGGTGTTTCATGTTGAACAATTCCAGTGCTTCCATGGACAGAAGACCATCTCTCTCCAGCTCAGACATGATCCAGCTGTCCACTCTGGGGCTGCTGGCAGCCATCGGCAGTCATTTGAACTGACTTATGCAAGAGCTGTGAACATCCTTTAGCAAAGCCACTTTAACATTGCGGTTAAGAGCCGTACTCTGTATCAGGCAGCCTGCTTCATGTCACACATTGCCAGGTCTCCTTGAATCCTCCCTTAGCCCAGAATAGACTGTGAGGATGAGGACATGGGTGCCCACATGTCCCAGGGCTTTCCTGAGCTCTTCTGCAGCTTCTCGGTGGCTCTTCTCTTTCCCCTTCCTTCTCACGTTCTTTGGCCGTGCAACTTGAGTTTTACATTGTGTCTACAAGCTGCTGCTGCACACACAAGCTGCACACACAAGCTGCTGCTGCACACACAAGCTGCACACACAAGCTGCTGCTGCACACACAAGCTGCACACACAAGCTCACACACAAGCTGCGGCTGCACACACAAGCTGCACACATAATCTGCACACACAAGCTGCACACATAAGCTGCACACACAAGCTGCGGCTGCACACACAAGCTGCACACACAAGCTGCACACACAAGCTGCGGCTGCACACACAAGCTGCACACATAAGCTGCACACACAAGCTGCACACACAAGCTGCTGCCACACACACAAGCTGCTACTGTACACATGGCACCGAGGCAGCTGATGCAGTCCCAGGCAGGAGGAGCTGAGGAGGAGAGGAGAGAAGAGGCGAGCAGGTGAACAACACTCAGAAAAGGGAGGGATGCCTGCAGAAACGCAAGCTCCCGTGCATGCAAGGCTGGACCTGTGAACCCTGGGAATATAATTGTCCCAAGTGTCCTGAGGCTGCAGGAACAAACACACTTCTTGACTTTTTTTTTTTTTTTTTTTTAAAGCTGATATATGGAGCTGAGGATGGGGAGCAGTTGGTAGGGTGCTTACTCAAGCATACACAAAGCCCTAGGTTCGATTCCTAGCACCACATAAGCCAGGTGTGGTGATACACATCTGTAATCCCAGCAACTTGGGAGGTGGAGGCAGGAAAATCAGAAGTTCAGGTTGTCCTTGGCCAGCCTGGGCTACATGAGACCATCTTGGGAAAAAGCCAGATGATTTGATGCTTCTTGTATCAACACCACCTCTTCTTCCCTGTGGGCACTCTCTTGTTCTCCATCTACACTCCCCCACCAGTCTCCCCGTCTTCTGGAAGCTAGCTGTACCCCCACTGTAGGGAATTTCAAGCATTTCTCTCCTCTTCAAAGGTAAGAGCACAACCATTGATGGCCTGGAACGGTGGTTCTCGACCTGTAGGTCACGACCCCCAGGGGGTTGTTGAATGACCCTTTCACAAGGGTCACATATCAGATATTTCTATCATGATTCATAATATTAGCAAAATTATACTTAGGAATTAGCAATGAAAATAATCTATGGTTGGGGGTCACCACAACATGAAGAACTGTATTAGAGGATCACAGCATTAGGAAGGTTGAGAACCACTGATCTGGAAGAAACCAGTTATTGGAAAGCAGGAAGCAGCGCTCCCAACTGAAGCAGTTCACTTTCACACTTGACTATGTCCTGAGCAGGCACATGTGTCCCATCCCTCCTTCAGCACGGGTGACATGGCGCTGTCACATCACCTGCGAGCGTCTGGGCCATGAGATGGAAAATGACAGGGATCACACTTGAAGCATGATAAATCCTTTGCTGGTTGTTTTGACCGCGGGCACATTTTTGGCATTGCTCATAAAGTGAAACATGACTGGGGTTTGGGGAGGACAGAAAAGGAAAGCCAGTCCCCAAATCTGAGCTTGGTGAGCTCCTAAATTAATGCCTGATGCATGTCAGCCTGGTTGAGAAGTCTTAGCAGGGGAGAGGGCAGAGCCAGAAAGTCTTTCTTCTTTTTATAGTAAAAATAAATAATACTGGAAAGAGCAGAGAGTCGTGTAACAAATGCCCCACACTTACCTGCCACCCAGTGGGAACCTCTTTGAGCATGCATTGGTCATGTCAAGGACATTCTCCTCAGCCAGACCTGCGCTTGTCCCTTTTGGTGGGGGTCGGGGTCGGGTAGGTAGCATGTAGCACCCATTCTGAAGATAAATCAGACAGCACCTGAAAGTGATGCGTAATAAGCAGAGAGAAATTAACGGCCCCATTTCCAGCCTTGAGACTTCTAAAAACAACCTTTCGTGAGAAGGAAACCTAGGAAGTCCTTGGTGAATTGGGCTTAACTGCAATTTGAAGGCTGTCAGGAATATTTACAGAGTCTCTGGCTTCTGGAAAAATTCCTTAATTTACAGAAGGAGTTCGGTCATGCAGAAACCCCTGGGGAAGTGAGGGGTACTGTGGCTCCAGCCAGAGCAGACTCCTGAAGCCTGGGGAATGTTGGTCCAGGGAGTGTTTGGGCTAGAGTGGTTTCCGTCTAGCCCCCTGCCGTCCAGTGGCGGACTCTGGCCAAGGTCGTCTTTGATGCAGCGGCCCTTCCAGGCACAGCCGATGGAAATTAGCCTGGGGTCAGACTCTACCCCTGTCAGGCAGCTAACTGGAAATTTTGTTAGCCCATTCATCAGGGGTGTTTTGTTGGGGTCTTTTAAAAGGAAGTAGTCTGCCAGGCCAGGAATGTGACTGAGGCTGCAGGATTTGCAAAGAAAATACATTGCCTTTTGGTTCAGACTCACTGATGCCCTGGAGGCCACGCCCCCCCTTTTTTTGTGTGCACCTGTAGGTAGCCTCATCCTATATTTTGGCTAACTGGGGCAGGGAACTGGGACTCATATAAAGGGTGAGGAAGTGCCACCTTCCTTAATAAGCAGTAAAACGCAGGCCCACCAAGGGGCCACGGAAGGAAGGAGGCATTCCCTGAGAAAGTGCTGGCTGAACTAACATTGTGTTGAGATTTTCCTTACCCCTGGGTGTGTGCTGGGAAGAGCTGCCACTGCCCTGGTTATGAAGGGGCACTGCATCCTGTTTCCCATTGTCCCTGAGGGTACATGTAGCATCCAGTCACTCCCTTAACCTGGATAGAAGGTAAGGGGGAATTCCAACCAAGGCCACAGGAGCTCAAGAATGCAGGCCTCGGATCCGCTGTTACATGAATCTCCATTGCATTCATTTCGACTGTTGAAGGCCAGAGGCAGGAAACAGGATTTTACCAAATAGCTATTTGATGATCACCCAGCCTCTTTGAGCCTCAGTTTCCCCAAATCTGAAGTGAAGGCTTGCACTAGGTAATTTCCCGTGAGCCCTAACAGAATGTGTGTGTGTGTGTGTGTGTGTGTGTGTGTGTGTGTGTGTGTGTGTGTTTTAATGGGTGTGCTGATGCATGTGTATGCGTAGAAAATGGGTGCGTGTGGAGGCTAGAGGTTAACCTCAAGTGTTGTTTCTAAGAAGCAACCCACCCTGTTTTTTGAGACAGCATCTCTTCCTGGGACTGGGCTCACTGATTCAGCAAAGCTGGTTGGCCACCAAGCTTCAGGGGGCCCCCTGTATCTCCCTCCCAGCATTGGGATAACAGCTTTTTACGTGGGCACTGGGGGGGTGGTGAACCCAGGTCTTCATGCTTGTGCAGCAGCAGGCGCTTTATCAACTGAGCCATTGTCACCCCGGACTTGAAATTCTTTTATGCTTGGGAAGCCTCTGGGGGCGTGCCATTTCTTTCTCTCCTTAAATGGAAGCCTGAATGTGACCCAGCCCTGGGGTCTGAGATCTCATGTGAGGTGGGCCTCCAAAGCCACTTAATCAGTTCCCTGTTGCTGAATCCCTTACACAGTTCTCCTGCCGAGCTGTCCCACACCAGCTGACCAGAGGTCCCTTCCAGGTCGATGGGCTTCTGACTCCACAGATGATCCTTCTGCCTGCAAGTTTCTCTCTCTTTAAAAAAAATTATTTAACTTTATGTGCATTGGTGTGAAGGTGTCAGATCCCCCGGAACTGGAGTTACAGAGCTGTGAGCAGCCATGTGGGTGCTAGGAATTGAACCCGGGCCCTCTGGAAGAGCAGCCACTGCTCTGAACCCCTGAGCCATCTCTCCAGCCCCACAAGTTTCTCCCTTGAGCAAGAACTGTATGGTGAAGTAGTTCTGTTGATCACCCAGGTCACTAATGGGCTTCTTTTCCTCCTGTCCTACAGTGTGACCCACCTCTAGAAGTTACGGACCTGTTCGTTGATATCCAAGATGGCAAAATCCTGATGGCTTTGCTGGAAGTCCTCTCCGGGCGAAATCTGGTATGTGGTGTGTTGGGAAAAATGCAGAAGGAAGTACTTCCAAAGGCTTTGTTTTTATTTGGGCGTCAGCCTTTCATCACTGTGACAAAGCACCCCAGTCAGCTATTTCAAGGAGGAAGGGTTTGTTGGGGCTCATGGGTTCAGAAGTGGCTATGGCCACTTGGTCCTGTTGCTTTGGGCCTGAGAAAAGACGGCACATCACAAGAATGTGTCGCAGGGAAGCTTCTTATCTTGTGGCAGCAAAAAGAAAGGGACCAGGGATCCCAATATCATCCTCAAGGGCACAGCTCCAAAGACCTAACTTCCTCCCATCAGGCCCCACCTCCTAAAGGTTCCATCACCAGCCGGTAGCCCCATAGCCTGGTGTGTGTAGGCCAATGACACCTGAAGGCTGTAGGCAACCATGACATCGGGTATACATGCATGCACATATCCACACAGAGTGTAACTTAGTATGCGGAAATGCTGAAGGGTGACATTCCTTTATAATGTGAGGTGGGGCACTGGTGAGATTACTCAGTAGCTAAGAGCACTTCCTGCTCTTCCAGAGGACCTAAGTTCTGTTCCAAGCACCCACATCGGACAGCTCACGATGGTCTCTAAGTCCCGGTACTCGTCTCTGCCCTCTGAGGGCACCTGCACACATATGCATAAATAAATTGAAAATAAAGAGGGACATGAGAGCTGGAGAGATAGCTCAGCAGTTAAGAACACTGGCTGCTCTTGCAAGAGGACGCAGGTTCAATTCTCAGCACCACATGGGAGCCTATAACCATTCTAACTCCAGTTCAAGGGTATCTGATGCCCTTTTGTGGCCTCTGCAGACACTGCACACACATGGTACACATATACACATGCACTCACATACATAAAATAAAAACAAGTGAATCTTAAAGAAAATGAATGATATGAACATATGTAACTGAGTAGTATCTGTTTTTCTTTTATTATTAATATTATTTTGTTATTGTGTATTTGTGCACACATATTGGGGGTGTGCATGTAATAAGCTGTCCATATAGAGATCAGAGGACAACTTGAGGAAGTTAGTTCTCTCCTTCCCTTGTGGGTTCCTGGGATTGAACTCAGGTCACCAGGCTTGCATGACAAGCACTTTTACTTACGGGTCCACATCTTTTTCAGTTTGTTGTTTGTTTTTAAAGCAAACCTGTTTTAGTAGGTAAAGAAGTAAGTGAATGCCCGGTGTTTTCAGTGAGCCTGTGATGGTTAAGAATTGAAATTGAAGGATCAAGTTAGCTAAGCTTTGTGCTAACCAGAGTTACAGCTTAAAATTAGGGAAGGCCTAATTTTAGGCTTTAGGCTGTTGGATGAGAATAGGTAGCCTCTCAGTGCTAGGAGCACCCATTAGTGTAGCCACCAAAAATGTTCCCAAGCATTGTCAGATGTGCCCCACCACAACCCCCAGGGTGGCAAATGATCCAGTCCAAGATGCCAGTCATAGGGTCTGGGGAAATGGCCCAGCAGTTAAGCATGATTATGGCTCTTGTGGACGGCTGGAGTTTGATTCACAGCATCCACATTGGGTGGCTCACCACCGCCTGTAGCTCCAGCCCCAGAGAATCCAAAGTACTCTTCCAGCCTCCACTTCCCCCGGCATCTGCACCTATGCGGTCCTTTATGCTGGACACAGGTGCCGTGAGAGATGCAGCACAATACAGCCCGCTCTGGCTCTGGACCTGACTTGAAAAGCATGACTTCTTGCCCGGCGTGCTGGCACGCTCCTTTAGTCCCAGCACTCGGGAGGCAGAGGCAGGAGGATCTCTGTGAGATCGAGGCCAGCCTGGTCTACATGATGAGTTCCAGGACAGCCAGGGCTACACAGAGAAACCCTGTCTCAAAACAGACAAACAGACAACAAATGGCAGGACTTCTCTTCTCAGACCCATGGGGTTGAGGCCTGTCACACCCATTCACACTCACAACATAGAAGATGCCCGTGAGTGCACTCAGGGCAGACAGCTGTGCAAAGCTGGGCGAGGCATTCTCACTCAGCAGGTCTCAGTGAACAAGCTGCAGGGCCCCCCAAAGACTTCCTAAGAAAGCGAATTCTGAGCCCTCGTTCTATGTTCCCAATAGGCAGGCTCCCACTTTGAAGCCAGGGCCCATGGCAACAACCTTCATGTCCTTGACCTTTGACCCCGCAGCTCAGCAAAAAAAAAAAAAAAAGAGTCCTCTGCTGCCTATTGGTAGAGCACAGTGGGTCCTTTCAGTGGGAACTGGCACGTGTGTTCTCTGGAGACGAGCTCACTGTGGCACTCTGTGCAGAACTCACGCTGTCAGGATTGGAGCTGCAGCCTGCAGCTGGCTTTTGTGCATTCTCCCCCAAGCCCCGTGTGAAAAAGTGCTTAGCCAGAAACCAGCCACATCTGCTGCTGCTGCTGCTGCTGCTGCTGCTGCTGCTGCTGCTGCTGGGGAGGCTGAGCAGAGCGGTGATGAGGAAGACCGCAAGCTCGCTTCCCTAACCGAAGAGTCGCGTGTGCTATG
Organism: Peromyscus eremicus; assembly: GCF_949786415.1. Taxonomy (NCBI): domain Eukaryota; kingdom Metazoa; phylum Chordata; class Mammalia; order Rodentia; family Cricetidae; genus Peromyscus; species Peromyscus eremicus. The sequence goes on along the minus strand of NC_081430.1, from coordinate 52,368,084 downwards.
AGAGCATGCTACTGCAGGTCCCTAGAGGAGGGAGGCTGCTGGCTGGAGAGAAAGCTAGACACGTTTGTCCCATGTCGAGATTCCCTGTTCCCCATCTCCAGCGAGTCAGGTCCCAGGATCCCAGTGTCACAGTGGCATTTGGATAGTGTTTTCAACACCATCCCTAACCTTCTCCAAAAGGAAATGATAAAGGACAGGCGCTCACTGTGGTCCTGGGGCACTACCGCGCCTGCACCTGCTTAGCGGTGTCTTCTCTTGTTTTTCAGCTGCATGAATACAAATCCTCATCACATCGTATTTTTCGGTTGAACAACATAGCAAAAGCACTTAAGTTTCTGGAAGATAGCAATGTAAGTATCTGAAGCCCACCTCGATAACACACGCTTGCCCCGGGGAGAAAGGGCAGAATTTTGAAGTTTGGTGTGGTCGTGAGGGAAGTGTAGAAAGTTTTAATAGCGGGAATAGCCAACCCCTCCCAAGCTCGGGGTGAAGGAAAGTCACTTGGAGAAGCTACATTTTGGGATGTTGTCCCAATGTCCTGCCCACCCTGTCTGTGCCTGTGGGTGGGCAGTCTGAGGTGGGGGGGCAGCAGCTGGTGGGTTCCCAGAGCTGTGGGATTCATTGCTAGAAAGTAGCTTTCTCTTGGAACTTGAGGACTTGGCGGTCAGTGTGGCAGAGGGAATGGTAGCAGCCTGGCTTTGTCGTGAGGATTTCTGGATCCTCATTTGGAACTGTTTCTTGTCCTTCACAGGTGGGAAGGGGAGGTCCAGGGGTGACATCCCCAAAGCCTCCTTTCTTTTTGGTTTTTCGAGACAGGATTTCTCTGTGTAGCTTTGTGCCTTTCCTGGAGCTCACTCTGTAGCCCAGGCTGGCCTCGAACTCACAGAGATTCGCCTGCCTCTGCCTCCAGAGTGCTGGGATTAAAGGCGTGCGCCACCACTGCCTGGCTAAGCCTCCTTTCACTGGTTTGTTTCTGGACTGATCTGGGTAAAAACAGTCTTCAGCTTGTCTCACCCGTTGACACAAAGTAAACATTACCCCAAGATGCAGCTCCTTTGAGGTTCTGTGTGTAAGACAGGCAGATGTGCACTATCTCAGCAGAAAGGGAACCGGGGGAAGGATGTCCAGTAGCTCATGAAGGGACCCAGAGAATCGAGGATGGAGCCTGGGAAAAGCCGGGTACCTAGACCGTCTCAGAACCTGCTGAAGGACGGGAGCAGGCATGATTCTGCTTTTCTGACTGCTCTCCTCCAGCCCGGGGAAGGTGTTCACCACCGCAGTGTTGTCCTGAGCAGAATGATGTGATGTCAAGTGGAGTGGGAAGCCCAGTTACCACCACAGAGGAGGGGGGATCTGTCTCCCAGTCGCCACACAATAGAGAAAGTCCTGGATGCCAAAGGTTCAGATGATGGTGATCACAAAACACCCCAGTACACCTTTGATATCAGAGCCTTTAAAGGTGAATACAGACCAGGAATTTATCAGCTGAGGGATGGATCAGCACTCCTGTGGAATATTACTTGGTTGTGAAAAATAATTTGGTGCTGAGGTGTTATGGCATAGGACCTCAAGAGCACAGTGTACTGAGTGACAGAAGCCAGGCCGACATGAAGAGTGCTTCTTACATGATTCCATCCACGTGAAATTCCTGTGGTGGAGAAGTAGACTGATTAGTGGTGGCTTAGGCCTGAGAGGAGGTAGAGGGATGCAGGATGATGACTCGTGGGTTCAGGGCCATTCTTAGAAATGGTAAATGTGGTCCACAATCTGCTGAAGTGGTGTTCACACAAGTCTGCAAATATACCAAACCCACTGAATCAAATGCTCTAAATGAACAATGTTGGCCTCATCTCAGTGAAGTCGTTTGAAATACAAGCCCTTCCCAGATTCACTTAAGGGCTCCCTCTGTGGGCTCAGGCACACTGTCAGCCTCTACTTGAGCGAGGATCAGCCTTGCCTTAGTGTGACTAGGCTTCAGTTTCCAATCCTGGCCTCCCCACTCACTTCTAGGGATTATGGGGAAATCACGTACCTCTCTAAATAGAGGGATCAGAAACAGAACTCTCCTCAGAGAACTGTTGAGGAGGTGGTGTGCCTGCCCCCGCCAAGGGTGGTGTGCCCACCCCCGCCAAGTGTGGTGTGGCCGTTCCCTGCCACCTCCCTGGCTTGACTGACTTGTGATGACACTCACCTGTGTTCCATCCATTTACTTTCCTGAAGCAGTGTCCCCTCTGAATTCCAAAGGAGCCCTTATTTGGGAGAGGACATGAGTGGGGACTTCATGCACCTGCAAATGTTACTCCTTCTCCTTCTGCCTTAGGAGATTGTGAGATGGTCTCCCACTGTTAATGCCCACATGGGGGTCTGGTCACAGTTACCCAGGCATGTCATAGGCTTCCATCTGAGTGTCTTTGTGGACCTGGGCTATACATAGCATTGGGGAGAATCAGTTAATAAGATGCACATGAGCCTTGGAGATGGTTGGGGTCCAGAGGAAAGAGCGTTCATGCAGGCAACATGCTGTTTGGCACTCCAAGGCACAAAGAGGAGCCTCAGCCCCACAGAGATGAGGATATGTGGCCTGAGGAGTCTTCACATGAGGGTGTTCCTGCCATAGAGGAATCGAAGTGCACGTGGTGCCATGGGAAAGCGTGGCAGAGGCTGAGAAGGCCTGCCCTTCTGTACTCCACGTGTGAGCCTTTCCAGGCTGTCTGCTCTAGCACCCTCACAGGACCACAGACCACTGACCCCACTTTCCCCTTTTTTTATTTATTTATTTTGTAGCAACAGTTAGAAACATCTCAGCGTGGATAGATGGTAACTCAGTGCCTCGTTTGGCTCCGTTTCCCAGGCAGGGGGATGATGACCTAGGAGGAAGGTGATGATGGAGAGGACAAGATAACCTCCCTGAAGCATGCTGTGTCCCATTCCCAGAAAACACAAAATTACTCAGGGAGCCTTGTGTGTCCCACTTTGTGCCACTGCCTGGATTCCAAGAAGGGCAGGCCTCAGTGGCTTTGCTGGGTCCTTGGTGGCAGTGCCCACAGCTGGGTAGGAAGTAGGTGCAAACAGCAACCAAACCTGCTGTTCTGGGGTTCTGGGACCAGCCAGTGTACACCCGTTCCTCCTTTCTACTGTGGGTTACAGAGAGCCTCCCCCTGGGACCATCTCAGACCTCCAGTTAAGTTACTCAGGCCAAGCCTTGGCTTTGTCACCTTTGAAATGGGGACACTGAGAGCATTAAAGGAACTAACTTGGGAAGCCATTGTCATGAAAGCTCCCGATTGAGTCACCTCTCTAAACCTGTCCGCTCAGAGGAGAGAAAGGATGGTCCTGTAACCCAGTGATCTTACTGTATGCAGTGAGGCATAACGAGCTGAGTTAGGGGGAAGAGGAGGGGAGAGTGTCCCTGGAAAGCTGCAGTGTGATGATTTTATTGTCCGTCCATCACCATGGATGGAAGAAGGGGGACTGTACATTGAAGATGAGGATGAGAGTCCCTTTAAGTATTTGCAGTTCACTGGACTGGAATGTTCTCTATCTCTGCAAACCCAGGGATATTTCCAGGAAGGACTTGGAGAGCAGACAGGAGCATCCCAACAAGTGATTGGTTATGTGGGGTAAATGATGGTGGAGGAACATGGACCGAATATTGGCTCCGAGTTTGATGGGCTGTGTACCTCTTAGTATTGACAACTTCCTTCCTGGCCTCCGGTCTGCCGGCGATGAGCCCGTGTTGTCTCAATTACCTTCTTGGCAGCGGCTGTGAACGGCCCGTCAGCCAGGGAGCTGGGCAGTCAGTCTCAATTAGGCTACCCCAGGCCTAACTGGTGTTGTCAGAGCCCCCAATAAACCGATAAGATCAGAGACCCGAGCCAAGACAGTTTAAAGACCCATGATGGAGAGGGAGAGTGGAGAGAAAAACTGCTGTATGACAGACAACCTCTCTAAGTTTTTCCTCCCCTAAGTGTCCCGGGATAGAGTGTGCAGTGTGGCTTTTAAAAGGTTGCTCTGATTAGCTCACTTCATCCCCCCTTCCCCTGAAGACAGCTGTGTACATTTGTGAAGGGTTGCTCAACGGGGAGAGGAAATGGAGGAGAATCCTGGATGGCCTGCACAGCCTCGCTCATCCTGCTCGCTCTCTGGCCCTTTGCAGAGAGGTTGGCAGAAGGCTGAACCTCGGGCTCAGATGCCGTGTGCAGAATGAAATGTTGGCTGTAGGCAGTGACCCTCCATCCTGAGCCCACACAGGAGACCCAGTGTGTGTTCAAATGCAGAATGGGCTTGGCAGGGTGGCTTGGTGGGTCAAGCCCTTGCTGCTTAAGATGACCCGAGTTTTGATACTTGATAGCTAAAAACTTGCATAAAAATAAGTAAGAAAAAGGTGGAGCCTGGTAGAGGAAGACAGGACATCAACCTCTAGCCTCCGTAGGCACAGATGTAAAATGAAGACTGTGGGTATTGAGGAAATGCACCTCCCTAACTAGGTACTGGGGTGCTGCAGGTTCAGGGGATGCAAGTAGCCTTAGGAGTTCACCAGGAACATCTTTGTGTGGTCAGACACGGGTGAAATAAACGAGTCACCTCTGGGCAGTTTCTCAGGCTGGCATGTTACAGCCAGCTGTAGAGCATTCTGTACAGATGCAGAGTCCCTTGCTGTGGTGGGCTCACTGTTTCTGTGCTTCTGATGGCTGGTGTTGGTGCTCTGAGGTGGTCAAGGTTGTGCTAAATCAAGAGGTTTGATGGCATTCATGTGGCATGCAGCCATCCTGGGCCCGCCCTTTTTGGAAGAGAATGGTGGGAACTTTGAATGCCCTCCTGACACACAGTTGTAAGAGAAGTGCCTACATGATGGGCTTGTGGTTGGGGTAAACTGAGTCAGTGCTCATAAGCACTTGTAAGGCTTTAAGGCGGTGTCCACACATAGTAAGCACTATATACGTTTTTATCAAATACAGTTTTACACATTGGGCGTCCCCCAAGAGGTGGTCTTTGACAGTGACAAATGGTACCAGGCAGTCAGCAGCATCAGGCTTTGGATGGCAGTGAAGGTAGTAGATCGGACTCCTTGGAGTTTTGTGCTCATCAATCGCTTCTTTCCAGGTCAAGCTGGTTAGCATCGATGCAGCAGAAATAGCGGATGGCAACCCCTCACTGGTTCTCGGGCTGATATGGAACATCATTCTCTTCTTCCAGGTAAGCCCACTACTCTCTGGCCCACAGTCATCATATTGAACATTGCTCTAACCACAGAACAGCATGCACACAGCAAGGGACACCATGAGACTTAGTTCCCATGGATTCTCCACTTTCTGAATGAGAACCACGAAGGGAAGACTGGGTTCATGGTTTAGTTAAAAAGGTGAGCCACAAGGGGAAGGATTAGAGGGGCTTTAGGGCCGGTGTTGCCCAGAAGTACTTACACAAGCACTGTATGGATCCCTTTCTGTGTAAGCCTATAGCTTGAGCCTCTGTTTCCACATCTGCAAATGCAGCCATGGTCACAAAATATGCTGCATGTGAGAATTTTGCCCGCTGGACCGAGTTCACACAGGACTCAATCACTCTGTGACCTGGCTTCCTGAGAGATGCTGAGGACATCAGGAAATGTGTTAAATGCCTTAAATAGACCCCAGAGCTTCCTTTACTCATTCATTAGATGTCTGTTGAGTTTCTTCAGTACCACAGATGCTAGAGAGATGGGCTCTGTCTTCTTGGGGGAATCCCAAAGATACATGGATTCCATACTACTCTACGGTGCAGGTCACAATCGAGGTATGAGCAGGGCTTTGTAAGAGCTCTAAGCAGGGACAACTACCACAAATGGGTGACCAGAATGAGGAAAACATACCCAAGGAAGTGACCAGAGCAGGGTTTTGAAGTGTGAACAGGAGTGTGCTCTGAGCAATGCTTCTCAGATGTACTATGCATATGAATTGCATGGGCATGGTGCTGAGATGCCGTCTAAATCTGTGGGGCAGGCCTGAGCTTCTGCATTCCTCACACGGATGCTGTGGTAACGGCTCAATGCTGGAGGAAAGGGACAGCCAGCCAGCGGGCCCAGAGTGAACAGGGACAGTGAAGCCTGAAGGAGCATGATGCATTCTGGGAGTGCCAGGTTATAGTGGAACAGAACAGACAGAGTCTGGTCAGGACGAGTGTGTGTGACTGGTGAGAGCTACAGGGATCTCGGGAGAAGTTTCTCATCTACTGAGAACCAGGTCTACACAACCTGGACTCTCCAGCCAAGGTCTCATGGATGCAGGTCAGAGGGACCAACTGGCCAGGAGTCCCTTGTGGGTCACTGGGTCTGATTTGCCCTTTTCTCTCTAGATAAAGGAGCTCACGGGCAACCTCAGCAGGAGTTCCCCATCTTCCAGCTTGTCACCTGGCTCGGGGGGCACAGACTCCGACTCCTCCTACCCACCCACCCCCACCACAGAGAGGAGTGTGGCGGTATCAGTGAAAGACCAGAGGAAGGCCATCAAGACCCTGCTGGCGTGGGTGCAGAGAAAAACGAGGAAGTAAGCTGCAGTCTCCCCGCTCCCCAACCTCTCTCCTGCCTTAGGCCCACTGGGGTCCACCATGGGCGTACCACACCCCACAAGACTGTTTCCATGTTTACACATGGACCTTGGGTCGGGGAGTGAGGCAGATCAAATTCTGTCTGCTAAGGTGCTAGGTGTCCATGGGCCCTGTGCTTCACATAAACCATCAGAACAGGGCTGTGATGTGCTTCTCCAGTTCGTGTGTGGTGTGTGCATGTGAGTGTGTGGGGCATGCCCACACATGCACACACAGAGGCCAGAGCAAGCCTCAGGTGTCTTCCTTTACAGCTCTCCATTTTATTCTCCTAAGACAAAGAAAGTCTCACACTAAATCAGATGTGTACCATTTCCGCTAGGCTTGGCCAGCAAGCTCCTGGCACCTTCCTGTCTCTGCTCCCCAGGGATAGGCTTACATGCATGGACAGCTATGCCTGGATTTTTGTGTGGGTGCTGGGGATTCAAACTCAGGTGCCCAGGTTTGTGCAGTAAGCACTCTTACCATTTCATAGGCCCCGTTAAAGCAGTCTTCCGTCAGACCCTTTACTGGCGGATTTTGGGAGTTTGTCAGAGGTGCCAGGTTAGTGTAGAGGAAGCCACATCCACTCGGGGACATCCCAGCTCCTCTGCAGACACCCTAGGGGGTAGTTGCTGGTGTCTCACTTACTTGTCCAAACTTCCCCCTGGTACGTGGTAACATCATTCACTGCCTTCCAAGACAGTCGTGACAGGGTTTGGGACAGCAGCTTGGACCTCTCCTAACAGCCACTTAATACATTTCTACACACCTCCCAGGGGCTGGGAAGAGGCTAGACCTTTGGGGGATTGATGGAGGGAGTTGAGTGTGAATGATTAGAATAGATTACTGTGAAAAACCAAGAAATGTTTATTCCAGAGAGTTCATTGCCAGGGGCCGTGCGAGTGGGAAAGAGAGATGGCATCTGGGAGATGGGAGTGTTCTCTCTGTGGCCCCATTTAGGTACCCATGCGTCCATGCATTTGGGCAAGTGCATGTGGCACCTGGTGGCTTTGGCTTGGTTTACAGCCTTCCTAAGATTGTCTAGATGACTGTTGGGGTCCTTGGCTTTGGTCCCATGGGCCAAGGCTTGTAAGAGTTCTGCCTAGAGAGTTTGTAACCTGTTGGGAGTCTCCAGTTGTTTCTGCTTTGGAAGATCTTAGATTTTTGTTAGTTCCGTGAGCAGAATAAGACATGAAAGGATGGACTCTAAAGAGAACCTGGCATGATTCTCTTTGCCCCTCACTTTGAAAGTTATGGTTGTAGGGCTGGGGAGAAAGATCAGTGGTTAAAACACTTTTTGGGAAAGCGTGAGGACCAAAGTTCATATTTTCAGTGCCCACAGGCTTGGCAGCCCATCTGTAATACCAGAGCTCAGAAGGCTGAGACAGAGGGATCCCCAGGGCAAGCCGGCTTAGCCAGAATAGCCGTGTCAGTATGCTCTGGGTCAAGTAAGAGACCTTGCCTCAGTGAATACAGCAGAGAACAATTAAGAAAGACTCTCTGATGTTGGTCTCCAGCTTCCACACACATGCACCTCCCCCCACCCTGCATGCGCGTGCACACATACACACACACACACACACACACACACACACACACACACGAACATGCCTACCGTACATACATACACGTGAGGAAAAAAGTTGTGATTTTATGTGTATCCATGATGCTGGTGGCTGACACTCACTGTGTGGCTTCTGTACTCTTGCTTCACACACTGAGTTCACCTTCAGACGAGACCATTCTTGTGGAAACGTCACCCTTCCCGATTACAGCACCCCACAAGGTCATCCTATATTCACCCTAACTTAAGTGTTAGAGGCTCAGAAAGGGTGTGTGCCTGGCCAAGGCCACAGAGCCAGAAGCATAGGGGGCAGCTGGGATAGGAACTTGGATCTTTCTGGCTCTGTCTATAACAGGGCACTTCCCCACATGTCCCTTTCTCATCGCCATCTGTGATATGTGCAGTGTAAAAATCTCTCCTTTATGTCTTTAGAAACGTAGGAACCAAGGGTCTTGTTGCCCTTTTGGATAACGTATACCTCCTGCTCCATTTGGAAAATTCTCAGGGTGGTCCTCCCGGTGGTCAGGGCTGGGGTGTCTTCACAGGGTGAGATGAACAGCACCCAGCCCCTCAGGCCAGCGAGGATACTGTGTGCAGACCTCGTCTTCCAGTTCCTTTCCTAACCTTTCCATCAGGTATGGCGTGGCAGTCCAGGACTTTGCGGGCAGCTGGAGGAGTGGGCTGGCTTTCTTGGCTGTCATCAAGGCCATTGACCCCAGCCTAGTGGACATGAAGCAGGCTCTGGAAGATTCCACCCGGGAGAATCTAGAGAAGGCCTTCAGGATTGCACACGATATCCTGCACATCCCCAGGCTCCTGGAGCCGGAAGGTACAGTGACCCTCTCTGTCCTTTTATTATTATTATTACAGATATACCATCTGCTCTTCCAGGTAGAAAACTCAGAAAATAAAAATAAAAGCTTAATGAAGAAAAAAATTATTTCCTATGTTATAGTCTTTTTTCTGTGCATCTAATTATAGTATTTTTAAATAATCGGTATCATTTGGTATATGTATAATTTTGTCTCTTTTTTCACTCATATATATTAATATTTAGGTAGTATATTTCTATAATCTCCAGTTATATATTTATATTGCAATATATAATATATATTGCATAATAATCCACCTGTAAACTTACCTAGCTCTTCCATATTTGAGTCACTGAGGTTACTTTAGAAATGATCTCTTTGGGGGCTAAAGGCATACCTCAGTGACAAGTGTGAAGCCATGGCTTAGATCCCCAACTCTGTAGATGAAAGGAAGGAAGGAGAAAAGGAAAGGAAGGAGTGAGAGAGAAAGAAAAATGGGAGGAAGAGGAGGGAAGAAGGAAGGATCATTTTGAATACAGTATGACTGTAAACATCTTACTTACCCAGCATGCCTTTGACCATCCCTCAAGGACCAGTTCCCACCTGCAGAATGTCAGAGTTAGGGGAGTACATTCCTTTCGAAGGTGTGTGACTCTGTTTTGTCACATTGCTCTCCACATTGAGTGATTAATTTGGGACCCCCTGCCGCAGGATATCGTGGTCACCAGATGTACTTATTCATGAAACCAGCAATGAGCTGACTGCTCACAGTGAGGTGAACCAAGACTCAAGGAAGGAGGGGCAAAATCCTGAGCCTAGGATCCCGGGATTCTCCATCCTGGTTCCTCTGTCCTTCAGCCAGCTGTGGGACTTTAGCCAAAGGCATTGTCCCCTTCTCTGAGCCTAAATTTCTTCAAGGAGAAAAGGAAAAGGAAAATCCTTTGCTGGTGTGTGTGTCCCTTCCTCGCCAACACCCTGTGGGTCCTGTGGAGAAAGCATATGTCTTTGCTAATGCTGTGTCTCTCTCAACAGACATCATGGTGGACATGCCGGATGAACAGTCCATTGTGACTTATGTGGCCCAGTTTCTAGAACGCTTTCCGGAGTTGGAACCTGTACGTTTCTATCCCTTACCTTTAATTCACAAACTACGCATTTGCACTGGGTCCCCAGGGGACACAGTTGGGGCTTGGGCTGCATCATTCTGTGTGGTTGATGGCAACAAAATGACCTCAAGTTCCTTGCCTTGTCCTAGTTTCTAAACCATCTGTGACATACGTCAAGCTCCCAGGTGGGACAGAAAGCCTGTCACATCTCACCCAAACCTCTTCCCATTCCAGAGTTGATTAAGGTGACAGAAGATGTTCCCTTGTCATCCAGACGTCACTCTTTAGATGCCCAGTAGATACCCAGTGGAATAGCCCAGCTGTTCACCAAGTTTTACCAAGGCTCAAAATTATAATAATGACCATTCAAAAGCATGCTCGTGGAGTATGTGTGTGTGTGTGTGTGTGTGTGTGTGTGTGTGTGTGTATGTGTTGTTTTGTTTTTTGGGGGGTGTTGAATTTTTGAGACAGGATCTCATGTTTCAAAATGTCATGTCTGGCCTTGAGCATGTGGCTATCCTCCTGTCTCAGCCTCCTCATTCTGGGAATACAACTATATGCCACTATTCTCTGACCACACTTTTTACCATTTAGAACCCCAAGTAACACTTGAAAATAGGTTTGGGGCATGGAAGGAAGTCATCATGGTTTCACTGAACACTTAACACTGAGACAGTAGTAACAGTAAGAATAACAATCACAGCCTTTGGTGGGAACCATCTTCCACTTAATGAATGCCTAGCACCAGCTCAGGGGACTCAGCAAGAAACTGGACTGGAGCTGGCCATAGCTTAGTGCTACAGCATTGGTTAGTGCTCACAAAGCCCTGGGTTTGGTCTCCAGTTATGCAAAACTTAATTAAAAAAAGATTGTACAAAATCAGCTGGACAGATGAGGTGCCTAGCGTAATGCAGCTTTGTTCTAGTAAAGAAGACAGTCAACACATCAGTAGATGCATCAGAATTCCCAGCGGATGTAAGTGACTGGTAGAAAAAATGCACACGTGAAGAAATAAAAAAACGTCAGGGAACAGGGACCCACCCTCTTGTAGCTGGAGACTGTGTCTGCAGCTATCATTCCTACAATCCTGTCTGGTTCACCTCCATTATCCTCTTTTTACAGATGAGAATACCACTGCCCAAAGAGACCTAAAGGTCTTTCCAGGGTCACACAGCCATCTAATACAGGACTGCGGCTGACTCCAGAGCTCTGTGTCTCCAAAGTTCACCTTCTTGGGTCTCTTAAAAATACCACTGAGGCTGGAGCCTTATTTTGCACAGCAGTGACTCCCAGTGGCCCTCCAAGCTGTGGGTTAGATTATTGCCTGATCTGTGTGTGTGGTTCCACTCCTTCTGGCACCATGGTGTTTTGAAGAGGAGTTTCTGGGCTGCCACTTGAAGCTCTGTGATCCTAGGTGGCTTCCTTAGCCTCTCTGACAGCTGTATCAGATGCTCTCTAAAGTGGAAAGCATCACCCATATTTCAGGCTTGTGCAAAAAGTAACTACCTGTGTGAAGAACCCAGTTTTGCCTGTGGCTCAGAATGAACATTCAGCAAGAGGTAGTGGCAGTAATTGCTATAGAATTCTGTTTTGGGGGTACTAGGTAGCAGGGTTTTCACCAGGCCTGAGCTAATCCAGAGGCAGAATCTAATAACAATTAAAACAGTGGTTCTCAACTTTGTAATGTTACAGCCCTTTAATACAGTTCCTCATGTTGTAGTGACCCCCAACCATAAAATTATTTTCATTGCTACTTCATAACTGTAATTTTGCTACTGTTATGAATTGTAATGTTAATATTTTTGGAGATAGAGGTTTGTCAAAAGGATTGTGACCCACAGGTTGAGAACCACTAAATTAAAAATTGATGGTAAATGGTATGATTCAAGGTCATGGTCAAGATTCAGCAAACCTAAGTGTGGCTTCTCCAGTACTGGGAGTAGAGAGATTCAGGACATGATGGCTGGAGCAAGGGTCTTGGTTCACGCATAACAGCTTGTTTCATCCTGGGGTGTGTGGGATACATTATTTTGTGTTAGTGATTTTACTTTCTTAGTCTTTAGTATTTTTGTGGGGTTGTTTTTTCTTTGTTTGTTTGTTTTGTTTTTTCCCTAAGTAGTCAGTAGGAATAGGCTTTTAAAGATAACTGTAAAATATATTTTATTGTTATTTTGTTGTTGTTGTTGTATACATTGTAGGGGAGGGCCAAGGGGTCTGTGCATGCAGGGTAAGTACATGGAGGTCAGGGCACAGCTTGTGGGAGTGGATGGGACTGAGGTTCTCAGGCTTACATGGCAAGTGCCTTTACCCTTGGAGAGATCTTTCTATCTCCTCTTCAAGTCTAGGCTTCTATCTGCGATTGCTTCCAAAGAATGTCTTTTGTATATTTTGTAGTTTAGATTGGTTATTCTAGAGCCTTCTTTTTTGTAATTCCAACCCTGAGTCATAGGTAGGTCTACTTTTGGTAATTGTTGCTTCCCTTGTTTATAGGCTTCATTCTCCTGCTTTCTCATTTCCTGAACTTTGTTTTCTTTTGTGGCAGAGACAGTATGCAAAGTAAGAGTAGCAACTGAGGTAGATGGCTTTCTTTTTCTATGTTGATCTGTCTTCTATTGCTACAACAAGATACCAGATGCTAGATAACATATAAAGAAGAGAGATCTAGGGCTGGAGAGATGGCTCAGCAGTTAAGCGCACTTGCTGCTCTTACAAAGGATCCAAGTTTAGTTCCCAGCACCCACATGGCGACTTTCAACCATCTGTCACCCTCTCTGCCTCTGTAGGCACCTGATACACACATGGTTGACATATATATGTAGAGGCAAAAATATACACATAAAATAAAAATAAACAAAAAGAGAGAGAGAGAGAGAGAGAGAGAGAGAGAGAGAGAGAGGAGAGAGAGAGAGGGAGGGAGGGAGGGAGGGAGGGAGAGAGAGAGAGAGATTTGACTCAGCATTGAATGTTTGAGTTAGCACTAGCACCTTCTAGAAAGGACCTCGTGGGCATTATAGTCAAAGTGTATGTGAGACAGAGAGGTCACAGAGCAAGACAGGAAGCCAGAGAACCACTTGGCTCTTCACTCTGAAAACAATTCCCTCTGCAATGAACTGGTGACTTATGAGAAGTATATCAGTTCCTTCTGAGGTTAGAACTCCCTGTGGCCCAATCACCTTGTACTAGGCCTTTCCCTTTAAAGGTCCCTCCATGCTTCCTGTAGCCACACTGGGTACCAAGCTTCTAACACCTGAGTCCTTGGGAAATACAACCAAGCAGAGGATATAGCCCCTTCCTGAACCCAAGTTGCGAGTTGCCCATTCTGACCATTTCAGGAACCTAGAGGCATGTTGATGCTAGTTCAAAAGTTTCTGCCATCTGGCTTCAGATTGTGAGGGTGACATCAGTCTGCTCCATCATTGCACTCACTGGAAGCCCAGCCAGCCCTGACTTATGCCCTACCTCTCAGCACTGCCTGGGCTCTTGCACTGAAGACACCCCTGGGTAGGATCACAAGGCTCTGATGAGAGTTGATGTTGCACTGCTTCTAACTTCAGGCTTTTGTAGTGACCCACATGGTCAGTAAGAACATGTCCCTCCTCACCTCAGGCAGGCTAGCTCCCTCACTGGCAGGGTCCACAGGAGTGAAGCAGCTGAGGTGCTGCTCACTGAGGTACATTCAGCACCCCATTGAGTGCGTTGATAACCTTTGCACCCACAGTTTTAAAAAAAAAAAAAACAACGTATTTCACATTTTTATTTACCTGGCAATTTTTGCATCTCAGCAGGACAGCGGTTGACATCACCATGAAAACTCTGGTTAAAGTGGCTTTTGTTGTTGTTGTTTGGGTTTGGAAGTTGTACTTGAAGGTGGAACCTGTGATTTCATGTTGTCTTGTGTTTCTCAGCAGGAAGATTTTGTGAATCCAGACAAAGAAGCCCCCATTGAGTCCACCTTTGTCCGAATCAAAGAAAGCCCTTCTGAGCAGGAAAGCCGAGTCCTCCTCCTCAGTGAGAACGGAGAGCGGGCCTACACTATCAACCATGAAAGCAGCCACCCACCCCCTGCCAAAGTCTTCGTCTGTGACCAGCCCGAGAGCACAAAGGGTCTCTGTCTGGGTGGTGTGCCCAGCCGCAATCTGTCAGACAGTGCCACTGAGTTCATGCACCAGATCATTGACCAAGTCCTTCAGGAGAGCCCAGGGAAGACCAATGAGCCAGCTCCAGAGTCTTCCATCTTATCAACCAGAAAGGATAGCCGGAGGTCCAACTCTTTGCCAATCAAGAAATCCGTCCACTTTGAGGCTGATTTGCACAAGGATGCCTCGTGTAGCAAAGACCCTTTCTACAGCTCAGACTTCCGCTTTGAGGGGAGCCCAAGGGCGGCAAAGGAGGTGTCGAAGCCTGATAGTTATGTCTCAGTGGTTGAGGTTGCCAAGGAAAAGAAGACAGAACAGGAAGCCAGGCCAGTGCAGGAAGCTGCCTCAGACAAGGGCCCTAGAGACATTGTTGGTGTGGATGGCATGCCCCATCACAGTCAGCCTCCCCAGGACCCCACATTCTGTAACGGCACTGTAGAGAGTCCAGCTAGCCAAGGTGAGAAAGGCCCTTCTTCTCCATCCCCTGGAGATCATACTATCCTGGCCAACTCCACTGAGCTCAAGGTTCAGCTGCTGACTGTCGAGCCTATGGATAAAGATGACTATTTTGAAGGCATCCCCCTGAAGGCTTCCAAGTTTAACAGGGACCTCGCAGATTTTGCTTCCACTAGCCAGGCTTTTGATGAGGAGCCATCACCCCATGAGAAGACACTTGAGGAGGAGGAGGGTTTTGAGAATTATCCTGAGAAACTGGGGAAAAGGAAGTCAAAGTCTCCCCATGCAGAGACAGAGTCCCCTGAATCCCAAGCCAAGCCCGACAAACATGAGTCTCCTCCCAAGGGCCCCGAACAAGAAGATCAAGACCATCCTTTGCCCCCAGAAGAAACACCAGCAGATAAGAAACCCGAAGTGTTTGAAAAGGCCAAGAGAAAGTCCACCCGGCATCGCAGCGAGGAAGAAGGAGAAGCGGAAGACCTCTCAGGGGTCGGTGGAGAAATGCAATCCAACCCTCCAAGTACCAGCGTCAGCCTGGAAACCCTCAGGAGTCACAGTGAAGAAGGGTTGGATTTCAAGCCTTCTCCACCACTCTCGAAGATCTCCGTCATCCCGCACGACCTGTTCTATTACCCGCACTACGAGGTGCCCCTAGCCGCAGTGCTGGAGGCTTACTCGGAAGGTGGGGAGGATTTGAAAAGTGAAGATGCCGATCTAGGGGAGCTAGAAGAGGGCTATCTGCAGGACTCCAGGGAGGAGGAGGAGGCCCACAGCTCCCAAAGCAGCTGCAGTTTCTCCTTGCCTGTTGACAACGGCCACCCCAGCGTTAGTGACCAGGTGTCCCATGTTGATGAGAGTTCTGAGGGGCCCATGTCAGCCTCAGGATCTGGTTCAACACCCTCCCCCGAGGACCACCAACAGAGGGAAACCAAAGAGAATGGCCCTGTGGAGAGCCAGCAGGTACTTGAGGTTTGGGAAGAGTTTCTCCCTCTGTTAGCCTTCCCTTACAGAACCTAGAAGGCATAGAATTCAGTGTCCTTCCAGAAGGCTCCAGCAAGTCCTGGGGGCGGGGGGAATTTTGCACCCAGGCAAAATTATCGTATCCCAGTCCACACCCTGCTCAGAAGTCTTCTTAGGATGAATGAGGTTGTGTGTGAGGGCCTTAGCAGAGTAGCTATGACGATCGTATAAAAGCAGCCATTCACAGTGAACTATCAGGTCATCTCCTGCGGCCACCTGGGGAACAGGACAAACTCACGTTGGTTTCCGGCACGGTTCTTAGAAGCCTTGGCTGTGTCAGACCATGTTCTTGGTTCCTCTGACTTGCTAGGGATCATGTAGACAGGAAAGGGGACACTCATTCTAAGCTCAAGCAGCTGAGCACACACTTGTCAGCCTCTTGTGTTCCTACTCTTATCTAGCCAGTGGCTCAAGAGGGGACAAGAGGGGACAGGTGCAGAGAGTCAGCCCCGGGGACATAGAAATAACTTGCAGCCCTGGGAATCCTGGAGGGGGGATGGAGGGAGGCGCGCGGGGGGGGGGGGGGTGTTCAAGCCGCCCTGCTAGGATGCAGAGATGAGAGAAGAAGTACCTACGCTTAGCTCTAGCCGTTCACCTGCCTGTTAGCTCAGCAGTGGTTCTCAACCTGTGGGTCACAACCTCAATGGGGCTGATCAAATGACCCTTCCACAGGGGTTGCATATGAAATATCCCTATCCCGCAGATCAGATATTTACATTACGATTCATAACAGTAGCAAAATTACAGTTATGAAGTAGCAACAAAATAATTTTATGGTTGAGGTTCACCACCCCATGAGGCACTGTATTAAAAGGGTCTCGGCATTAGGAAGGTTGAGAACCACTGGCTCAGCCCTTTGGAAGAACCATCCTAACCAGCATGATAGCAAAGTGAGGGCAAAAAGGGAGGTGTGCCAGCCTCCCTAGTGCGGTGGACACTGAGAATGTGGCATCAAATGTGGAGGTGGCCCTGCAAAGGGTTCCACAGAGGGAAATTCCTCAGACCCAGAGAGGCTGGAGGGTGTGGGAGAGCTACTGGGTGGGGGACATTCCCTGAGTACCAGAATCAGGCTAGGAATGGAACCGGCTTATTCCAGATCAGCCCCGTCTCTTTCCTCAGCTCTTCCTCAGTGTTTCACCTCTTATCCCTCCCAATTAAGTCCTGAACTGCCTCACAGAGGGGTGACCCTAAACCCCAATTGTCATCTCATTTTCCCCTACTCCCACCTCCTTAGCATGACCTTTGACACTCTTTCCTCTCCCACCTAACTGTCCAGCCGTCTCTGCCTTCCTTCCAGCCAATCCAGCTTCTCCTGGTTCCCAGATAACCATGCCCTGGGTTATAAAAATTCCCTGCATTTAGCAAGTGGTCATTTGCCCTTCAGAGTTCTGTACCAAGGTCACCTCTTCCCGGCTCCTGCCCAAACAGAGATCTTGCTGCCTTAGCTGGGGCCAACCACACTGGCTGTTCTTTCCTGTTTCCATGTTGTTTTTTTTTCTCCCCATCTCAAGAGTAAGTAGGCATCTGCATATTCATCCTTGGACTCTAGAGACCAGTGTGGTGCCTGACAGGGTCTGCCAAATGCAGGGGTCAAGTGCATATTGCTTTGGGAATGAAACAGGAAGATAAATGAGGAGACATGGGTGGGCTCATGAGTGGTACTGGGAGTCTGGGGAGCCCTTGGAGATGCTTAGGATTGAGATGGCACACAGCCATTGTCAGAGCTTGCACTGTGGTCCAGTTTGCCAATCTGGAACAATGGGGAGGATTGTCAGTCCTTGGCCATGAATGGCTTATTTGGGACAGGGCTGGGGAGCAATGTGCTCAACAGTTAGTTGGAAGGCAGATCTGGAGAAGAGGGCTGGTGGTTCCAGGGGTGCCAGACACAGCTGTCTCCTTCCCCTGGTGTTGAGAGCAACTCCATCCACACACTTCTTTGTGGAATATTCCTTTACACTGTGTGAATATGTACCACTGTGATTGGGTTAATAAAGAAGCTGACTGGCCAATAGCTGGACAAGTAGAAGTTAGGCAGGACCTGCAGACAAAAAGAGAGCCCAGTGAAGAAGAGTTGGAGAATCATGAGGACATTCGGAGAGAAGGATATAAACCTGATGTGGGCTGCCAGTTCTGCCCAGCAGTGCCTCCTGTGGGAAACTGTCAGAAGCCAGCAGGGGTGGCCATGACCTTCAGAGAAATCAGATCTGATGTCTAAGCTGGAGACATGGAGTACAACTGGAGTGATTCTCCAGGTGACAGAAGGCCGAGTAGGAGGATGAGAAAGCAAGTTACATCCTGGCCTTGGCCTTGGGCGAGCAGCTAATGCAAATGCAAGTCTGGCCCTTCATTCTTGTTTGTTTGGTTGTGACAGGCTCTCATGTACCCCAGGCTAGCCTCAAACCCCCACTCTATAGCCAAGAATGACCATGAACGTCTGATCCTCCTGTTTTCACCTCTAAGTACCAACCACTATGGCAAGTTTATGCTGTGCTGGGGATAGAACCGAGGGCTTTTTCCATGCTGGGCAAGCTCTCCATTAACAGAGCTACATCCTCAGTGCCCGGCCCTTCATTTTTATAGGCTTTCTGCCAGTAGTTACCGAAATTAGATTGAGCACCTGCTGTGTGCAGAGTGGATAGTTAGGGGTAGTTGGGGCAGCCCTGGGTTGGAATCATATGATCATTCAGAAGATTTAGAATCTCATCCTGCCCCAAGACTTACTGGTGGCCAGCAGGGGTGGGGTTTGGGGGGGGGCAGGTCAGGCTTCCTTCCCCAGCTCTGAGCGCAGCCTCCCTGCATCCAGAGGGAGCAATATTGACGCAGCTTACATTATGGCTCTGACCCATGGCTTTGTTTGCCTGCCGCTTCTAACCCCGCTTTGCACTTCGGTCCCCAAGTGCAGCCCCTTACTTCACCCTGGGGGTGTGCTAAGTCCGTGGGGTGGAGAGCCCCGAGTCTGTCTCCTACCAGACACTTGGTCTTCCTTTCAAAAAGAAAAGGAAAGACTAGCTGAGCAAGCCAAAAACTGGAAAATGGCAAGTTTTTCTTGTTCTGATCATTAAAAAATAAAAATAACATGAGTAAAATCCTCTCATCATTTCCTCTCTAGGAAAGGTCCCTGCTCAGTCATGAAGAACCCTGGTCTCATGTGGCTAAGGGCACTTTCAGTTCCTACCTTGAACTTTGTTCAGGGCAGCTGGCCTGGCCTCCAAATCCCTTACCTGGCCCCTGGTGAGGAGGCTCTCCCTGCTGCCCCCACATTTATAAATGTCAATGGGGGCATGGCTGATGGGTAACAGGTGCGCAGTGTGACTGTGGCTAGAAGGTCCCCTTTCCAGTAAATACCGGATGTAGCCCTGTGATCCCTTCCCTCAGAGGCACGGTGTCGGTGTCCTGCCCCAGACTCTGCATTTGCTCGTGTGTGTCCCTCTGCAGGCCCATAGAGCACCTTTGCACTTGGCCACCGGAAAGTTCAGCCATTGCCTGCTATAAGGGATAGCCTTCGAAGGAACGTGCTGAAGAGGGTGAAGGTGACTGTACCCATTTGACAGCTGGGAAAGTGAGGCTCAAAGAGAGACGACAGTCAGTGACTTAAGGTCAAGTAGCTGAGTCAGGCAGGATTTCATATCACTGAGCTTCCTGACTCCAGAACTCGATGCCTTCTCTCCATTGATTCGAGGCCTTTGGTCTCTGCACAAGGAGCAGAATTTGGGCGTGGGCGTCTCTCTTGGGCCATCCACGTTGGAAGGAGTTCGTAAGATGAACAGCATTGGAAGGGACACTGGCCGGATTGGAGTAGAGCCCGGAGAATGATGTCATCTACTTCAGTAGGGAATTTGACCTGTGTTTTGGCTCTTTTGTGTTCTAGCCCCAAGAACCCCCAAACCCGGAACTCCCCGCAAAACCCATAGAAGAAAAGTTAACGGAAGCCTCAACTAGCAGTAAAAAGAAAGAGAAAAGGAAACATGTGGACCAAGTAGAAAGCTCATTATTTATAGCCCCCGGGACTGTCCGCTCCTCCGATGACCTTGAAGAAAACCCCTGTGAACACAAGATCCCTTCCAGGTATGTTGCTAAGATCTTCTCACTTTAGAAACTGAGGCAAGGGCTTGCTCTCTTAGGGTGAAGGAGCATCTTGGGTAGACAGTGCATCAGCGGGGGGCGCAAGCAACGCCCAAGCCGTGGGTGTTGGCTGAGGAGAACAAGGAAATGTCTGTGTCTGTGGGCATGAGGTCTGTTTGGCCACACCCTACACAGAGTCTGGTCACTGGTCACAGAATAGGTAGCAGTTACCTCCCGGGTCCTGCTTCCCATCTGGCTCAGGCACATTGTGGTTAAGGATGCTGTAGACCTAGTTAGCACAGAGAACTCCGAAGCTCCATGGTAAGCAGGCAGTACTGAAGTTAACTCATTTATGTGAGGGAGTCCTGGAGCCTCCACCCGCTGGCCCCAGGGTAAACAGAACTTTCAGGAGGTTGATCCCTGGCTTGAGGTTACAGAGGGGGACCACTCTCTGTGTGCCTCTCCGCTATAGATGCTTTTCTGGTCACAGCTCAGCTGGACTCCCTGCATAGCTTTCCACTGGCCTGGGAACCCACAGGACCCACGTGATCATTCATGCTTATACCACACACCTCTGGCCCTGGCCGTCTACCCTCAGTTGGGTTCATACTTTGCTTTAGGCTCCTTCAAACTGGAGGGCTGTCGCTCTGCATTCAACTCTGTTCCCTGGGTCACTCCAGCTCAGCCTCTGGGGGGCAACTCCATTACATCTCCTCCAAACAGGTGTCTCGGCTTTCCCACAGGTTATTTTTGATATGTTCTTGTACCGTAGTATCTTCTTCTTTTTTTTTTCTTCACAGAAGTCATTTCTTTCCTGTAAAATTTTTGGCAGCACTGGGGATTGAATTCATAGCCTCATTCATGCTAGGCAAGTGAACTAGGCTACCACAGAACTATTTTCCCAGCCCTCTTTTGCCTTTTTATTTTGAGGAAGTGTCTAAGTTGCCTAGGCTGGCTTTGAACTCACTCTGTAGTCCAGGCAAAGGCAAGGCATGGAGTTCGCTTTAGCATAGCCCTGGCTTGCAGTGGGCACTCAGTTCTTTGGGTAGATGAATGCATGAATGGCTGTGCCTCCCCCTGTCTTCTGGAGGTCAGGAGATGGGTCCTCAGCACCTGATTGCTGGGACAGTGAAGGTCAAGGTTCACACTCACTATAAGGCTCACATTGGCAGACTGTAAAAAATACCTGAGAGAAACCTTACTGCAGCAAAGCAGAGAGAGAGAGAGAGACAGAGAGAGAGAGAGAGAGAGAGAGAGAGAGAGAGAGAGAGAGAGAGAGAGATCGTTCCCTCCCACCAGGAATGTGCTTTTGAGTTAGGAAGTATTACCCAAACACGAGGGCAAGAAGGGGGTTCCACAGCACCCAGAACTGCACCATGGAGGATCAGGTCACTCTGGACACTGCTGAGATCTGGGCTCCAGGGTCCCTTTTGACTCTGAGGTTGCATTTTGCTTCATGCCTGTGCTGTGGTAGCAATGAAGACTATGTCACACTACCTAGATTGAAAGATACTAAAGCTGTCTTCCAGGGACTTTCTGAGAATGTGTACTTAGGCCAAGTGCCAGGCTCCTGCAAGCCATGTAGTGAGCTTGTTTAAAGGACACTGAGATGACTCTGTGTCAAGGTACATAGCACCCACCAGATACCTAGTTCTGCTGGGCAGTAAGCCAGGACCCAAGGCATCCTGAAGCTGATAGGGTGATCCATTCTACAGAGGGATGTCAGTTTCCAACTAGCATTGACAGCTCTTAGCCAGGAGCCACAGTTGATGGCCTAGGATTCTTCTGCCTCCACTTTCGGGGTGTCGCTCTGCTCGAAAGACCAAGGGGCATTCCATGTTGGCCTCAAAGATTTGGTGATAAAATCAGTCTCCTTATGTATGACAGGAAAAATGACGGTATTCCCTAGGGCTTGATTGGCAGGAAGTAGCCACATAGCAAAGAGCAGCAGAGAGAACAACCTCCAGGCCTTGGGCCCAGACCTGCCCTTAACCTGCAGGGGACTGCAGGTGAGGCCCCAAACCTCAGGATGTTTGTATATAAAGACCCCAGTCCTGGCCCAAATTCTAGGATTTTTAGAAATATGCTTTCTATTAAAAACCCTGATTTGCATTTTGGTGTAGATGAGGGCCCAGTGTCTGTGGCCACACCTGGCTGTGTGTTTCAACGGTATGGATGCACAGGTACAAACCATCTCGGGGTCTGAAGCCACAACTGTGCTTAACCCAGCTGTGGAAAGCCCCGGGCTGGGGTAACTTGAGTGACTGTGTGACTGGACCACTTGTGCCCTGGGCGGTGCCCATTCAAAATGTGTCTTTGCTTTTCAGGAATAGCCACAGTGACTCCAGCATTTACATTCGGCGACATGCTAATAGGTCTTTGGAATTGGTTAGTATGTGAATTTCTTCTTCCCTATGGCCCCTGCTAATCAGTACTTTTCGGTCCGTCCTCCCTCTCCCATCCCTGAGCTATGGGATTATTGACCTGCACCAACCTTACATTGGGATAGAAGACAGACACACTTAACAAACTTGTTAAGCACAGTCCAGTTGGATATCCAGTTGGGGCAAGAAGGGGTGTAAATAAAGCATTGATTTCAAAGCCCAAAGGCCTCTTTGTCATAAAAAAAACAAAAACAAATGGACCCAAGACACTTCCCCAACCCTACACCCACATCTAGAAAGATCACAGTTAAACCAAGGGTGCCCGGTCACTAAAGGATCCTTGTGACATCGGCAAGTGTTGAGACCTGCAGTGGCCCTTACTTCAGAGCCTGTCTAGGTGGTGGGTGGGCCTCTTCCCAGTCACCCTCGGGCAGGGGGCAAGGGCGGGAGGCAGGGTGATCTCTCTTGTTTAGCAATTTGATTTTTGAAACTAGATGTTTGCAGTATCGAGAAAAGCGTGGCATGGTCGGCTTTGTAAGCTTAAAACCACCTTGTTTTCTGTTTCAGAGATTTCATCTTTACTAATTGGGTTGCGGGGTTTTGTTTATAAATTTCACTGTAGGACCATTTTAGCTATGTTCAATTGAGGAACCCAGCCGATCTGGATGAGAGGAGAAACAGAGTGCTAAACAGGTTGGTGGCTTCATTCCCTAAGTCTGGGATTTAAATATATATGTGCTAAACAAATATATGTCTTTGTTTAAATGTGTGTGTGTGTGTGTGTGTGTGTGTGTGTGTGTGTGTGTGTGTGTGTGTGATCCTATCTCACAGGGGCCATTATTACTATTTTTTTTTACTGTGGCTTATTTATCATGTTGCTGATAGTTTGGGAATACCAGGAAATAACTCTTCCAAATGAAATGAATCAAATTAGATCTTCTTGAGTATGGGCAGAGGGGCAGAGCAGAGCCCAGAATGTGTGAGTGGGAAGACGGGTCTGGGTTCTGAGTCTGCGGCTGTGCTTAACAAAGACTTCAGAGCTAGAAGCCAGTTGCCAGAAGTAGAGCTGTACGGTCCCAACCTATATATAGCACCTGACCCTGTGTCCCTTCTGTCCCACTGCAGGTACAATTCTCAGAAGCTCACTGAGCTGATTTTACAGTTTTACGGCATCAGAGCAGACATGAAGCGGGAAAGCAAACATGCCAGGCTGTCTATGAAAGTATTCATTACTGGTGGAGAACTAGATTCTCTAGCTGATAGTCCTCAAGTTACCATAAACCCGTCCACCCAGACCCCGAGGGATGGGAATAGAATCTCTCCAGTTCTCATGTGGCCCTCCCCCTCTTAAAGTCACAGAAGTACTTTATTGTATTGCCCCACCCCTGTGGGTTTGCATGGGCTTGGAAAAATTAGATGATGGGATTGGTGGTCTCTGCCCAACGCCTTGGAACAGGGACTTTAGACCTCCATTCTTTTGGCTCCTAAAAACAAATACAAGTGAGATACCCTGCTTCCTTCCCAGGCCTAAAATAGAAATGCAAATTTCAATTTCCGCCAAAGGGAGCTTTCAGCTAGGGAGAGAGTGCTTGTAGCTTTGATCAGGTAGGGCTCTCATAGAAACAAGAACTTGACATATGCAGGGGTGTTTCCTACCTCCAGCAACAAATAGTTTCCGTTTTTCCTACAGACAACTTTAAGCCCGAGAAATTCTGCCCAATGTCTGTTATTCAGGCATAAGCCACTCCATTGCAGATGTCACGGCTCACCCATCACTTGTTGGGAGATGGTTTGGGCTTCTCGTAGCCCCCATCCAAGGCCTACAAATGGCCCCGAGAAGCTCATATTTCAGGCTCCTGTGTATCGGCCCCCCACCCACTCCTCCTACCTTTCCCTTGGTACATTTGGGGCTGCGGTTTGGTTTTTTTTTTTACCACCACCACACTCTTGTGCTAGCGCCCTGTTCATTACCTGCCAGGCAAAAGCAAAATGGCGCGTTAAATGCTGCCTCCCACTACATAAAAGAAACGTAACTCTGACCCCAAAGCTAGCAGTTCTTCTGAAGGTAATATTTCACAGACTAAACTTGGGGTGACTTGGTTTGTTTCTGGTGGCTGCTTTGAAATCATCTGTCAAAGTTCCTTTACTAACTGAGGCATAGCTGAGAGCTGGTAGTCCTACCTCCTCCTTCCAAGGTTTCCCAGGAGATGTGGCTCAGTGGTAGCTCTATCACAAAGTAATTGTGTGGCCTGTGACAACTGCGGCCCCCAAACTGTCACTGCAGCCATCTGTGAAATGGGTCCAGATAGTTCCTTCTGTTAAGGGTCATGGAGATGGCTGGGGTCTGTGTGGGTGTTCCAAGGGCTGCCTGGAATGTACACACAGATGGGAACCTCCTGATGTATCATGGGAACCTTCATCTGCAGGTGGGCGGTTGGGTTGAGGTTCAGGATGTGGTCCTCCCTCGTAGGGACCCCACCAGTGACCATCCTGTCCCCTATCTTTCCCTCTGCAGGACTGGCACCAACTCCTCTGGAGAAGCTGTGCCACTGGGAAGCCAGAGCCCACCCAACGACTCTCTGACACAGTTTGTACAGCAGCCCGATGTGATATATTTCATTCTTTTCCTCTGGCTCCTGGTCTACTGCTTGCTGCTCTTCCCCCAGCTTGATGTCAGCCGGCTCTGAAACGTGTCTGGAGAATAAAAGACAGGACCCTGACCAGGGTGGAGTCTGCCTCCTGCATCTTACTGTCTGTTCAGGGTTGAGCCGCTTCTGCCAAGATGGAAGACCTCAGAGGGAACACAGGCCCCACCTCCTGTTGCTGTCTGGTTCAGTCTTTGCTCACATTTCCCCTTGATTCTCTAAGACTTGAGAGCATGCTTACCTCCCTGACTGTGTGCTCCGAGCTCAGGTTTGAGGCTGGATCTGCGGACAGGATTCCTCCTTATGTGCCTTGTTTGATCAGATGCGAGTCCTTACGAATGTGTACTCCAAACCCGGGTCTTAGCATGTGAACATGCAGGTTCCTAAGCTCCTAGTGGAGCTTAAGTTACTTACTTTTATCTCAGGGGAGGGTCTGCCTGATTTCAAGAAAGAACGGAGTCATACTAGGAAGAAAGGTGCCCTGTTCTCCTCTATGTGTGAGTGTTTGCGTGAAGGTGATACAGCTCCCGTGAACCTGTCCCAGCCTGATGACCCGTTGTGTTCACTGAGAGAGTTCAATAGCACACCTGCCTGCTCCCCAGAAATTACTCCTGGGCATTGGCAGGCTCCAGAGAAGAGGGCGCTCTGCCAGCTTTGTTGTGGGCCACGGCCCATTCTTTCGCCTTGGCATTCTTGGAGGGTTGCATTTTAATTCACTTTTGCATTGACTGGATCGAGGTAGAGCTGTACTTCTCAAACCTTCTCCACCAGTAGGACCTCCCATCAGATGAAAGAGGAAAAGGGGTTAGTCTAGATTTGCATTAAAAGCCAGGCTCTGGCTGACTGGAATAGCCCTGAGACTGCCTCGCATTCTGCTGAGTTGTCTGTACAGAATTTGAAGTCCTTACGGGGCAGCATAAGGAGCCGCAGGGTGCTGGAAGTGGCTGGGTCAGAATAAGCTCCCATGAATGGTGGAGCTGGGAGGGTTTCTGCAGGTTTCTGGGCTCAGTATGCACACCTTGGCACCAGCGTCCTTTGCAGTCAACCATAACAGAGATCTTGAAAAGGTTTTCTGGAAAGTACCAGGGTGTAGGCCAGGGCAGGCAGCTTGTAAAGAGAATGGTTTCTTTCCTCACCCTCCTATTGCCCTCATCTCCGCCCCAGCGTCCTCTGCCCTCTGCTCTGTGCAAAGGCTCAGTCCTGCAAAGACTCTAAGTTCCTCCTCTCCTCATCATCCCTCTCAAAAAACACATACTAGGCAGCCCTTATAAAGCAGTAAACTGTGCCAGGCGGAGGTGGCGCACACCTTTAATTCCAGCACTTGGGAGGCAGAGGCAAGTGGATCTCTGTGAGTTTGAGGTCAGCCAGGGCTATGCAGAGAAACCTTGTCTCGAAAAACCAGGAAAAACAAACAAACAAACAAACAAAAACAAAACCATAAACTGTTAGTCAGGAGGAAGGGGCCCCAGGGAACATCTTGTTTAGCTGAACTCAGAGAGGCAGAGCAGGCTGTCAAGAGCTAGGTCACACAGCCTACCAGAAACAGACTGGCCGCGAGTTCCTAGGCCACGTGACCCCCATTCCTGGACTGTTACTTTTTTGTAGAAGATTTGCAACCAGGTACACAAGTGTCCTGAAAAACCTGAGTAAAATGTCCTCCCTCAAAGCCATCATTTTTAGGCGATTTATCTAACCTTCAAGCTTATCCTTAGCTCCTTTTAGAATGTTCTGGACAACTGTAAAGGCTTGTGTTCTGCTTACTTCTCTTGTTGCTGTGACAGAAAAACTGACAGGAACAGCTGAAGAAAGGAGGGGTTGGGGGCTCACGGTTCCAGGGTAACCGTCCATGATAAAGGGGGGTCATAGCAGCAGGACCGTGAGGCGGCTGCTCACATTGTACTCACAGTCAGGAAGCAGAGAGAGATGAACGCTGGTGCTCAGCTCACTTTCTCCTTTTTGTTCAGTTTGGGCCCCCCAGCCCATGAAATGGTGCTGACCACATTCAAGGTGGGTCTTGTCTCTTTAGTTAAGACTTTCTGGAAAGAGCTTCAGAGTCACAGCCAGAGGTGTGTTTCCATGGTGATACTAAATGCGGTCAAATCGACAATGGAGATGGAACGTCCCATCTTGCATTTGACATGTGAGCATTGTTCTTAGTCCGGGAGTCATTCTCCTGTAGCAAGCAAAAGACTTGCTTATTTTTAAATACTTTGTATGTTTAAACCATTTATATAGCACATCGAGTCACAACAGCCAAAAACCTGGCCTTTCAACCAGTTTGATTGGCACCTGCCTCCTCTCCCAGAAAGAATCGAGGCATTCCTAGGGGGAAAGCTTTGGGGAGCTTGGAACAATTCTAGGTTGAAGGCCCGAAGCTCCATAGAAAGTGAACTACTTAATGAGCTCCCGGGTCCTATGGGAAGTTCAAAAGCACAGATGATGAAGGTTATACGTGTGATGTTTTATGACCTAACACTTTGCAGTCCTCACCCAGATGAGGTACCAAAGAAGAGTTGGCCCAAATATGAATCATTTATTTTATGGGACTAGACCTTGGTCAGAGGTCTCTGCATGCTGCTTTTTCTCACCTCCTACAGCTTCTAACAGCCTTGAAACGTCTACAGGCAAGATGCCCAAGAGTCATTGGTTTCAGGCCAGCAGGAAGTTGACTTTATTTTGAAGGGAAAAAACTATCTTATTTGAGTGTAGGGGTGTATAGAAGAGAGTGGATAGGGAAAGCTGCTGAGAAAGCCATCCGATCCCTTGACATCCTTTTTAAAAGATTTATTTTTAAATTGTGTGTGTGTGTGTGTGTGTGTGTGTGTGTGTGTGTGTGTGATTGCATGAGTACAGGTACCCATGGAGCCCTAAGAAGGTATCAGAAGATCCCCTGTGTGGGTGCTGAGAGCTGAATCAGGGTCCTCTGCAAGAGCAGTGTGCACCTACCACCACTGAGTCCTGTCTTCAGCCTTGCTTAGCATCTGTTAAATAAAATGTTATAGGTTTGCAATGAGGACAGCTGCCCCTGAGGCTTGCTTGTGG
Source organism: Peromyscus eremicus (assembly GCF_949786415.1). Classification (NCBI taxonomy): domain Eukaryota; kingdom Metazoa; phylum Chordata; class Mammalia; order Rodentia; family Cricetidae; genus Peromyscus; species Peromyscus eremicus. The sequence continues at coordinate 52,340,293 of NC_081430.1, read as the reverse complement.
CAGTAGCCCCTTACATCACTTTTAGCCATTTCTTCTACAATTTTCCTCTGTGTTTCTATGTGACATACAACACTTTAATGTGTATATATATATATATATATATATATATATATATATATATATACATATATATATACACACACATACACACACACACACACACACACACACACACATTACTAGTTTAAAAACATCTACAGGCTTGCTAGTACCTTAGATGGCAATTCCCCTCTCACCAAAACCATACGGGTTTTCCCAATATAGTTAGATCACATGGCTGATGCATCCCTATTTCGTGATAATGCTGTCTTGGGCATGTGGGGGCTGTACTTCTGAACTAAGTTGTGGGCTGTGGTTACATATCCTTGCTTGTTACCCCCCTCTTTCCTCCTTTCCTCCTTTTCCTTCTGTGCCCCCTCCCCATCCCCCTCTATCCATTCTTCACTAACTTTTTGAGAAATGGAACATAAGAAATAAATGGAGATATTTTTAGATTTTTTTTTTTATGACTTAAAGTGTCTTGTCTTCTGCCCTTACCATGTGGCTGGGCATAGATCTGCAGGTGGAAATGGTACCCTCACCACTGCTTCCCATTGACATTATTAAAATTTCCGATGTCATTCCTAACCCCATGCCTTTATGCGTGACACGAAGTCTCCCCATTCCTGGAGACATCCCCAGTCTCTTCTCAGTCACCTGACCTGATGCTTTTGTGTCCTTGCTGTGGTACCTATGCTGAACCCTCAAGGAAATTTTCTTAAACTCTCTTGCAATTGCTTGCTTGCTTGCTTTCTGAATCCCTGGCTGTGCCAATGTTGGGCCTCCCTGGTTCGTTTATATTTAAATGAGTCGGGGTGCAGGTCTCCTCTGTGGCTGATACAAGTGGGGAGCATTATCTGCTCTCAGAATTGCCTTTGTTTCCTCTAAATTCTGTTCTCTTGGTTGGGCTCAGTCTCCACCTTTCAGGGTATGAACAAATACCTGCGTCTATTCATGTTTAGGGGTGATGCATCCAGGGGCTGGCAGGAAGCTCTGACGACCATCTGGTAAGACTAGTGTCACCCAGTGGTCTGGCCTAACTATGGAGTGCCCACCCTATCTGCAGCTGCATGTTTCTTCTGGGGCTTAGTCCATTTCCTGATGGGTCTTCCCACCACTCCTGCGTGGAAAAGAGAGACTCACACGGGGCTCCTGTTAGCCCGTGCAGTGTACTTGTTCAGGATCAGTAATCCTGTCCTTTCTGGGCAGAAGCCACCCACCATCCACACTTGGTTTAATTGCCAGAGGAGAGCTATTTTCTCTTTCTCTGAGCAGATACAGTCCTCGGCTAGGACAAAGGCTGGGTTTGGACTCCCACATGCTCCCTTGGCCAGGTGCACAAACCACAGGACGGGACCCAGAGATCTCTGAGTACTGAGTTTGGGCCTTGAAGAAGGCAGCCTCAGTATTCACCCTGTGACCTCCTGAAGTTGGTCCAGACTTCTTAGTCTTGTGTCCCTGGGTGGCGCTTTTCTTGTTCTCTAGGAGTAGGAGGCGAAGCCATCATCTGGCCGCGTGGGAGGGGCAGGTAGCCCAAGAATTAGCACTGTATCTTACCCTACCTTCACCATTCCAACTCCCAAGCCCTTCTTAGGTGCCAAAGTGGGAGGTTCCTCAGTGCTGCCCCCTGCAGGCACGTGGTGTGATGACCCTTCCCTGCTTCCTTCTTCATGGGCTCTATTTCAGCTCTGAATGGGTGGTGTCTGTGGCCTTCTGTCTACCTTTTCCTGTCCATGGACTTTCTTTTCCTTTGCACTTATTCCGACAGGTGAAATAAGTAAGCACATATGTTCTACACTCTTAGCTTCATTGCTCTCTGTTTTTGTTTGTCCTCACACGGGCTTACTAAATAGCCCAGGCTGGCCTTGAACTCTTGTTCCTCCTGCCCCATTCCCCTAAGTGCTAGGTTACAGGCATGCACCACCGTGCTTGGCTTCGGTGTGCCATCTCAATCCATAGATGCCTTTGGGTTTTCTTGCTGGTGGGTTAGGTGGCTCATTGTCCTGCAAACTTCATTGTGAACTTGTCCTGAAGGACTCCGCTGAAGCTCTATGATGACGTCAAGGGCAGGAGAGCATCAGGTGGCATGAGAAAGCTCTGTCTGAAGGTCGAGGCTTGGCGCATTCCTCCTTCTTTCTTTCCAGTTTTGCCACCTGCTCCCACGGAACACTTAGCTCTCCAAAATCCTCACAAGACACACATGGTGTGGTCACGTGGTTTCTAGCCTTTCTGTACCCGCCACCCCACCCCTGACTCCCATGGAGGGAACAGGTCGTCCACACTGGCATTTGCCAGACAGCAGACAAGGTTCTTCACCAGTTGCTGTTTGGAGTTTGGGCAGGATTTCCCCCTAAAAGCTGTGGTTTTCCCTAGCTTTTGGTGACAGTCTGGAGCCTGCTTGACAGATGTGACCTTAGTGGAGAAATGTGCTCCATCACTCTCTCTGGCCCTGTGTTTGACCATTGTTGGGCTCAGCCCAGGTCCAGCAGCACTCACTTGAACTGTAAACAATTGCATTGAGAAGGCAAGGAAGATTCTCTAAGTCATAGTCTGTTTGGTGGCTTTGGGGACCATGGGAAGGTCCAGCACCTTCTTTAGAGATGGAACTGAGGTGGAGGATCATGTGAGTCTCCAGCTGCAATACCAGTCCAGTAAGATGTTATCAAAATAATAATAATAACAACAATAATAATAATAAACCTACAGAAAACAAAAAATGAGCAAAGAAAGCCTCATCACTTTCCTAGCCAGTGACTTTGGGATGATCCTTCCCAATTAAAGTTTGTATGAAACTCCAGCCACTCTCAGTGAGGCCTCCGAACACCACTGGAGCGCATCTCACCATCAGAAGTCAGCCAATGAGTAGGGGCGCACCTTGGAAGAACATCACCTGGCTTCCACAGTGACAGCGGTCTCTTTCCGTGGATGTCATTGGCATGATGATGTGAACTCCTTCATGTTGATTTCATCTTCTCCCTAGACTCCAGAGGGCTGAGTGGAGTTGGAGGCCTAACCTCCCTCTCCCTCCTAGCCTCCCTCTCTCTCCTGCTTGGAGACTCTGTCTTTAAGGATCACCACTGATTTTCCTCTCTGGACTCAAGGTGAGGCAGGGTCTGTGGCCCAGTGACAGCTGAGTCTCCTAGTCTATCCTCCTGGAGAAGGGGGTGTTCTCATGAGCACATCTAAGGATCTAGGTTGAGAGGCTGAAGACTTGGTGCTGGTGTCTTTCTCTCATTGGCTGAAAATGCCAAAGTGACAGAGCAGCCTTGCCTGGACTACGCCCCCCTCCCTGACAGACTCTAGCTTCTGCCTGCTTCTCTCTGGTCCCAAGCTGCCTTATCATCTAGCAGCTTTTACAAGAGGAAGTGTTAAGCCATTGTATACTTGTAAATTCACTTGGCCAACAGTCCAGGGAAGTACTTCCTTCAAAACACTGGATCAAGAGATAAGGTTGTCACAGCTAACTAACTCTGGCTTTTGTGACGAGATTTACTGCTTAGAAAAACAAAGTGATAACCTGAGGAGATCCTGATTCTGGGCCATCAGTCTACTTGGGAGTTGTGGGTGGGATTCTCTGAGCTAGCCCTTCCTTACCCTTGTACTCTGTCCCTACCCACTGCCTTCCCATCAAATTTTTGCACACTTTGACCCATCCTGTGCATAACCACTTAAATCCCATGAAATCCATGGTTAACCTACAAATGTAAATTTATGGCAAGATAAAAAGTGTTGGCCTCTAACTTGTAGCAGAAAAGCTCACTATCCAAAACCAAACACACGGCCACTCAGTAGCATCAGCACTGTGTCCCGCCCCCAGCCGCTGCCCGTCTCCACCTCCAGCACGTGCTTCTTGGAGAAAGAATTCAGGCTTTCTCCTTCAAACATAAACCTAGGGAAAGAAGGATTTAGAGGAACACAGTGAAGATTGAGGATTGAAAGCCAGCCATGGTGGTGTACACCTATAATCCTCGCCCTGAGGAGTCTGGGGCACAAAGGTTGCCAGCTTGGATGAAAGAAAGAGTGAAATCCCGTCTCAAAGGAAGAAAATAAAAACAACAAACAAATAAAAAAAAAACAACTGGACAAAAAAACCCCCACAAAATCAACTTTAAAAAAGATTTCATTTTTATGTTATTGGGTATGAATGGTTTGCCTGCATGTATGTTTTTGGACTATGTGTGCAGTACCCATGGAGGCCAGTGTAGGGTGTTGGGTCCCCTGGAACTGGACTTACAGATGGTTTTGAGCCACCGTGTGGTTGCTGAGAACCAAACCCAGGTTGCCTGCCAGAGTAGCAAGTGCTCTGAATCACAGAGTCATTTCTCAAGCCCCCCAAATAAACTTTTTCAAGCATTAAAACTCGGGGTGGGTGGTGAGGGGGATGAATTCTTTGGATAAAGTTATAATTGTCCTCTTACGTGAGAACCATTTTTTCTTTAAGCTTAAAAGTCATGAAATTTTGCATTGTTATTAAAAAAGAAATAGAAAAATCTCATTTAGTTGGAGGCTTGTTTCATTTGTGACAGTGAATGCTTTTTTTTTTCCCCCAGCACGTCAAAAGTCAGTAGGAACTGAGACTGTAAGGCTGTGTGGGAAGAGCAGCCATAAAATGCCTGTGTTCTTGAGAGTCATGTAAGGACTGAGACATGTTTTAAAAGAAATTTGGGGAGTTCCCAAGTTTAAGACAGCCCTGGCTTGGGAATCCCACCCTGGCTCAGCCACAGACACCTTGTATAATGCACTTACCTCTCTGGGTGGAAGGGTGGAGGACCACAACAAAAGTCCTCTCAGGGTTTAAAGCTCTAGTCTTTGCAAGGTCTTTTTGTTTGTTTTTATCTCTGTAAGTGATAAATGCACTTGTGTAAATGAATGAACTGCCAAAACTTACAGCTTGCATCGGTTTGATGTTTCAGAAAGGTGCCTTGGGCGGGGGGGTTGTTGGTAAGCCAGGGGTGGCCTGACTGTTACAAGGTTTGAAGTGGAACCTGGTAGTTCTAAGTTGACACCCTAGACAGTGTCCCAGGGGGAATTTCTTTGGAATTCAGTAATTTAGCTGTAGGAATAAGTAGCTATAGGCAACGGCCTGGATCTTTCCATCTCTCGCAGCATTTTCCTCTTACACTAGCCAAGAGAGCTGTGTAGAGCATCCCAAGGGGGGTGTGGTAGGAAGGGTGGGCTCTACAGTGAGGGATGCACCTGCCTTCTGCCCTTGAAATTGGACCTTACAATACTACCTGCATTATTTACTTTTGTGCTGATAATACTGGTCAAAGACAAATAGGAAAATGTTACTCCCTCCCCAGCACTGTTGGGACAGGTTGTGAAGCCTGGAGACAGGATGGTGTTCTGTCTTGAATACCTCTTACATGGGGATGGGTGTTTTGTTCTTTCACGGCCTGGGATATACTTAACAGAATTAATGTTTTCTTAATGGCATGGCGGAAGACCTCGTGGCTTGTACCTGAAAGTTGCAGAACTTTTGACTGGGACAAAAGCAAAATGTTATTTTGTGGTATAAGGATTATTTTGTCTATTTAGTGTGCATAGCTATAGCTTTATAAAAACAAAGGGATCTTTGTAAAAAAAATATGCTGTGTGAATGTGCGCTCTTATTTATTGATTATTGTGAATGAAGATATAAATGGATATTTGCATAATTTATACATGTGGGAAAACCCCTGGAGTATTTGTTACTTGATAGTTTTCTATCATGGAATATTGGGCCTGGTGCTATGATGAATGACCTTGTAAAATCACATGTATTCTTAAGAAAAATTTTCAATATAAATTTCTTTAACTGATCACTTTTCTCTGATGGCTTCTTTCCATGTGTGTTCACATGTGTGTGCATGCATATTTGTGTGCCTGTGTATATGTGTGCACGTGTGTGCATGTGTTCTTTCCAACCAGAAATGACACTATCCTTCTTTTCCTAAAAGTAGTCCTTTTACCGTCTGCCCTCACAGGAAGCACGCTCGTCCTCTGTTGTGATTTGAAAGAAAATGGCCCCCATAGGAAATGGCACTATTAGAAGGTGTGGCTTTGTTGGATTAGACGTGGCCTTGTTGGAGGAAGTGTATCACTGTGGGGGTGATCTTTGAGGTCTCCTGTGTTCAAGCTATGCTCAGTGTGGTAAACAGTTCACTTCCTGTTGCCTGTGGATCAAGATGTAGAACTCTTAGCTCCTTCTCCAGCACCATGTCTGCCTGCACACTGTCATGCTTCCTCCTGCTACGATAATAATGGACTAGACCTCTGAAACTGTTAGCCAGCCCCAATGAAATGTTTTCCTTTATAAGAGTTGCCATGGTCATGGTGTGTCTTCGCAGCAACAGAAACCCTAACTAAGATGCTCAGCTGTATCCACTTGTCTTGAGTCTTTTTGAGCAAAATTCCAAGAAGGAAAGACAACAGTGTGGTATCCCCAAGTATCTGTGTGAGGCTGGTTCTCAGACTTTGGTCAGAGGCCACAGTCCTTGGATGCACAGGTTGAAAATACAGTGGTGTGATATTTGCACACCTCAGAGTTACTCATTATTCAGTCACCTCAAGATTACTTATGATACTGTGACATGGGCTTATATAAACAGTTGTCATATTGTTTGGGGAATAATGGCAGGAAGATAGTCTGCCCTTGCTATGTGCCATACAGATTCAATTGTGTGTGTGTGTGTGTGTGTGTGTGTGTGTGTGTGCGCGCGCGCGCGCACGCATGCTTTCTCTAGTTCTAGTCCTCAGATTTGGAACCCTTGACACAAGGGATTGGCACAGTGGTAAGCTCTATAGCTCAGAGACAGACTGCTAGGAGGTCTGCATTCCCTGCCTTTTAAAAAAAATCTACTTTATGATCTAGACCAGTGGTTCTCAACCTTCTTAGTGCTGCAACCCTTTAATACAGCTCTTCAGGTTGTAGTGACCCCCAACCACACAATTACTTTGTTGCTACTTCATAACTGTAAATTTGCTACTGTTATGAATCGTAATATAAATATCAGTGTTTTCTGATGGTCTTGGGTGACCGAGGGTGGGGACATGGGCAGTGATAGCAGTATCTCCAGAGCTCAATGGCCAGCCAGTCTAGCCAATCAGTGAGCTGGGTTCACTGAGAGACTGTGTCTCAAATGATAAGGTGGAGAGCAATAGTGGAAGACACCCGATGTCAACTTCTGACCTCCACACTGCAGGCACACCCATGTGTACATGTACATGCACAACACATACACATAGAAAAAGAAGGAAAAATGAAGTTTATTTTCACTTTTGTCTGTAGAGGCCTTCAGGCTTGATTCATCTATTAACTGACCTGTCCTTCCGGCCACTCTTGGCTCTCTCGTGGCTGTGTCATCCTTATACCATGGCTCCCATCCCCATGGTCCAAAATGGAGACTGTATATTTAGACAGCTCATCCCTGCTCCACGATGCAGAGTGGAGGGAGCGGCAGGTGTCCAAGAAGAACCATACCCCGTATCTTCCTTTGCCTCCTTATCTGGGTGAAGGCACTGGCCACAGCTACCGTGGTGGAAGGAGACTGTTCTCTGGCTGCTTGTGGGGTTGAGTGAATGACGGTGAAAGATTGGTGTGTTGTCAGCTTCTCACTGCTTTGACAAATGCCCGTGAGAACAACATAAAGGTTTGTCTTACTACCTTTCTATTGCTGTAAAGACACCACGGTCAAAGCAACTCAGAAAAGGAGTATATTTGGGGCTCACAGTTCAGAGGGTGAGTCCATGACCATCTCGGCAGGGAGCATGGCAGCAGGCAGGTGAGATTTTACATCCCAAATTGATCCATAAGCATGAGACAGAGAGAGCTAACTGGGAATGGTGTGGACTTGGGAAAGCTCAAAACCCACCACTCCCAGTGACACACCTCCGCCAGCAGGGCCACACCTCATAATCCTTGCCAAACAGTTCCACTGACTGAAGACCAAGTATTTGTACACATGAGCCTATGAGGCCATTGTCATTCAAACCACCACAAGATGAAAGATTTATGTTTATGGTCTTGGAAGCATCATTCTCTAGTTGGATGGCTCCATTCCTGTGACCTGAAGTGAGTCGGAGCATCATGGCAGAGATCATGTGACAGGGCAAAGCACTTCACTTTGTGGTGGACAGGAAGAGGGGGTGGGGGGCTAGGGGTGAGAAGGTAGAGGAGGGATGGCACAGACATACTCCTCAAAGGCACAACCCCAGTGACCTAATTTCCTCAGTGAAGTTCTACCTCCTGACATTTCCATACCTCCTCGTAATGCTACCAATAGACCAATAGATGAATCCATTGACCAAGTCAGAGCCCTCATAATCCAATCATGTTCCAAAAGTCACATATGTGATCACTGTTTACCCTGAGGGCCATGCCTTCAGTACATGAACTTTTGGGGAAATGGATACTTCAATCATAATAAGAATTATAGTTTGGATAACAACAAACATCCTGGTGGTGTTTGCCTAGGTTCTAGCAGTCAGGGGTGGGCCAGCTGTGGCAGCTGGCTCCCTCAGCACACAGGCCTTCTGGTTGGTTTTTGGTGACAGAGGTCAGAAGGAGATAAGAGCCTACCTTTCCTCTGATGGAGCACAGGAAGCATCCGGGGAGAGGAGAGAAGCATGAGGGGCATACCTGACGTGTGCTGGGCACTCTCCCAGGTGCCAGGCTGCGGGGCACCCAACCCAACACTCCAAAGTTTTATGGTGGATGCTGCATCGTCCCACAAGAAGCAAAGATTAGACAAAACATGAGTGGCAGTGAAGGGTCAGAGCTGGAATGAAAATCTGAGGAATTTCCTGGAGCATTAATGTGCTTTCAGAGCCCCTTCAGGTGGCCCCCAAACAATGTGACCCCAAGAGGTTGAGGCTGATCCTGGTAAGGCCTTGCAGATACCCCCCCCCCCATGGAGAAAGTTGGCTGCCAGGTGCAGGTATGAAGTTCTGTTTTCCCTAGGGAAGGAGACCACATGAGCTTCCAGTGCCCCAGCCCAGCAGTCAGATCTGGATTTCAGGGACCTCGGACCAACTTCAGCTTTCCCAAGCTCAGTTCTCATGGGCCTTGCCACAGCCCAACTGTGTGAGCCAAGAGGAGCCACATGGAAGCGACAGGAGCATCAATAAAATGGCACCATTCTGTCTGTCCATCTTAAAGCTCCTTTTTCCTGGAACTCAACCCTTTCCTCATCCACTAGTCTTCATTCCTGGGTGTTGTTGGTTGTTGCTGTTTTTTCTTTTGGGGGCCCACCACCTGCTCCCACATAAATATACAGAGGCTTTTTCTTACTTATGAATGCCTGGCCTTAGCTTGGCTTGTTTCTTGCTAATTTTCCTTAACTTAAATTATCCCACCTGTCTTTTGCCTCTGGGCTTTTCCTGTTCTCTTACTTCTGTAAATCTTACTCTTACTCTGTGGCTTGCTGTGTAGCTGGGTGGCTGGAAAATCCTTTCAGATTTTTCCTTCTATATATTTTCTCTGCCTGCCTGCCCTGCCTATCCTTTCTCCTGCCTCACTATTGGCCATTCAGTTCTTTATTAGACAGGCACAGTAACAGAGCTTAACGAATGCAACATAAACAAAAGTAACACACCTTAAAACAATATTCAAGAACACCTGGATGTTGCTGTGCCACTGCCATAACAGATCAGGGAAACATCCCGGGCAGCCTTGGGTTTTCTAGACGGCCGTCGGCTTTTCTCTGTGCTACCCTCTCTAGTCTCTACCCTTGTTAGAATTCCTAGCCACTCTTCCAGCTACATGACCACACATGTGCTGTCCAGTAGCCAGGCAAGATGCTTAGTCACCCAGGACCTTACGTCCTATGTAATCCATGCACTGCACAGTCACGTAATCTGCGTGCAGTGTGATCACATAATCTATGCGCATGCATGGCATAGTTACATCAGCCCATATGCATATGTTTGGGCGGAACCTATAAAATCGGGTCCCACTTATGCCTCCGCCCTTTTGCCTGCACGATCCTTCCTATAGGCCTAAGCACATACCTTCTGTCCCCTTCCCTTAATAAATTCTTATAGTGGGTTTTGTTGTACCTCATGGCTTTTCTTGCACAGTAAACAGCTCTGCTTAATGAATAACATTGCACCGCTTAATAAATAACAACCCTGGCATAGCAAGGAAGGCTGTAAGAAGACAGCATGGAAGCCGCAGACTGACAGTTTAAAACCGCTTGTGCTGGACCCTCCAGTCTTTCTGGGCTAAAGAATGGCCTATCTGTGGTGACCAGAGAAAGCCCTAGAGTTTGAGGTGTGTGTAGGTGTGCATGCATATGTGTGTGCACGTGGGGTAATAGCGTTTACACCAAAGGTGCCATGTTGTATGTGGTTGTTTCCTAAAAATGATCTGTCTAGTCCCTGTAGGTTGTGGAAAGAATCCAGATGATGTCTGTGAGGAGATAACTATCTGAGGAGGGAGTTTAACTGGGACCCCAGGCTGGATCGGGGCATGTCTGGGGAAAGAACTCCATAAAATTGATCATTCAAACCATACTTTGTAATGGAAGCAAAAAGCGCTTGACGTGTTGGTCCTTCACTGCCATGCCATCCCCATTCCCAGTGCCCTATACAGGACAATGTGTTCAGGGCTCCTGCAGTGTTTGTGGTATTGGGAGAAGTCTGGTTTGGCTTAGTCCTGTCTGGTACCCTGATGGTGCTGGAAGATACCAGCTTACTGAAGTGATGTGTTCAATGTTCCCAGTGTGACAACTAGACAAGCATCTCTATGTACTTGGAAGCCTTGGCACCAAGCAGTGTCTCTCCCTGTTAGAAAGGATTCTTCTAATGGTGAGTAAGCCTACTGTCTAGGCTGCCTCGGAAGGCTCACACTGTCCTGGTCTAGCCTTCTATAGCTTTCCCACTACAATTTCCTGAAGAAATGAGGATGCCCAGCAAGGTATGATGAAGTGCAATCCTAATTAGTCTTAACAATAAAAATGCAGAGTTAGATATCGAGGGTGAAAGCTGAAAGATCAGAGAAGCAGAGCAGCCAGCTACCAGAGACTTCTTACCTCGTCCTCAGGCTACAGCCCGGCCCCAGCCCTGGTCCTCATCTTTTGCTTGATGAAGCACTGAGTGACTTGTGCCGATTGCCAATCCTCGCTTGATCTTGGGGACCCCTGAGATTGTGCAGCGCATGGATTACATAGGACGTAAGGCCCTGGGTGACTAAGCATCTTGCCTGGCTACTGGACAGCACACGTGTGGTCATGTAGCTGGGAGAGTGGCTAGGAATTCTAACAAGGGTAGAGACTAGAGAGGGTAGCACTGAGAAAACCTGATGGCTTTTAAATTTGGAGATACTTGATCAATTAAAATTTTGGCTACAGTTGTCTAACCCAAGTCCATAATTATTTTGCCGTGCTGTCTTAGTTAGAAATGATATTCTTTTGAGGTTTATTTTTTTGTCTATGATACATTCTGCTGGTTTTTGTACAGATGCAAGGTTTTTTTTTTTTTTTGCATATTAGATACTGTGGTGGCTAACTAATTGTCACTTGGTTCTAAAATCAACTAACCCCTGGGCAGGTCCGGGATGGCATTTCCTAGAACGACCCACCCCTAGAGTGGGCAGCACCTTCTGGCAGTGGCCCAGCCTTTGCGCCTTGCTGGTGAGGGCCTCTACCCTGCTGCTGAACTGCTACCATCAAGGCATTCTAAAGTTATGTCATTAACAAGGAATGCTTTTGATAAAAGGATAAACATATGGGTGGCTGGAAGGGTATAAAGAATTCGTTCAAAATGCCAAATGTTGTTTTTGTTAAAGATGTCAAAGAAATCCCAACAATTGCTGCCAGAGCAATTAGCTATCTATATTAGAGTTCTCTAGAGGAACAGAACTGATAGAATGAATATATACTGGAAGGGGCTTCATTGTAAGATTGGCTTAAATCAGCGGTTCTTAACCTATGGATCACAGCCCCTTTGGGGGTTACATATCAGATATCCTGCACACCAGGTATTTACATTATGATTCATAATGGTAGCAAAATCACAGTTACAAAGTAGCAATGACATAATTGTATGGTTGAGGGTCACAACATGAGGAACTGTCTTAAAGGGTCGCAGCATTAGGAAGGTTGAGAAGCACTGGCTTATACGGTACAGGCTTGGTAGTCCAGCAACAGCTGTCTGCATTGTGAGGCTACGAACCCGGGAGCTGCTTCATCCGTGAGTCTGGATGCCTGGAAGTCCAGATTTGTTTCTGAAGTCTGGGAGGATTCCTGAAGAGCCCTTGGTCTTCAGTCAATGTTGGAGGGCTGAAGAAGCTGATGTCAGCAAAGGATGGCACATCCAGGCTGTTGGGATATTGGAATTGTTTATAATCTAACAGTAGTTTGGGGATAACTGACATTCCTTTTTTTTTAACTTTTTTTTATTTATTCTTTGTGTCTTTCACATCATGCAACTCCATCCCATTCGTTTCTCTGTCCCTTCATATCCACCCTCTGCCCTTGTAAGTTCCCCACCAAAATAAAATAAAATAAAATTTAAGAGGAAAATAAAAGAAAAAAGAGAAAGAAGGAAAAAAAAAAAAACAATCTTGCTGTGGAAGCTGCAGTGTGACACAGTGAGTCATGTAGTAAACACTTTTGTCCAGATATCTTTACTTGCAAGTGTTCATTGCAGAGAGTCATTGGTCTAAGTCCAAGGCCTCTGGTTTCTGCTACACTATCCATGCTAGGCCCTCACTGGAATGCCTCTTGGTTATCCTGATGTTGTTCTGTGTTGTGGAAATCCTGCAGCTTTGGGTCTGCAGGACCAGCCCCTTGACATGCTCCAGTAGATTGCAGATAGGGTGGATATTGGAGTGGGCCAATATATAACCCTGGTTCTGGGCCTGGGTAGTTGCAGGGCTGGTCAGCCCATCAGCTCTCCCTTGTCCTCACCACCAGGGTAAGCTCTCCTGCATTGCACAGGCTAGTTCACCCTTTACAGAGATGAGCAAGGGGTAGGGCTGGTTCTCCAGCTTTCATGTCCTCAGGGTCAGTTCTCTTACACCTGCACCTTCAGGGTCAGCTCTACTGTGCTGCCCAGGTGTGGCATAGGGGCCACTCTCTTGAGTCTCCCGAGTGCTGCAGCTGATGAGGGTCAGGGACAGCTCTCTTGCTCTTATGACCTCAGGGCCAGCTCTCCCATCTGCCTCAGGTGTTGGGGGGGCATCTCTCCCCTGCCCATGCCACCAGATGCCAGGTGAGTAATGGGGACAACTCTCCCACACTCACATCTTCAGGGCTGGCTCATCCACACTTCCACCAACAGAGTCGGCTCTATTGTGCTGCCCAGGTGAGGTGCAGGGCCTGCTCTCCCGAATGTTATAGCTGGTGGTGGGCAGGGGCAGCCCTCCCACTCTTTTTTTTTTTTTTTTTTCATTTTTCGAGACAGGGTTTCTCTGTGTAGCTTTGTGCCTTTCCTGGAACTCACTTGGTAGCCCAGGCTGGCCTTGAACTCACAGAGATCTGCCTGGCTCTGCCTCCCAAGAGCTGGGATTAAAGGCGTGCGCCACCACCGCCCGGCAGCCCTCCCACTCTTATGGCCTCAGGGCCAGCTCTCCCATCTGCCTCAGGTGTTTATGGATGGGTGGAGGGAACTGACTTTTCTGTAATACTGAGTCTCTGCTCCATGAACATGGCATACCTCTCTGTTTATTTTGTCTTAAGTTTCTCTTATCACTGTTTTCTAATTTCAGCATAGAACTCTAGCATACTTGTTAGATTTATCTCAAGTACTTTTTAGCTTTGGGTGCTTTAGACAAACAAACTGATTTGTACTTTCACACTGCAGCCATCACTAGACTTGTGATTTCCAAGGGTGTGGAGTTTGCCGTCTGCCAGCAAGCAAGCACTTCTTCAGTAGATGCCAGGGCCTGCCTCTAATCCTGTTCATTTCTCACATTATCTGCAGATGTCAAGTATAAGGCTGTTGCTCAGCAACCAATTACAAATTGGTATTCTTACAAATCCATTAGAGCAGCTCTCAGAATGCAGGGAAATGGGTTTGCTGGCTTATTATAAAGGGTATTACACAGGATGGATGAAAAGATTTATAGTGTAAGGTATAGGAAAGGGGGCATGGACCTTCCATTCCCTCTCAAGACATGTCACTCACCAGGAACCTCCATATGGCTCTGTCTTGAAGCCTTCAAAGCCTTTTACTTTTTTTGTTTGTTTGTTTTGTTGTTGTTGTTTTTGTTTTCTGTGGGTTTTTTGTTTTGTTTTTCGAGACAGGGTTTCTCTGTGTAGCTTTGTGCCTTTCCTGGATCTCGCTCTGTAGACCAGGCTGGCCTTGAACTTACAAACATCCGCCTGGCTCTGCCTCCCGAGTGCTGGGATTAAAGGTGTGTGCCACCACCGCCTGCCTGCCTTTTACATTTTTATGGAGGCTTCAGTGCATAGGTGCTGGACGTTGGCTACTGGTCATCAACTTCACCTTTACCCTTCTCTCCTCCCCAGAGGCTGGAAGTTCCGTCCTTCTGGCACTGCCCATCCTGAAGGTACTTAGGGACTACCAGCTGTCAGTTACCCCATTAGCATACAAAGACATCCTTTTGAAGGTTCCAGAGATTTTTTTTTTTATGAGTTATATGCCAGGGAACAGTAAAGAACCCCCCCCCCACACACACACACACACACAGAGAGAGAGAGAGAGAGAGAGAGAGAGAGAGAGAGAGAGAGAGAGAGAGAGAGAGAGGCCATTGTAAGACACTTAAAATATGAAATATCTATTATTTATTACTAGAACATAGAAATTCAATTATTTTCATATATCAGCCTTGTATGCAGTGACCTTGGCAAACTCATAAGAGTTTAAGTAGCTCTTCTATGGGTAACTTAGTCTTTTTTATAGGTTTACTTTTCCTTGTTTTTTCACTTTTTATTTGAAAATAATTCCACAGTGATGGCAGGAAAGTTCAAAGATCAGCCCTACACCCTTCATCTCCCAGTCCCACTCGTCTTTGCCAGATCCAGACTGTTTTTAGGACAGAAAAGGATTGTGTATTTTATTTAGTTTTCACTTATCTTCAGTATTCTTCACTCTGAAACCATTTTAAAAATAGTTTTATTACTTACATTCTGTTTACTTGCACACGTCTGTGTGTACGAAGGCACACATGGAGATCAGATCACGTCCTGGGATTGAACTTAGGTCATTAGGGTTAGCTGCAAGGACTCTTACCTGCTAAGCCATCTCGCCACCCTTCTGAAACCAATTCCGAAGTCCTTCTTTGGTTGTTAAGAATTTTGACTGCTCTTCAATTTGGGTCTGTCTGGTGGTTCTACAGCACATTCAGGAAATGCATTTTTTGCAGAAACACTACCAATGTGGTACTGTGGTCATCGCTGGTGACACTAATGACAGAAGATGGATCTGAAAGACCCTGGAGTTCACATCCTTCCTTTTTGGTGGCAGAGCTGACCTTTGGCTGAGCTGGACTAATCAGGACTGTGGAGAGACAAGCCCTTGGACCAACATGTACATTCCAGGGAGGCAAGGCTGTTTCCATGGCTCCTCATGGACAGACCTTGGCCCTTGGCATGCACAGTCCCTAAAACGTTACGCAGGGTTTTCTTTGATAGACTTATATTAAGAAAAATTAGGAAACCAGTCAGGGTAACACAAGCATGTAGCAGTGTGTGTGTTGTTCACCCACCCATCTTGGGCTGTGGCTGTTTGCTGCACATCTGGCTGCTGGCCAAAGCAGACACTGTCCTGCTGGGACTTTGGCCACGAGGTACACACATCTGTGCTCTGCCCACGCTGCATAATAATGAAGATCAGGATCTGCATGCACTCTGCCATTCTCCGAGGGGCATTTTCCCTATGGACCCCTCCATAGCCGTACTTCTAACTTGACACTTAGACATTTGTGTTACTCTAGTGGGTGTGTCTGTGATCCCCTCCCATGGCAGCTGACTTTATCTGGGTGAGATGGCATCTGCTAGGCGGCTCTTCTGTAAAGTTACCACTTTTCAAAGAAGAGTTCAGAGGGCATGCTTTGAATCTGTGTGGGGATCTCTCATGCCTCGTTCAACACTTATCCACCAGATTTAGTAAACACAATTGCCAAATGGTGATCGTTGCCATCCCACTACCCCTTCTAAGATTACTCGATGGTAAGGAAGAGCTTTTGCTCCTCCTCAGTTACTTATTCTTTGTTGTGTCAGTGTGGACTCATGAATTTCTGAGGGAAAAGAAAAGTTAGCTCGCAGAAAATGCATTGCATGTGGTATTGTACCATTGTTTAGTGTGGCTTGAAATAGCAGCCGAGATTCCTGGAGATCCAAACAAAATGTGAAACTCTATCCCTTACAAGATTTGATAGCTCCACATTGAAAACAAACCAGCAACTGGAGTGTGGACAGACAGACCACTGGAATGGAGAATTTCAGAACCCAGATATTCTACAAATGGCTAGTAAATGGGCAATTGTGTAGGTGTCTGGGGTGGGGGTCATTTGGAATCATGCCTCACCCCATACACTGGATCGATTCTAAATCGATCAGTATTGAATTGCAAAAGACTGGTGAATGATGGCAAACCAGGAGCTCTTCCACATTGCTATAGATATGTCCTGTATTTGTATATACTACATTAAAAACAAGATATAGTAAATGTGTATACGCCAGGGTTGTTGTAAATGAAGAAGACAGAATAAATAAGTTCCTTGGCTTGTTTGTGAAGGCAAGTTTGAAGAATGAACAAGAAACAATCGTTTGCTGTTGGGGCTTGAGAATGCATGTAGGGGACAGACTCTCCTTTACTCTTTCTTTTCTTTTCTTTTTTCAACTGGGTTTCTCTGTGTAACAATCCTGGCTGTCCTGGAACTCACTTTGTAGACCAGGCTGGCCTTGAACTCATAGAGATCTGCCTGCCTCTGCTTCCCAAGTGCTGGGATTAAAGGTGTGCACCACCACTGCCTGGCCTTACTGTTTATTTTTCATTGCTGCTTATTGTAATCCTGAAGGATGCATCTCAAATGCTAAAATTCTGAATATTGAAAAACCCAAAGATTATTATGGGTCAACTCTAAAACCCCCAAACAGAGCAAGGTATATAGAGAGCACTTGCCTAGCATGCATGGGTTCAATGACCAGCAGCTCTGAATTCACAATTCTGGAATTGTGTTGAATTGTGACATGTTGAAAAGGGAGGCTGTATATGAGGACTAGAAGGCTGAATTATGGGGAGAAATTGGTGCATTTTGATTGGCTGTTTATTGGTGAGGGTCTTTCCAGAGGTGATCAGTGTGTGAGTTGAGTGGTCAGGTGGGAGGGGTTTCTTTTGCAGCTGTTTCTGAAAGGCAATGTTCCTGAGAGCAAGACACTGTCCAACTGCATTAGCAAAGATCACCCTTTGTGGAGATACACACACACACCAGGGCTGTGGCATGTAGCTCAGGCTAGGCTTCATCTGTGATTTTGTTATCTCAACCTCTTCCTCGTGCTTGGATAGTCCAAATTCATTTTTTTTTTTATTTGAAAGACAGATGGACCACCATGCTCTCCAGTTATTAAAAACAAAACAAAACAAAACAAAAAAACCCAATAAAATCAGAAACATCTGCTAGTGGACAAGCCCAGTTGGCTTAAAATAATTTTTATTTTTGTGATGTGTGTGTGTTGGGAGGAGGATACAACAATGTGTGTGGAGGTAAGAGGGTAACTTTGAGGAATCAGTTCTCTCTTTCCACCTTCAGGTGGGTCCCAGGATTTGAACTCAGGTTGTCAGGTTTGCAATGCAAGCAAGCAACTTTACCAGCTGAGCCATCCTGCTGGCTTTGAGCTGGTCCTGAGAGACTATGGAAGGAAAACAGGAAGAAACATCAGTTCTACCCATCCCCAGTCCTGCTGCCAGTGTACCTCAGTGCAGCCCTACACTTTTTATCAGATTTCATTCTGCTTATAAAGGGCCACTTTCAAAAACCCTTTATGTCTTCTCTAGGGAGATCTATTGCCTACAGTGCTTTATTTTATTTATTTTTATTTTTATTAAGAAACATTTTTTCAATGTGGTCAGCCAAAACCATTTTATTTCCTAATTTACCCATGATGTTAAGCCATTAACATCAAGCCAATTAACACATGACCAAAATTTGAGCACAGGCAGGACTGAATGAACATACCAGCTGGGAAGACAGCATAAGATTTAAATCTCAGTTGTTCATATCCTAGCTGCAGACTTATTGGAGGTTACTCCGGGTTTTTTCCCCTCTGTTAAAATGGGAAGGACATAAGGTACACAGGCCTGTAAGCCTTAAATTCAATGCTAGCCAATGAAGCTTAAAAATTTCTAGTGCTCACATCAGAGAAATAAACGGGAGGCTGGAGAACTGGCTCGGAGGTTAGGAGCATTTGTTGTGAAATCATGAGGATCCCAGCTCCAAGCCAGGCATCTCACACATACTCACAGACACACCAATAAATGAATGAACTGATCTTTTTAAAGTTAGGCCTCCTAGTTCCAGGCCAGCCTGGTCGACACAGTGAGACCTGGTTTCAAAATAATAATAATAATAATAATAATAATAATAATAATAATAATACACTAGTTTTTATTCTAATAAATAAACCACTTCAACTTGTAAGTACAAAGATGAGCAAATCATACCTCCACCTTAATTCAGAGAGGCAACAGTAATCACGTGGGACTGGTGGCCACCCCACTGAATGCAGTGCAGAGGGACAGCTGCCACTAAACGCTTCCAGGGGCAGAGAGAAGCCAGGTGCTAGTACCATCTATCCCTCACCTGGAGTAGAGCTGTCTAGGGGGGGAATCTTCTGGAAGAGATGCCAACATGGGAGGTGGGAGAGTGTCCTGCACTAAGATGGTTTTCTTTAAGTCAGCCTCTTTACTCCTTTGAACTCTGAGCAAGGAGGCGCGGCAGAAGGCTCCGACCTATAAAACCAAGCGTCTGCACACCGAGGGCATTTTCTGGTTGTCCAAGTTGGCCTCCAGGGCTGGCCACAGGGCCCAGTTCTGGGGACCCAAAGGGCCGTGCAGAGAGGCTTGCAGATGGATCCGTGAAGGTGCCACCAGAGCTGGGAGGCTCCTCTAGACTAAGTCCAGACTGCGTAGCCCGCGGCGGCCGAGGCGGCGGGGCCAGAAGTCCTGCTGCCCGCCCGACTGCGTTACACAGCTTGGTCTTCGCGATGGGCCGCAGACAACGTCTCGGCCGGAGCCCGCTGTTTCCTAGCTCCTGAATGGCTGGGGTACCCGGATTAACCTTTCACCTCCGCACTCCGTCCAATCACAGGACGGCTTTCATGCGGCCGCGGGGCGAGCGAGCGAGGGGGCGCGGAGCGGCGGCGCGACGCCGGTGGGATTCTCCAAGCCGCTGTGCGCCGTCGCCGCGGGCCGAGCGCGGGCTGCGGGCGAGCAGGGCGCTGCGCAGTCTCCGCAGGCGCGGGCGGGAGGGGTCGGGGCGCGGCGCGGTGAGGCGCGGGCGGCTCCGGGCCCAGGTGAATGGAGTAACCTGACAGCGGGAACGAGGCGACGGCGAGCGGCAGGAAATGGCGGCGGCGGCGGCGGCGCCGGGCGGCACCGGGAGGCCTGGGCTGTGACGCGCGCGCCGGAGCGGGGTCCGATGGTTCTGGAAGGCCCGCGGCGCCCAGTGCTGCAGGTGAGGCGGGCTCCCCCTGGGCCGCTTTGTGTCCCGGCCCGGGGGGATTGCAATGCCCGGGCCGCCTCTTGTGCGAGGCCCACGCGGGCGCCGGGAGCAGGCCGCGACGCCGAGCCCGGGCGGGTGACGGTCCACGCGGACCTCGGCACCCTGGGACTCAGAGCCGGGGCCTCTCCGCGTCCCGGCCCTGGGAGCAGGAGCGGGCTTTGACAGGTCCTGTTCGGCGTTCGAAGCCCGGGCGAAGATCGGAGGTGCATACGCGGGCCGGCGTCCCCGGGAGCGACCCGGGCCTGCCGAATGGCGCGGGACCCGTGAACACCTCAGAGGACCAGGAGGGGGACAAGGCCTCGGGCGAGGTGATGGCTAGAGCCCTGGGAGGGATTGTTGTATGTTTATTGGCAGGTGACCAGGGCTGGCCCCAGGGGGCGGGTGGCCGAAGCCATCTTTTTGGCCCCTCCTCTCGGGTCGCTGTGCCTGGACCCTGCGAAGGGGCTTTCATTGGGCAAATGGTGTGCCTTTCAGGCTAGCACACCAGAGTGGGTTGCCTAGCAGAGCTGAGCTGCCCTTGTGATTTTGCCTGCAGGACAGCGCCAGTGTCCTGAAGATTTGCTTAAACAGATGATTGAGGAGTCTTTGATCTATAGCCCTTGCTTTTGTGAGGAGAGTTGTACTTAAAGGGTTAAGTTACTAATGTGTGATGTCATAAGTATTCTGATGATCGAGTGTTGAAAACCTCCATCTGATGAAAGAGAATTACATGGGAGCTCGCCCCTGCCTGAGTTTCTGAATCTTTGCAGTCCTGATTTGTCAGTTTTCTGAGGAGCCGCACCATCAGTCAGTAGAAAAAGGGCGAAAGTTTAGCAACTTGGGAAATATGACACCTGCTATAAAATGCATTCACGAAGTTGGAAATTCATTGGTATAAACATTAAACTTTCTAAGTAAAATTTCCATTGAGCTCAAAAATTTATTAAAAGATGAATTCTGGGTGAGGCTGGTGCAGTAGTTTTGATATTACTGATACCTTTGGAAACTGAGTTCTGGGATCATCTGTTGTGCCAAGTGTCTTTGAGGCTACCTGTGGCACATGCAGTGTGTAATATAAGTGCACGTGCTCATGAACGGAGAGTGTATTTTATTAGAACTGTCAGCACCAAGGGTTGCTTTTAGTAGCCTAAGTTTGTGAATGACTCCAAAAGGTAACTGGTTTGGTTTCAGTTGGGTGGTAAAGGACCTTACAACTACTTTAGTAAGGGTTGCCTTTACTTTCCATGCTGAATACTGCATTATGGCAGCTCTTCTGGGTAGGAATTGTATAGCTAGGCTCTCTCCCAGTTGCTGAGCTTTCTTGTCTTGGATTTAGAAAATGTTTTGATGTAGCTTATTTCTGTCTTTCTTGAACTCAGGATGCTTCTACCTCACTCAGTCTCTCTGGCCTGGAATTACAAGCGTGCACCGCCAGGCCTGACTCCCTTGGTTCTGATTGGATAGTGATTTTGTGGTGGTGGATAATGAATAGTGTTTAGGTGTAGTTCTGCTTTCTAGGGAGGATAACTTTTATAGCATAGCGTTCTAGCATTGCCATATCTTACTCTTTGCTGCTGCCTGATGATGTGAGACAGTGACGTCACTTGAGAAGGTGGATGTGCTCTAAGTATTCCCTCTCTGCAGCCTGCACATGCTTATGTGTGGCAGGTAAGGAGGACATTGGGTAAATCTCATCAATATGTGCCAAGATGTGTCAGGTTCTTTTCACACATTCTCATTGAATTCTTGGTGTGTTGGTGTAGTGACCACTTTCCTGATTTTACACACTAGGGAAGTGAGACTCGGTGATGATTACTTCTGTCTGCCTGAGCCTTGACTGATTCATGGTTTGGTTCCAGAATGCCAGCGTGCCTACTTCTCAAAGTGTGCTGTCCAAGTGGATTTTCGGCAGTCTGCATGAAGTGTGTTAATATAGGTCGAGTGGGGAAGCTCTGTCAAACTGAATGTTCAGGTGACCTCTGCTCATCTGAATGTTTCCAGCTGTTTTAAAATGTGACAGAATACACATGATTGCAGCTTTAGCCATTAAGTGTACAGTGCAATTGCATTCACATTTTGCAGTTATTGCCACTATCCAACTCCAAACATCTTCTCTCACTGGGACACTTTCCCCGCCTAAACACTAACTGCACATTCTGGCCTTCATTCCTAAGTGACCACCATTTTCTCTTCTCCTTCTGTTTGAGTTTGGCTATGCTAGGAACCCCATGTAAGTATAGTCATTCAGTATTTGTCTTTGAGTTGGTGTATTACACCGACATAGTACCTTGGGACTTGATGTCATGCATGCATCAGTTCGTCACTTTGAAAGGCTGACTGATATTCTGTTTGTATGTATAGATGGTCCCTAGCTTATAATGGTTTGACTTGACTTTTTTTAGCTTTAAGATATGTGAAAATGTGCAGTTACAGTAGAAACTTCTTTAAATTTTAAATTTTTGATTCTTTTTCCTGTCCTAGTCAGTTATGTGATCGTGAGGGGTAACCAAATGATACCATACACTGTGCTCTGTTGTTGAGTTAGAAAGTTTGATATGCTAAGTACACACTTTTCCCAGTTCTCTGTTTTCAACTTAGAAGTGGGTTTCTAGGGCCATCGATAGTGGAGGAGCACCTGTGTATGTCCTGTTCTGCTTTTCCAGCCGATTGTGGGTGACAACCTGGGGTTTCCATCTTTGAGAGTAGTTGGTGCTGTGAGCATGGATGTGAATGGCTCTGATCGGGGCCTGCTGTCATTTCTTCTTTTGGGCATAGACCCCAAAGTGGTCTTGGTTGTTGATCATTAGATCAAAACACTAGGCTCAGCTTTCTTCCAGACTCTTAATTTCCTACAAATAGTTTCTCTGTGACAATAAAGGACTAGAATCTTCTCCCAGTCCAGGGGTTACTGATTTTTAGAATCTTGGTTCTTACCACAGTAAAGCAAACAGGGATTCTTATCACAGAATGTTTTTAGTGGATCAGCAGGCTGTTATGCCCTGATGGAGCCAGAGGAAGGGGCTGCTAAGATTTCTGTGTACCTTGTACAAATAGAAAGTTGGAGCCCGGTGATTATTTTGTTTACCTTAGGATCTGCTATTTGAGCATTCAAGAGTTTAGCTCATCCTCAAAGCCAACAGATGTGTGTGTGTTGTGCTGGCTTTTATTTACAGATTTCTTTGCAGTATCTTCAAACTAGGCTATGGAGGTAACAGTGTTTCAGTAGTATTCTACCTCTTTAGACTATGCTGCTTAGACCTTTTAGCCTCTTTTTCCTGATTCTTTGATGATTACCAACATTTCTAAAGAGACTCTAGTTTTCAAAAATTCTATGCATAGATGAGCATTTGTATAATAATGTTTTCTGAGAAAGGATGTAGGACATCCTTATGATAATAAAAAGGTGTTTTAGAGAACTGTGAAATAATAGTGCAGGTGTAGAATAGTCTATGGATGGGAGAATTATGTGAAGAGCTTCAAGCAAAGATAATTATTCACAGCTTACGTGTAACTAAAGTGCTTTTACTTTTTTGTTTTGTTTTAATTTGCCAAAGTGAAAGAGGAACTAGGGCTAATTATAGTTGCCATCGATTGATGAAGGAAGTGTACCAGTTAGCCAGGAGCAGCAGACTTTTCTCCTTTATGAACAGGGGTTGATTGTTTGGATTCTCCCACAAAATAACATTGTCAGTGTATGGAGACAGTGTTGACCTATACAGGTGATAGAGAAACACAGTCAAAAGCACAAAGCACAGTCAGAAAGCCTTGGTAAGATGGCATGTGTGGTTCTGGTGATGTCATCTCCAGTGGAGTTGAAGTGTCCCTTGTAGCATGCAGGTTTTGACTGGTGGCAGGTAAGTTCATTGAGGAGTGTACCCTCTGGGGCACTAGAAGCAGTCAGGACTTTGCAAACAGTGGTATTTTTGCTGGCCTTCAGGAGTGTGTGTTGAGTGAAAAAGTAGGACTGCTTGTGTGGTGGTTTGGACCTGATAAATAAAAGATCATAGAGAGAAAAGTATATGTTTGAGGTGTAGCTAGGGAAATGGGAAATTTTGGCCATGTGAGAAAGCCTTCCTTGAATATCAGGTCCAGTGACTTTCTTATCTCATGTCCTTTCTTATCTCATGTCCTGTCAGTGACTAAACTGACAGGACATGAAGATGCTCAGGTAGCTTTTAGGCCTAGAGCTTGAGTTTGGCCACCTGCTGAGGCTTGGTTCCTGAGACACAGAAGCCACATAGTAACATGATATGTTCTTAGCTATGCTGAGGTTTATAGTATCACAAGGATTAAGCACACATGTGTTGTCACTGCCACACACAGCACTTGTGTAAAGGAGTACTTGGTTTTGCCAAGTAGATTAGTCTATCTTTATAAAACTTTTTGAAGGTTTTAGAAACTAACAGTGTTGTGAAGAGGAATCCTGCTGGCATGGTAAGGCTTTTGAAAAAGATCTTGACTCCCCTGATAATGGACAGATCATGCCCTTGGGTTCTTCTCCGCTTGTACATGAGCTGTGCTTGTGTGAGCACTGCAGACTAGGAGAAGTATCTGGAGTCATGGAAGAGAGTTGCTGCAGTACTTGGAGATTGATTAGTACTGGCGACATTTTCATTGTTGAGCTGGCTAATCGCAACTTATTTTTTAAGTGACAGATGAGTGTATGTGATAAAGATTTTTAAAAACACATTTGAAAAATATTCTCTTGGGGGTTATAAAACAAGACAATCAGTTCAGAATAAAAAAAATACACTTAATCCAAATAATGAGAGCAGAATGCTAGTTTAAAGATGTGATCTTTGGGTTGAGGCAGAAGCTCAGTAGTAGAGCATTTGCCTGGTGCTCTGGGTTCAATTCCCAGCCTGGCTAAAAACTGACCTTTGAGGTGATAGAAGAAAGTTATTTGCTTAGGAGTTAAATTCGTAACTACTTATTCATTCATTCACTTATTTTGAGACATGGTCTCATTATGTAACCCTGGTCTGCCTGGAATTTACGATGTAGACCAGATGGGCCTTGAACTTGCAGAGATCTCCCTGCCTTTGACTTCTAAGTGCTGGGATTAACAGTGAGCACTAGTACTTCTGGCTTATCATTAACTATTTGAAGGAAAAAGTAAGACAATAGAGTTGTCTAGCACTTGGAGATATTTTGAAGTCAGACTTTCTGTCTTCTGTTGGGAAGAGCAAAGCTAAGGGACGCTAAGGTAAACATAGACAAGCCTATGGTCTCTCTCCTTTCCCACATCTTGGTGCACAGCTTCACTCACCTGTGGCATCTTAGTGGTACTGTGGGCTTCATCCATTTCAAACTCCACCATCATAGCGTTTAGGAGTGCTGAGGAGCTAATGTTCAGTGTTGGAGGACCAGGGTTTCACACTAACTCTTGTAGCTTATCACCGAGACACACTGGGCCCCTGGCGGCCTCTGAATCTCCGTGTTCTCCTCAGTAAGCTCTTGGTCCCTGGAAGCTGTCAGGAAACAGTTTGCTGCCCAGTTCTGGCCTATTTCTTATTATTGATAAAATTTAGATGACACTATTTCTCTTCAGATATGTACTTTAGAGAACATTTTGCTATATTCTTTGTGTAACTAGATTATGCCATGACTTCCATGTTACTAATACTGAAATACATATCCAGTTTCATAACGGAAGGCAGTCCAAAAAAGTGGGCTTATGCACAGCATTTTCATAGACGAGTTTTCTTTTTGTTTTTGTACTTATATATTCTATGTGCATATATTAGTATTAGTAATATTCAAAGAAAAAAGCTATCAATGTGAGAGGGAGTAGGGGCGTGAGAGGAGTGGGAGGGAAGGAAGGGAATGATTAAAATGATGTAAATATGTATATATGTACATATATAACTTTTGCATATTTTCATTTTTCCCTTTTATTGAAAATGGATTTTTTCCCTCACATAATATATTTTGACTATGGTTTTCCCTCCCTCAACTTCTCACAGTTCCTCCTCATCTGCCCTCCCATCTAGATCCACCCCCTTTATAAAACATACAGGTTTCTAAGGGATAATAATAAATTATAAGAAGACAAAACGAAAACTAACACATTGGAATAGGACAAAACAAATAGAAAGAAAAGAATCCAAGAGAAGGCATGAGAAGCAGATACAGACACCAAGACACACTTGTTCACACACTCAGGAATTCCATAAAAACACTCAATTGGACACCATCAATTATACCAAAGGACCTGTAGGGTAAAAAGAGAGCAATAAAATAAAAACTTTTAAAAGATAAAAAATTCTTTAAAAGCCCTGACACATTATGAGACAAGGACCCTCTAAAGGTAACATTGAGTTCATTTTGTCTTGGCCATGTATTTCTGGGCATGCAGCTACCCTTAAGAGTAGTTGGTTTCTCCCCTGAGACTCCCTGGAGAAAAGTGGCTCTCATTTGCAAGTGGTTATCTGTTGGAGATAGCTTCTGGGTTAGGAATGGGGCATGTATCCACTTCTGCTTTCCGCTCTAGGACCCCACCTGGTGCAGACCTGTGCAGGTCCTGTGCATGCCGCCTCAGTCTCCGTGAGTTCAGATGTGCGTTGATCGTGTTGATTTAGAAGGCCTTGCTTCCTTGGTGTCCTCCGCCCTTCTGGCTCTTCTACTCTTTCTGCCTTTTCTTCCAAAGGATTCCCTGAGTCCTGGGGGGAGGGATTTGATGGAGACATCCTGTTTAAGGCTAAGTGCTCTAAAGTCTCTCTTCTACTCTTTGCATATTGTCTAGGTCTCTATATTTCTTCCCATCTGCTTCAGGAGGAAGCTTTTCTAACGATGGATGAGCAAGGCACTGATCTATAAGTATAGAAGAATCTCATTAGTAGTCATTTATTGATATGTTCCTTTAGTAGAATGGTAGTATTGGTTTTAGTATTTGGTCCCTGGCCTATCTAGTCTCAGATTCTTGGTCACCCAAACAGTGTTGGGTATGGGTTCCAGCTCGTGGAGTGGGCCTTAAGTCAAGTCAGTTAGTGGTTGGTTACTCCTACAAGCTTTGTGCCACTATTGGACCACATATTTTGCAGGCAGGACACCATTGTATATCAAAAGGTTTGTAACCAAGTTGGTGTGTACATTTCTCCTTTGATAGCATGCAGAGTACCTTCCTGTACCAAAGATGCTAGCATGCTAGCACAGAGGGGTGAGAGCTCTGTGTAGGCACTAGCTTGACTTCTCTATGTTCAATGAGTTGTGTAGGTGTTTTCTTCAGCATTAGGGCCTTGCTGCAAAGACAGTTTTCTACAAGGCTTATCCACACTGGTTAGTTGGTTCTCTGTGACAGTGGTGCCAGGTCTTAAATGTCTCCAACTTGCCCCAAATAGCCTTCCTCACTGTTATGCATGAATAAGTGTGCTACCCTGTCATAGTACTTTAAGCTGGCATAACCTTTCTATGTGCTGTTTGACCTGATGTAGACCAGTCGTTCTTTGGCTTTTAAACTTCTGCTTTGATGGAATATATGACTCACACCCCCCAAATATGCATCTATATCTATAATTTTTTTTTTGGTTGTGAGCCTAGCCTTTAACGGCTGAGCCATCTCTCCAGCCCTATATCTATAATTTTATATAATGTAATAGGAGATATAGGCAAGCCCATCCATCTATAGACATTTGAGTTAGGCTATGGCTACTCATAAACAAGTAATGGGCTAATACAGGGACAAAATTCTGAATATCCTCAGGACAGATATGTTTGAAACTTAACTGATAGTGGAAACTAAGACATATTTTAAAAACCTATGGTCAGCCAAGCAGGGATGTCCCATGCCTTTAATCTCAGCACTTGGGAGGCAGAGGCAGGTAAATCTCTGTGAGTTGGAGGCCAGTCTGGTCTACAGAACTAGTTCCGTGACAGTCAGAGTTACACAGAGAAACCCTGCCTTGAAACAAAATAATAACAAATAAATAAATACCTACAGCCAAGCTGAGATGACAACAGCATATACCTGAAATTCCAGCACTGGGCAGGAGGATCATGAAGTCAAAGCCAGCCTGGGGTTACCTAGTGAGATTCTGCCTCAGAACACCAATGCTCACATTCTGTAACTTGGTTTGTCATTAAGGGCAAGTCAGCCTGGACTGCTGTGTTTTGTTTTTTTTCATAAGTCTCGAGATCAAGTATACTAGATCCATCAGATACCTTACAGTCAGTAATCTCTTAAACACTGTAATCTAGGGACTTCTCCATTTCAGACTGAGACAGTACATTAAAAATAAGATCTGGGTAGATTGCCCTTGTCAAACTTTACAATTGACGACTAAAAAACATGGGGATGATGGAACCGAGACCTTCTGGGAAGAGCGTCCAGGATGGAGGCCTTGGGAGTAAGGTTGAACACTAGAGAAAGCCTTGGGTGGGTTGGCAGCATCTTAGAGACAGACATTCTGTCTCCTCTAGTGCAGCTTGGTGTTGCTGACTGAGAATCTGACAGACTCCGCGCTGTCAGATTTGCTACACTCTAGATAGCCAACAGTGTGTAGACATTGAGAAGCCTGTCCATGGTCCTGCTCATACTTTATTACACCTGTATATGCCACTGTGTTGATGCTGTCTATTTCTTCAGGATAGAGTACTGTATAACTAAATATTAAAAGGGGATTTAAATCCCAAGTTCTAATCTTTATGTGTGTATGTTACATATAATAAAGTCAGGTAATGTCAGGCTAATCATAATTGTGAGAATTTTAAGGACAAGACAAACTTCTGGTGGTAGAAGTGATAGGAACCTAAAGTGTGGATGCAGTGTGGAGCAGAGTTAGTGTTGAGCTGTTCTTTGAGCAGGCTGGGGCTTCCTAACACTTTGGATCTTCAGGATAATTTTTTGTTAAGATAGGCTTTAGCTTCCAGCCTCTTTCCAGTTGAATGCCTGAAGCTTTTCTTAGGTGTTTATAAGAAGTTTCAACTGTCTCTGGTAGACATATTGTGTGTGTGTGTGTGTGTGTGTGTGTGTGTGTGTGTGTGTATGTGTGTGTGTGTGTGTACATATATATATAATGTATTATGAATGTATAAAGATATAAGAAAATATAAACTATATACAGAGAAATATATACACTTATGTAGACACTTGTGGCCTTGGCCTAAGTGGGGAAATGCCCCCATAAGATGCCTGCCTGCATTGTCTATATCACATGAAGAATTCAGACTAGGACTTGTGGTATAAATTTACTTAGCTTATGCTAATCATTTCTCTTAAAATACCACTTCTTATTTCACCAGAGAAGTAAGGTATTGTGTAGATTGATTTCAGGATTGTGCGTTTCACTTAATTGTCCTGTTTCTTCTCTTAATCTGGAAGGTTCTTAGCTTTTTCCTGATGCTGTTTTGTGAAATGAATATCAGATTTGGTTTTGTTTCCTAGTGGTTGGATTCAGGCCTTGTACTTTGGGCAGGAAAGCTTCATGAGATACATGTCATATCCCACTGTCTTCAAGGCTAGACCCAGATCATCTTTTATTAATGTAGAGGAGAATTTGAGTGGTTAGCAGTTACTTGAGGCCGATGAGAATGACTGTAGTTGGATGATGTCACATT
The DNA here is from genome assembly GCF_949786415.1 of Peromyscus eremicus. Taxonomy (NCBI): domain Eukaryota; kingdom Metazoa; phylum Chordata; class Mammalia; order Rodentia; family Cricetidae; genus Peromyscus; species Peromyscus eremicus. The sequence continues at coordinate 52,311,051 of NC_081430.1, read as the reverse complement.
AATTGCTGTGCAAATTGACACTCCATAGCTTTGACAGTTTCATTCTAACCTTTCCATGGGGCTTGGAGTGTCATGGATGGAGATGTTAACCTGTTAAAATAGTTCAGGTTGTTTAAAGTCTTGTGGAAATAGAAGATATTTAAACTGAGTTTTGTATTTTAACTCCAGAAAGCTGCTTTATATTAATAGATGTGAATTTAAGGTTAGAGCAAGAAAGTTGGGGCTTTGTGTGTATGTTTTTTTAAAGACAGGATCTCCCTGTGTCCTCAGACTGACCTTGAACTTGGAATCCTCCTGCCCCAGCCTCTTCAGTGCTGCTTGCTGAGTGTTTGGATTACAGAATGCAGGAAGTGCTAGAGCCATAGTTTATTCTTAGAATTAATAAGTAACAGTGAATTATGAATATTGCTTTCCTGCATTCCAGACATAGTTTGGAATTTACAGTAAGTTAATAGATGAGCAAATTAAGTCATGGACAGTGGTAGCTAATAGGATTGTAAGTGAGGATAAGGTTCTCTTTCTTTTCAGAGATCTTGAGCTTTTGGGAGGCATGGCAGGAACGGACCCTGATTGGATATTTAGATAGCCCACACATGGGGTTGGTGAGTGATAGGGAGTGGTGATCGGCTGTGTTGCGAGGAGGGAGGATGGCCAGGCACTACACAGCTTTACCCTTGCCTGGAGCTTTGCTGTCTTTTCATATTTATTAAACAACTACATACAGTGTTCACTTAGATTTGCTTTGCAGAGTCAACCCCTTTTTAAGTTCTCTCTCTCTCTCTCTCTCTCTCTCTCTCTCTCTCTCTCTCTCTCTGTGTGTGTGTGTGTGTGTGTGTGTGTACATACTTTGACAGTGCTTTTTCCAAATAGCTATCCTTTGGTGTGATAGATTGGGAGAAGATAGACACAGACTAGATAAAATTATAGCGTTTCTTGCACAGTGTTAAGAGCAAGGTATGGAGAATCAAGTGCAAGCCTGAAAGCTAGTGGTGTGTTAACTATTTACCTCTCCAAACAAAACTGCAGAGTAGGTGTCATAAGGGCAATTGGAAAGATGTGGAGGGAGGGTGTCTTTGCTCTTCTGGGGCCATACTGTCATTTTTCTGAGAAGGGCTGTGAGGAAGCAAACAGTTGGCTGGAGCCTAGGGATACTTTCATGTGGACAGTTTTGCTGGGTTGAACTTGTTAAAAATGGCATTTTACTTATGTTAAACTTTATTTGGGACAATATAATGAAAATCTAAGCATAATACATTGTGTTACACAGAGCCAGTCCTGGTAGTGCACATAAACGCAACAATCAGTATTATGTTTATTATTAAATAAACCACTGAAAACATTTTCACTAAATTTTCTTCTGCAATGAGGTACTACATGGGTGGTTAAGAATAGCAGCCAGGGGCTGGAGAGATGGCTCAGAGGTCAAGAGCACTGACTGATCTTCCAGAGGTCCTGAGTTCAATTCCCAGCAACCACATGGTGGCTCATAACCATCTGTAAAGAGATCTGGTGCCCTCTTCTGGCCAGCAGGCATGCAGGCAGAACACTGTATAAATAAATAAATCTTTCAAAAAAAAAAAAAAAAATAGCAGCCAGGAACTGGGAAGACAGCTCAGCAGGTAAAAATACTTATCCAATATCCAAACAAAAAAGCCAAAAGAGGAGGCACCCACATTTAATCCCAGCACCAGAAAGTGGATACAGGAGGATCCCTGGGGCTTGCTGGCAGCCAGTGTAACCAAATCACAAAGCTCCCTGTCTAGTGAGTGACCTTGTGGGCGGAGCTGCAGAGATGGCTCAGAGTACTCAGCACTAGCTGCTCTTCCAGAGGACCCAGGTTCAATTCCCAGCACCTACTTGGCACCTCACAGCTGTTTGTAACTCTAGTTTCAGGAGTTGTCTGACGTCCTTTCCTGACCTCCGTGGGCACTGTATGCATGTGGTGCGCAGACATACATGCAGGTAAAATAGAGTATACATAAAATGAAAATAAAGAAGAAAAAAATTAAATAATAAAAAAACTAAATGGGGTTGGGGAGATGGCTCCTGGGTGAGAACCCTAGCTGGGCCTGCATGAGGACCTGAGTTCTGATCCCTAACAACCACAGAAAAGCTGGGTGTGGCCGTGCCCACATGTAAGCTCCAAGCTAACGGGGGCAGAGACAGACAGCTCACTGGCCAGCCAGCCTGGTTTATTTACAGTCATGGCTAAATGTTATCAAATGTGACATAACAGGAGAGGAGGCTTGGGCCTTTAGGGCTGGGAAATTGTAGCAGCTATCTAGAAGTATCTAGAAGGCACTAGTGGAGGCTAAGCGTTGTTTAATAAAGTTTGTTCATCCAGACTATCACAGGGCCATCTCTGTCTCTAGTACAGGACTTGATCTCTTCCCTTTGGAGCAAGCTGGAGGGATTTATAACTTAGTTTTTGGTAGAAAGGTGAAGGAGTGACCTTTTGCTGAATCTTTTGCTCCTTAATGCCTTGAACTCAAAATAATCTTTTGTGTTGTAGAATATTATTTTAAGGTGTGTTACTTTTGTTTATGTTGCTTTTGTTTTAACTCTGTGAAGCTCTGTTACTGTGCCTGTCTAAAACACCTGTAGTCTAATAAAGAACTGAATGGCCAATAGCAAGACAGGAGAAAGGATAGGTGGGGCTGGCAGGAAGAGAGAATAAATAGAAGTAGAAATCTGGGGGAAAAAGGAAGAAGTAGCCAGAGAAGGAGGAGGACTCCAAGGGCCAGACACCCAGCTACGCAGCAAGCCACGGAGTAAGAGTAAGATTTACAGAAGAGAATGGGAAAAGATCAGAGGCAAAAGGTAGGCAGGATAATTTAAAGTTAAGGAAAGCTGGCAAGAAACAAGCCAAGCTAAGGCTAGACATTCATAATTAAGAATAAGCCTCTGTGAGTGGTTTATTTGGGAGCTGGGTGGCAGGCCTCCCAAAGCTCAAAGACCAACCAATATCTCTGGGCCACAGTGGCTTGTTTGAAGATGGTATGTTTCGATCGCCTTTGTGAATTTGTGTGTTCTTGAGGTTAATCTGGCTAAAAATACTATGTAAAATCTTGTGCTTTATGTTATGCACAAGATTGTATTTTCTGTGTTGAATCTTAAGTGTATTTTAGGTTTTTCTTTAAGAATTCTTTAAAATTTAGATTAAGGAGTATAGTTCCTTTGTTCACTTTACCAAGCTTAAGATCTCATTTCATTCTAATACAGGTTCTTGCTCTTTGGGCCAAGAAACAGTATTAGAGGGGTAGTGGTGCTTGATATGCATACACCTTGACCTATCTGATGTGTACCTTGCATGATTCGGATACAAAAAGAAAAGAAAGACTACTTTCTACATCATTCATGTTCATGGTGCCTGCTGTGAAGACGGCTGATACATTAGTGTGAAGAGGCCAAGAACCTCCACTTGACTTGGGGCCTTGCTAAAGGACAGCTGGGACATTGTCCTAACTTTGAAGAGGAAGGGATTTGGGAGGGGGTTTACCAAACACTGACCATTGGATGTGTGAGTTCCTTTTTAACGTAGCAAGTGTTGGCCTACTTTGTTCCATCTTTATTTTTAAACCTTTCTCCCTTTGCTCTTGAGGAACATGTTTTAGGGTTTCTCGAGTACTTAAGTTCCAAGAAATGAAATTTGCTATTTGGCATGAATTTGGTTGAGAATTGGGCTGTGTTTAAAATGTCTTAAAGCCATGTTGGAGGAACATAATTAAAGAAGTCTTCCAAAACAGAAATTCTCTGCACAGAGTTAGAAGAAAAAGAAAACAGTTTCATTATTGAGCAACATTAAACTAGACAGGTGTGCATCAAGACCAACTCTGAAGACAGGAAGAACGTTGATCCTTATGTCCTTAAGTGGTGTCTATAAATCCAAACCCAGAAACTGGAAGCAAGAGGGTCCTAAGAATGGATGTTGAGATAGCTCAGAATCTGTGGCAAGGCAGGGGCAGTGGCAACTCCTGTGAGCAAACTTGGTTTGTTACAAGGCAGTTGGCATTCCTTTGTGGGAAACTTCTGCTGGAGTTGAAAACAGGTGTTATATAACAGGACCTATGTGACCAATAGGAAAGGAAGAAGAGAATATACACCCTGAGCCACACTACTGCAAACAAGACTCTGGCCTCTTGCTGTATGTCTTATGTCTGGCATAGTATAGCTGATTATGTGTTTTAGGGCCTACAGTCAACAAGTAACCCAAATGCCCAGGGCTGACCATAGGTGGAAGACTTTTCCTTAGAGGTAAACTTTCTAGTATTTTGGCTTGATGACGAGAGGTCAGTTATATAAATGGGAATCAGGTGACAAATTAGGCCTGTCTCCTCCCAGGAAACTAGTTGTTCTCTGCGTGGTACTATTTCAGAGGTGCCGCTTAGGCTCTGGAGGTAACCTTTTGTAGTTAGGGAACTAGAGGGCTCTGGAGGTAACCTTTTGTAGTTAGGGAACTAGAGGCTTAAGTTTCTGCACACTGAAGGGGAAGGAGAAGAGAATTCTAAAAAACAAAGGAAAAGGGATTTCTTCTGATTTCAACAGGTTAATTTATAAAAACTCTAATTCTCTTTACCCTGTGCCAAGTGATCATCTCAAGCTATCATTTGGGCTCCTGAGCTGGCTCTGGGTCATCTAGGCTAGCTTGCTGTAGGTGTTTGGACCCCTCATAGCATCTCTGTTGCTGGGCACGTTTCAGTGCTAACAAGTTTGACTGCATGTTAATGCCATAGTGTTCATGCTGAGTCCTCTTCTTGCTTACCAGGGGCTTTATGGAAGTTGTACATTGGGAGCTCAAGAGTAGGGTGAGTGTGACATAAATGTGTAAAGTTAGTAGTGGCAGAATCTCTGAGATTCTGTTAACTTGCTTTGAAAATTCATACTAGGAATGGAAGAGCTGTCTGTCTGTAATTGCACCCATCTCTGTAGTTGGGTGTTAATGGGAGTTTTTTGTTTGTATTAAAACCCAGTAATTTGGAGCTTATCTTAAAGGGGCCCATGAAATAGGATTTTGCAGCTTTGTAATATATTATCATCAATTAAAATTAGATAACGACTTAACTTTTTATTACCAATGTAAGTCACTATCCTATACTTGCCAGATGGGCTTTCTGTGTGTATACATATTGTCTGGTGATGTAACTAGATAACCAGATAATCCTATACTGGTTAGAACATTGCTAGAAACAGGCAGGTCTGAAACATTGTTTACTGTCTCTAGAGGTGGTGGGACCTGGGAGAATGGAGCCAATAAATGAGGACTGAAGTCTCATGTGATAAGCAACTTTATTCAGAGCATCAGACATTTTATACTCTGAGGGTTAAGAAGCGTCACATCCAAAAAAAAAAAAAAAAAAAAAAAGAAGCGTCACATGAGTAAGGTGTTCAACCACAAGGACAAGTCACAGGTAGCAAAAACATGTTTTTTTCTATAGAGGCATCTAAACAAATAACAATAGCCAGTTGTAATGAATAATCTAAAGTGAACTCCGGTGTACCTGGGAGAGGCACATCCAAGAACACTCATGTTAGGGAAGAACAGAGATTACTGTTGTTTACTTGGAGTTTTCTCACCAGGTTTCAGAAATCTCCTCATACAGCTTTGTTCATGGACTGTTCCTACCACCCATGTTGGTATGTGTGGTCTTTGCATCTTACTGGGTGGCATATAGAATGTGATTAAAAATTCAGTGAAGGATGAGGTAGCCTTAGAAGACAGACATGCTGGGAGGTAGGAAGACATGAGGTACTGTAGATTGTCATAGTGTTTTTTAAATAGACTTACAGGCAGATTTTACGAGGGAAATTGGTGTGCTGTGCCAAGAGTTTTCCCTTGTATCTAACTGAATCACATAACAAGCTTGCTTCTTGTTTATGTTTGTATTAGAATGTAATATTGATTTTAACAGGCAGCTATTTCAGTCATGTACTGTTTTCTTGTCTTTTAGTAGATAATTTTATAAAGGATTTTATCCTGATGTTAAGTGTAAAAATTATCAAGTAGCTAATTTGTTTAATAGTCAATTTCTTAATGGTGTTTTTTCTTTTCTTTTTTTTTTTTTAAATGAGCTGTCTCTTCTAAAATACTCTCTCTGATTGCTTTTAGGTTACCTAGGGTATGCATAAATACAGACTTGGAAACTCTGAAAGAACTTAGAGTCAGCATTTCGAGGTAAATATGTATATATTAAAGTAGTGTTAAGGTTGTCCCAGTCTGATTTTTTTGTTTGTTTGTTTTTTTGTTTTTTCAAGACAAGGTTTCTCTGTGAAACTGTCCTGGAACTCACTTTGTAGACCAGGGTAGCCTTGAACTTAGAGATCCACCTGCCTCTGCCTCATGAATGCTGGGATTAAAGGTGTGCACCACCACCGCCTGGCCCCAGTCTGATTTATTAACAGCTAGGAAAAAAACGTGTACAAAATGAGGATTTACCTGCATGATGGCAGTACAGATAGTGTAAGCTAATGAGCCCAAGCCCAGTGTCATAGCTAAGAGCAGTGTTTGTTGATTACAGTAAGCTTTTCATATCAATTCCTCATGCTTTCTTTGTTTTTGAATCATAATAATCATTTAGGAAAGGCATCCCAGATTTAAATTTCTTCCCAGCACAGTATCATTGTCAGTTTTAATCTTGAATTGTCTTCTAAACCAATTTGATAAAAAGTGGTTTAATAGTCCTTGGAGCTTGTTTTTAATTTCATTTGTTAAATTGGAATTACTGTTGGATTTCATGCACACACTAAAGATTTACAATAGGTTATTTGGATTTCTCAGCCAAGTATCTCTTCTGGTGATCTTTATTTGTTTTTTGTAAATGGGAATCTAAGAAGTAATGCATTATTACTTTTTTGTTCTCTGTAATATGTAAAGCATGATCTTTAACATTTAAGTTACAGATATTTTTGAAATCTTTCCTAGAGCTTGGCTGTAGTTTTTTCTCTCTATAGGTCAGTCTTACCTGGTTGCTGCTCACTCTCTGTTCTTTGTTTTAGAAGAAGACTTGGCATTCTAAAATATCCCAAATGTCTTTTGTTTAAAAGTTGATACAAAATAATGGCCTGTTATTCGGCTCCTCGTCTGAGTGGGACTCTGCTGTGTGCATTGGGTTTGCAGGAATCTTATACTTGACTGTCTCTGCATTTGTTTTAGAGCAGAAGCGTGGGCATGCTGTGGTTTCCCAGTAAGCTATCACAATGTCAGAATGCAGTTCAGACAGCAGCAGCACAGAGGGCGCAGACATTAAAACGGTAAATCTGGGTTGTTGTCTGTGGAAAGAGGATGAGGGCTTACAACTGTGTTTTATTACATCGTTCTCTATGTGTGTTTGGCTTTTGTTTTTGTGGTATTGGGTATTGAATCAAGGCCTGGCTTTGTATTAGGTAAGTGCTCTGCCCGGCACTGTATCTCAGTCTCACTCAATACTGCTAAGTGCGTCACCTCCAGAAGCTGGCACACAGTTTTGCCAGTTCCATGAGTGTAGATTATTTGACAAAAAATTTAAAACTTGTCATTGAAAATAGTCACTCAGGGTTTATCTTTTGGCTCTCCTGAAGAAGTTAATGTGGTTCATCCACGAGACTCAAATGCTTATATATGATCAGATTCTCGGCCTTTCACTTATGGCTAAGTTAAAAAAAGTCTACTAAAATATGCCAAAGAAAGTAAAAGTTGGCAAAATTATAAGTTTTTTCTCTTATTACATAATTAGGTTACCAATTGATGTTTTAATATTGAGTTTGCTTTCCTTAAATAGAAAGTGTTTTACTGGGGCCAGCCACCATACATAAAATGAATGAAAATTAATTCAAATATTATGACCTTATGGAAAATATAATTGGAAGGGTTACAATTCCTTGTAAAATCCTATCCACCATTAGGAATGGTAGCAGTTTATTTCCAAACCAAATAAAAATACATTGACTTGCCTATGATTGTGTTCTGTATACTATTGTGTGGCCATTCATGAATCTCTGACTCAGTTTTACACACACACACACACACACACACACACACACACACACACACACACGAATCTTGAGAACAGCAGATTTAATATATACAGGAGCCATATCTTGTTCTGAGGGAGCCTGTGTTCCAGGAAGAACAGAGGGGGAAGAGAGGGAGAAGGAGAGTCTGTGTTCGGTGCATATGTGTAAAATGGTTATGTTAGAAAAGTCAGAGACAAGCTGCTTGGGCCACTCAGCTGACTTGGCTTTCTACAGACTTGCTTAGTTTGTTCATTGTGTCCTGACTGTGGTTTAGGACAGTGAGTGATAGGATAAAAGGAAACAGAGCTCCTGCATTCAAAGTCACATAGTCTAATCAATCATTTTAAAGCAAGAATAACAAGGGCTTGAAAGTTCTAGAAGAATATTTTAGTTTATGGCTATTAGTAGTTTCAAGACGATTCACTGATTGCAGAAAGTTTAAACCATGTACATAAGGACAAATAAGGAGCGAATGACTAACCTTCAGAAGTCAGGGAAGCTCCAGATGGAGGTCATCCTGGTCTCGCGTGAGTGGTGCTGGACTCTAATGTTGTGCTGTAGACAAAGCTCTTGGCTTGTGATCAGGCTGCAGGACCTCCCTGGACCTCAGGTTTCTAGTCTGATAACTTTCTTTTTGGTCTGTCCCTGACTTTCCTTTTTTCTTTCTTCCCTCCCTCCTTTATTTCCATTTTTTTCTCTCCTTTTTTTTCTATCTAGATCTTTTATAGAAGCAGTAATGGTGATTTACAGTGTCATTTGTTCAGAGTTGCATAAAATTCAACTCACATTAACTTGGATAGTAAGGGAATTTGTTTGGCTCATGTCTTTGGCAAAGATGTTGTTAGGCTGAGCTTTGAGGTTGATTGATTGAGCTGCTCATTGATGTACAGGGACCAAGTCTCTTTACTGTTACTGTTGAAAGTACATCTTTTTGATGGCTGCCGGATGATTTCAGCAGCAGACAGGGCTAGTATTTCTTGAACCATGTTTGAGTTGCTTTTCAGCCACTGACTGAAAGGCCCAACCCTTTTGTTATTGGATTAGCATGAACCAGTTCCTAGTCCAAAGAGAGGCGTGTGCCATGATCTGAGGGCTAGCTAGGTGACTGGCAGGTGTTAGAAAGTCTGAAACAGAGCCTTGGCAGCTTTGGTGTATCAAGAATACACAGTGTTGGGCAGTGCTCTTATTTGGGAAAGAAGTGCAAAGTGAATACTGAGTAATAGTCACAGATTTACCTGCTGTCCCTAAAAGAAACAAAGTACTTACTTGTATTATATTACAATATGAATTTTTAAAAAGGACCCAGTACTGTCCTTTGTGAAATCAGATCTCTGAATGATAACAGCTTTAACTTTACTTGGCTGTTTGTTGCATCATTGTTCATAACAATCACAACACTAAAACTGTGCTTGCGTCTGTCAGCAGACGGGAGTGCGCGCGTGCACGCACGCGCACACACACTCACACAGAGACACTAGGAATATTATTCAGACAATAAAGAACTGATGTTGCAAGAATTAGAATAGGATAACAAATACATGTTTTACCCATTTACTAGTTTATTAGTTGTAACTGTGTAGCTTCTGCTTAGAAACTGTTTTGAGACTAATTTCCAGCCATCACCGTTTGTCCACACATGCTTCAGTGAGTACTTCCTAAGAATATAGCTACCCTCTGACATACCACCACCTTCACAGTGTTTCAACACTTGTTATCTGCGTGTAAAAGACTTTTTCATTTTTTTTTATTATTCCTTTATTAATGTGTCAGCATTAAAACTTATTCTTCAGTGCAGATGTCTGTATTTGTATGCTTATTGTAGCATATTCACAGGAGCTAAAATATGGAAACAGCCTAAGTGTTTGTCAACAAGAGTGGACACACAGACAGACAGACAGACACACACACACACACACACACACACACACACACAGAGGAATATTTGATCTTGATAAAGTGTGGTAATATATTGTATACCCTAATAAAATTTGCCTGAAGATCAGAGAACAGAACAAGCCACTAGATTAAACATAGAGGTCAGGCAGTGGTGGCACTCACACCTTTAATCCTAGCACTCAGAAGGCAGAGATCCGTCTGGATCTCAGTGAGTTCAAAGCCACCCTAGACTACATGAGATTGACTCAGTCCAGGAGAGAAACAGAGCCAGGCAGTGGTGGCACACACAATACTTGGGAGTCACACACCTTTAACCCCAGTATTTGGGAAGCACACTCCTTTAATCTCAGCACTAGGAAGGAAGTGATGGCTGGGTGGAGAATGGTATATAAGACGTGAGGAAACAGGAACTAAAGCCCTTTCGGCTAGAGGCCTTTTGACTGGAAAGCTTTCGGCTGAGGACTCAGAGGCTTTCAAACAGGATTCGTAGAGTTGGCAAGGTGAGACGTGGCAGTGGCTTTTTCCTTTGTCTCTCTGATCTTTTAGCATTTGCCCCAATATCTGGCTCCAGGTTTTTTATTATAAGACCTATTAGAATTCGTGTTACAATAAAGGAGGAAATGCTGACAAATGTGGTAAAACCTAACTCTATAGAGAGGCCATTATGCTAAGTGCAACAAGCCAGGCTTAGAAAGACAAATACTGCAGTCCATGTGAGGTCTAGTGAACAGAGTTCTTCTGACAAAGTGAGAGCACAGGTGACAAGTATAGAGGGTGGGAGAAGTGAGGAAATGTTGATTGATGGGTATAGCATTTCGATTACCAGGAGGGAGTTCTGGAGAACTAATAGCCAGTGGGCTACAGTTGATAATAATACTGTATGCACTGTATAGTTGAGTCTGCTGAGTGTGGCTTCTTAGTGTTCTCCCCACACCAGAACATAGGAGTTGTGGCTGTGCAGACTAGCTGACTATGATAGTCAGTTCATTGTATGTGTGTGACATCACATTCCTGTAGCCAGTTTCATCGTGAAAACCATCAGTCTGTGATCTGTCCTGAGATCAGTTAATATGTTGTGTTGTCATGCCTCTTACAGTCTTCTTTGCTGTGAAGTAGGCATCACAGAGTGCTGGCGAGCCAGGAAGCTCAGGAAAGTGCTGCCTTAGTTGGTAGGCCTTCAGGGTGGCCTCTTGATCTTTAAAGGCTAGGTGAACTTGACTTCCAGGTGAGGTGCTTGAGGCCTGTGTGCTGTGGAACTTGGAACTGTGTGTGTGGTGTGGGGTACAGGAAGTGGATGTTAGATTTTAATTCCAGTAGAAAGTGAGTTAATTATTTCCCATGAGGAATATGGTTTCTTTGATCCAGTATTGGTGGTGGTGGTGGTAGTCATGGCCTGATAGTTTCTCCAAAAGTGCTCTGGTCACCCCTTGCATGTCTCCTTCCTTTGAAGAGCATAGTAAGAATGATAATGTTGTTTGGTGTGTGGACAAGCTGTCTTTCTGAGGTTCTCAGTGCCCTGTGCTGCATCCTTACAGCAGTACCTCAAATGAGCTGTGTACTGAACTATGCCATCTTGATTTCTGAAACAAGAGTGCAGTGTTGTACCTTATTATGAAAGATAACTGGGAAGTAAAATGTTTTGTTTTCAGGAAACTGAAGTGTTGGACTCTCTTCCAGTCTCATAGAGGAATAGCAATGATCACCACAAAGCAGAGTAGGGTAAACATTCCACATGCAGGATGGGTAAATTCTGCTCATTGAAGGGAGCCTAGTGATAGGCTTTCACATAGAGTCTTGACATCCGAGCCTTCTGTTCTGGTGAAGAGTTTTAGAAAGATTGGGCTGGGGATGCTTAGCCCAGTGGGTATAGTGCTTGCAGTGGGAGCATGTGGATCTGATTTTTTGACCCCAAGCGCCTGTATAAAAGCCAGGCGCCATGGTGATTATCTGTAATCCAAACTGGGGGTAGGATGGGTTGTCTGTATGTGGTAATTGCAGGTAGAGATAGGCAGATCCGGAGGTATTGGTGGCCAGCTAGTTACTAGAATCCTGCAGACTATGCCAAATGTTTTGAGATCTCTGTCCCTTCACTCCAGGGCTCCAATGACAAACCAAAATACAACTCCACCAAAGTCCAACTTGGAGAAACCTTTGAGTTTATTGGGCTCACTTACAGAGCGTCAGTGAGGGGTCACTTATAGTGACTACAAAGCAGCCACAGCATTGGAAATTCTCACCCCAGCATGGATGGCAGCTTCCTGTAGCTCAATAGATGGAGTCCCCTTCTTCTGTTAATTTTCCACTCTAGACCTCCTGAGACCATGAAGCCATGTGCAATTAGAGCAGGATTCCATACAGATGGCAGGAGGTGTAGGGAGAGCAGCTGGAATTTCAGGTAAGTATCCACTGACCCTCCTCACCTGCTCCTCCTATGAGGGAAGGCCAGCACTCAGCAAGATCTGCTTTGGGGATGCCTTACAAGTAGTCACAGCTGTTCTGGTGAGAAGGGCGGCTGGCTGTATGCTCACAGGACAGTACCCTACAACACCAGTGTAGCTGATGGTGATTTCCAGTTTCAGCAAGAGTCCCTGTCTCAAAAAATGAGTGTGCTGGAGGATGACATCAGTGTTGACGTGTGGCCTCTACACTTGTACACACTGGCATATACATAAATACACACGCACATAATTTTTAAAAGATGAATTTTTATTTTGCCAGCTTACATAGTCAACTTTACTTCTGGAAAAGTGTATGACAATGGAAGAGTGCCTAAATGACTTGGAAGAATTTCCATTAGGGAAATTAGTTTATCAGGGTATGTATAATTTTAAATAGACACGTCTAAGGATAGTTTTAGCTGTGCAGTTGTAGATTGTCAACTAAGCAAAACACCCCTTTTAATAAAGTGGTGTAACCAGGTCAGGTGTTTGCATCTTTAGTGCCTGCCTGTATGTTGGCTCATTATTTTGTCAACATAATGTTAGAGCACTTACAAAGAGTTATGTTTTTATATATGTTTGTACTTTATGATGTGTATATTTACATACTTAACATGTATGTATATATTTAACAAAGCATCATCTGGTACACATTTTCTTTTAAGGGTTTATTCTGGACTTTTCTCTTTGCCAATAAATGTAGATACATGAGAATCTGAATAGATGTAAAGTGTTCCTTTAGATTCTTTGACAATACCTTTACATAGCTGTGGTTATGATGGTTTTCTACTAGTTTAAAAGTTCCTTCTTATTTTCCAGTGCTGTAACAATACAAATCAATGTGTTTCTGTTTGTATAGTTGTCTGGTTTATTCCTCAGACAAGCTTCTAGGTACAGGATTGCCGGGTTGAGTATAGACTGCTTGACTTTTAGAGAGACCGAACCAACCCCAGGAAGAATGAAAAGGCCCTCGGGAGCGGTAGTCTGATGTCTCTCTTGTTCCTGTGCTTTCTTTGATTTTAACCCTGCATGGTTGTGTAATGGTATTCTTTTTCCCTTTTGTAGTAAGCTGTGCTAGAACAAAATGCAATGAAAGAAACACTGGATGAATGAAAAGCCCTGCTTTGCAGCCCCTCAGCATGGCAGGCCTGCAGCTCATGACCCCTGCTTCCTCACCAATGGGTCCTTTCTTTGGACTGCCATGGCAACAAGAAGCAATTCATGATAACATTTATACGCCAAGAAAATACCAGGTACTAATGAAACCACTAATACTGGAGCATTTTTCACTAAAATGGAAGAAATTAGTATAGAGTTGACACAGCTTATAAAACTCATTTACCCTTTCAAGCTCCTTCTTCTGATTAATTTTCTTGTTTAAAACATTTTTGTTCTTAATTTTTCTTTTCTGTTCTAACATCTGCTGGGTAATTGATTTGTTGTGTTGGTTCTGTTTGTGAGTTCTTTACCCCGCACCCCCACCCCCCAATCCACACTGTTCCTTTGTATGCATTTGGGTGTATCAGTCCTAATAAGCTGGGTAGGAATGCAGGTTGGTTTGAAAGTGTTCAGCCCTGAGCTAGTAGAAACATACCTAGTGTAGGTTCAGTTCTATGTGTTCTTCTAGAGAACCAACATGTGCATGTGCAGAAATAATTCTTAAATGGAATTGTTAGTGCCATTTTAATGTATGTTTACAGCAGTCCAGCTGTGTGTAACAGCCATTTTACTCCCCTGTTATTCTTGAATAAATGTGAAGACAGTGGTTTTCTTTTTGTAAAGTTGTCTGCAGATTTAGATTTTAGAAAACAGGGACATTTCTCTATTTAAAACAAAAGCCAGTTCTTAAATGTGGTGCCTAGTTAAGAAGTGTATGATCTTTTTCCATGGTTCAGGTTGAGCTCCTGGAAGCGGCTCTGGACCATAACACCATTGTCTGCTTGAACACCGGCTCAGGGAAGACGTTCATCGCAGTCCTGCTCACCAAAGAGCTGGCCCATCAGATCAGGGGCGACCTCAACCCACATGCAAAAAGGACCGTGTTTCTCGTCAACTCTGGTAATCAAACATTACTAAATGTGAGGAGAAAATTGGATGTGCCTTCATATCTAAACAGACTATCTCTGTGGGTATTAACAAGTCATAAGCTTATTGAAGCCCTGCTAGCCGAAATACCATTTCATTTCTCTGTACCATTTCTCTCGTTTGTTCAGACTCTGCATTCCTCTTAATGAGGTTTGCTCTGGGGAGACGGCTAAGTTGTTCAAATTACTTTTCATTCTAGGTATTTTCACTCCGTACAGCAGGCTGACTAGAGATAGGAACCTACTTGACACGTGATTTTTTTTGTTTTTGTTTTTGCTGGCGTAGTTTTAGAAACTTACATGTGTCTTTAAAGCTACTGAGTAAACTTAGTGTCTCATGTCTTCAAAGATGTATGTATGTTTGGGATTGTCAAAATGAAAGCACAACCTATGAGCCCAAGATGACCTCCCTTTTGTTTGTAAAGACAGTCTCAGCATAATTCTGTGATTTGAACAATACTTCTTGGTGGATTGACATGATTTCATTGAGGAGAGCAAGACAGACAGTGGAGAGTTGGTTCCCTTCCAACCTGAAAAGGAGTTAGGTCTTAGGATGGAGGAAGTCAGTTGTGAAGCGGGTATGAGGTTGTCTGGAGGAAGTGATGGAAGAGAGAGTGGTAGGGCTCATTGGTGACTTTTACAGGGGGATCTTGGAACTATGATTTTTAAATTAGCCATTCAAAAATTGGTGGCTAGTTATAACTTGATAATTTTGTAACTGTTCAGAAAGCCAATTGGGCACATTGTTCATATTTATATGTTATCTTTGTGACCAGCAAACCAGGTTGCTCAGCAAGTTTCAGCTGTCAGAACTCACTCAGATCTCAAGGTTGGGGAGTACTCAAACCTAGAAGTAAATGCATCTTGGACAAAAGAGAGATGGAGCCAAGAGTTTACTAAGCACCAGGTGAGACCTGCAGGGACATTTCACTATACAGATACAAGTCCTTGATTTGATTAATATTAGCCTTAGCTATCTGAGATAGTTTGAAAATGATGCTTTCCAGTCCCTTTCTATTCTCTCTTCCTGTGGGTTCATCTGAAACCAGTAGGAACAATAAATTACTAATGTGAGTGCCATTCAGAGGGTAGAAAAGAGACCGATGCCATTATTTACTTGCTTGAAAAACACAAATACCTGGACTTACTTTGAACTTGAAGAAAATGTTCTTTTGGGTTAGGTATTTTGCAACTGCAAAAGTTTCTTGGTTGAGGCCTCTGGTCTTTGAGGGAGGCTCCCTCTGCCTTCATGTTCCTACGTAGCTAGCATGTGCTAAGGGCTTCTTGTGTGTGGTGCTAGGAGATACACAGCGGTTGAGGGCTGCTTGCAACTAACATTCAGTAGCCTACTAATTACTAGTATTTCTCACATATTGGAATGAATCCACCTAAATAAAGCCTGTCCACAGAACAATAGGCTGGACAAAGAGTACTTAATCTTTCAGAAAACCCTGTCAGCTCAGTGTAAATTCTTTTGTGATTTGACTAGATTGGCAAGTCTCATCTGTCAATTATGGCTGGGGAAACCTGAAGTCGATTTAGTAACTTACCATAAGGATGTGGTCTCCCTTTCTAAGGACTTTTTCTCATAATCTTTCCCCATACTTTCATTGTTTACATCTTGGTTCCAATGTTTGTATATATGTTCTACATATGTAAATTTTTTGCTTTAATTTTGACCCATGATTTCATTCATAATCCTCACTTCCATATACTGACTCTGGTCTCTGGTAGAGGTATATAGCCAGGCAGGTTAATGGCATTTGTGTACTGATGTCAGTTTTATTTTAGGTTCTCATTATGACTTGCTATGTCGCCTTGAATGTTTTGAAAAATGGTTACTTATCACTGTCAGACATTAACCTTTTGGTGTTTGATGAGTGTCATCTTGCAATTCTAGACCACCCCTATCGAGAAATTATGAAGGTAGGTTTTTAGACTTTATCAACTTTGATAATTTATGGTCAAATTATTAAATTATTGAATATATGCAGTTTTAAATTTAAAAAATAATTCTAATTTTATGTGTATAGGAGTTTGCCTGCATGTATGTCTGTGTATGGCATTTGTGCCTGGTATTCTCAGAGGCCAGAAGAGGATGTCAGGTCTTTCTGAAACTAGAATTACAGATGGTTGTGAGCCGATGTATAAAGGCTGGGAATCGAACCTGGGTTCTTTGGAAGAGTAACCAGTACTCTTAATTGCTGGGCCATCTCTTGCTGTGGGATGTTCTGTATGTCAAATGTGTTGCTGATTGGTCAATAAAACACTGATTGGCCATTGGCTGGGCAGGAAGTGTAGGCGGGACAAGGAGGAGAATAAAGCGGGGAAGTGGAAGGCTGAGTCAGAGAGACACTGTCAGTCGCCATGATGAGAAACAGCATGTGAAGATGCCGGTAAGCCACGAGCCATGTGGCAAGGTATAAATTAATGGAAATGGATTAATTTAAGCTGTAAGAACAGCTAGCAAGAAGCCTGCCACGGCCATACAGTTTGTAACCTATATAAGTCTCTGTGTTTACTTGGTCGGGTCTGAGCGGCTGTGGGACTGGCAGGTGAGAGAGATTTGCCCTGACTGTGGGCCAGGCAGGAAAACTCTAGCAACAATCTCTCCACTCTTATATGCTGTATTTACAGGAGAAAAAAAAAAAAGAGTCAAAAGGCAATGGTGTTAGTCACCAGTATTGGGAACTTGATTCCAGTGTACAGATGAATGAATCTTAAAACCAGTGTTCATTTAATCTATAATCTATAGTGTTTCTACATCATAATATCAATTGACATAATTTTTTAGAGTATCCAAATGTGCCCTTTTGAGAAATATATCTTTAAACAACAGCAACAAAAATATAGTAATTTATAGTATTAATGCTGCTGTTTCCACAGAAGTGGGTATCAGTAATTGCCAGTAGTTTTCCTGTGTTGGATGTGGCAGTGTCTCTTGCTGTGGTCTTGCATGAGGAAGTCCTTACTGTCTATATCTTTTATTATGTTAGCTCTGTGAAAGTTGTCCATCATGCCCTCGAATTTTGGGACTGACTGCTTCCATTTTAAATGGGAAATGTGATCCAGAGGAATTGGAAGAAAAGATTCAGAAACTGGAGAATATTCTTAAGAGTAATGCTG
Organism: Peromyscus eremicus; assembly: GCF_949786415.1. Taxonomy (NCBI): domain Eukaryota; kingdom Metazoa; phylum Chordata; class Mammalia; order Rodentia; family Cricetidae; genus Peromyscus; species Peromyscus eremicus. The sequence goes on along the minus strand of NC_081430.1, from coordinate 52,293,518 downwards.
AGACTGCAACTGACCTGGTGGTCTTAGACAGGTATGCGCTGCTCAGGGGCTTGGCTTGAAGAAGTCTGGTTTTGACCAGTGGGGAGTCTTTGATAGCCTCTGCAGCATCTTGCATTTGGTACCTGTTTCAGTGAACAAATGGCTGCTAAAAGGAATGAACAAAATGAACAAGTCTTTTTTTAAAGTACAGTTAGTTACCTTCAAGCACAAGCATCTACCCTTGTTTCTGCAGAGAGCCTCAGATGGGGGTGCTGCCATCTTCAGGGATGGCGTTGCATGGGGTGAGTGGCTGGCTAGTTTATGTCAGCTTGACACAAGCTATAGTTATCTGAGAAAAGGGAACCTCAATTGAGAAAATGTCTTCAGAAAGAAGCTTGGGCTGTAAATAGACAAGCCTGTAAGGCATTTTCTTAGTGATCGATGGGGGAGGGCCCAACGCATTGTGGGAGGTGCCACCACGGGGCGCTTGTGGTCCTGGGTTGTATAAGAAAAGCAGGCTGAACAAGCCAGAGGGGCAAACCAGTTAGCAGCACCCCTCTGTGGCCCGTGCATCAGCTCCTGGCTCCAGGTTCCTGTCTTGAATTCCTGTCCTGACTTCCTTTGACGATGAATTGTGATACAGAAATGTAAGCAAAATAAACCCTTTCCCCACAAGTTGCTTTCGGTCATGGTGTTTCCTCACAGCAATAGTCACCCAAACTAAGTCAGCCAGCCCTTCCTGTTCCCTCGTGTTGCTAGACTGGGGACTCCTGTCAGGACATTTACCTTCAGTGTAAAGAGTACACCATCAGTGTGTGCTTGGTTGTTCTGATCTAGACATCTCAGGGCACACTGAAGGAGTCTCAGAGAATTCAGCAGGGTACTTGAAAATATTGGAGAACAACCTATCGTTTTGAAGATTGGTTGCAGATTTCTGAAAAAGATGCTGTTTGTATTTTGTAAGTTGTCTTGGTTGAGGAGTTAACAGTTTTGAGCTTCTGTAACTTAATTGACATGGAAGCAGACACATGCGCACAACCTGACCGATACGTTTACCTTTATGGGAAGGAGCTGTGGCCGTTAGTGGAAATTGCCATTTGGCAGACTCTAGAATTACCTGGCAGACAAGTCTCTGGCAGATTGTCTTAATTGAGTTGATCGAGGTGGGAAGACTCGGGCAGCGCTGTTCCTGGGTGGGGTCCTGGACTGGATACAAAGGAGAAGGGAGCTGGAAATGGGCAGCGAGTGCTCTGTGTCTCGACTGTGGATGTGATGTGGACAGTTGCTTCAACTTCCTGCTGTTCTGACTTTGCTCGTTTTGAACAATATCCCTAAACTGTGAGCTAGAACGCCCCTTCCCACTTCAGTCCCTTTTGTCAGGATCTTTATAACAACAGCAGCAGCAGCTGACTCAGACAGAAGCCTTGTATAAATTAGTAGGGAAATGGTTACAGTGAGCAGGAATAAACAGTGTGAGTATGGACGTGTATTTGTAAGTAAATAGAACATTCAGTTCACACTAGAATAGTCTACTGTTCTGATTTGGTGTCTTTGTTTCTTTTCCTGTTGCTGTGATAAAGTACCTAGCTGCTTTAAGCTTCTGCTGCCTTGACTGAAATCCCAACCATGATGGACTGTTCTTTGAACTGTGAGCTCAAATGAACCCATTATCCCTGTGAGGGTAATTTATCTCACAACAAGAAAAGAAATGTAAGACATTTAGGTTAAGAAAAATGAAACTATGTATTAAGTGTCTTTATTGTATTTCACTCACTAAAAATCATCCATATTCTTTTAGTGTATTGTGTACTGTTTGGGTTGTCATGGTTTGTGAAAGACACAGTGAATCCAAGGAATGACACCAGGAATGAAGGAAAGCTGGCAGTTTACCTTACAAAAATACATTAGTATCAACAGAATCAGTGAAATGGCTCAGCATGTAAAGCCTACCTGTAAAGCCCTCCTTCAGAATGAGTGACATGGCGCTGTCACTTTGCCCTCATCAAGGTGGAAGGAGAGAACTGACTTCACAAAGTTACCCTCCTACTCCTGCACTATAGCACTTGTTCCTGCCCCTACCATACGGACACAACAACAAATACAGTGAGAAGTAAAAACTCTAAACATTGAGATCTGCAGGTGTTAAAAGAGTTCACATGGGGGCTGGAGAGATGGATCAGCAGTTAAAGAGTGCTTGGTGCTCTTCCAGAGGACCTAAGTTCGTTCCCACTACTCATTTCAGGCCGCAACCTTGGACATCTATACTCATGTGTATACCCATATATAGACACACATCTTACATAATTAAAAATAACTAAAAATAAAAGCTTTCAGACCATATGTTAAGCTGTACATTTAATGATAAAACATTCCTCTTTGACCTCTGCTGATCAACTTCTGTTTCTGGAAAATAATATTGAGTATTTTGAACATTTTTCTTCTCCATCCTGCCTCGTTGGGCAAAAGGTGGCAGTCAACCTACAAAACAAAAACCAATTCTGGGACTCCAGTGAAATCTCTTCACAGAGTTCTTTGAACCTTACTTAGCCTTACAGTGATTGCTTGCACTTAACTCAGTGGAAAGCCAAGTGCCACTAGAGAAGGCATGCTGGAGTCTGCCTTTTTCGCTTAAGTAGAGACATAAACTCAAACTAGATAGAGAAGGTAAGTGAATCAGAGTGCTGTACTGGATTTTTATAAGGTGACACAAAAGGCATTGGAGGAAGGCAGGGGACTTTATAGCTGACAGAACCTTCCAAGGAAGGTGGTTGGTCTTGTTTTGGTGGAATGACCTAATATTGCTGACGTTCATCTCTTTTCCCATCCTCCTTGCATTTGGGTTAAGTCAGAGTAGAGCTCCCAGCACACTTGAGATGTAGTAACAATCCAACTTGCATTCTTTTCTTTTTCCTTTAGGAAACCTTGTAAATCATACTTATTTAAAAACAAAAAAGGCTGTATATTTTCTGTGGGGAAATTCAGAAATATGAAAACTAATAATTAAAATAAATACGTAAAATTCTACCACACTGCTAACATTTTGGAATATTTTCTTAGTATCTTCTTTTCCTTGTTTTTTAAAAAGCAGTTATGCATTTTCACTGATATTGACAACTTGTTTCTGATTTTAAAGATACACTTCTCAGCCGTGTGAGATTGTGGTAGATTGTGGACCATTTACTGACAGAAGTGGGCTTTATGAAAGACTGCTGATGGAATTAGAAGAAGCACTTAATTTTATCAATGACTGTAATGTATCTGTACATTCAAAGGAAAGAGATTCTACTCTGATTTCCAAACAAGTAAGTATGTGCAGAGTCTCTCAATTGAGCACTGCAATGAGGGTATACTTCTGTTGAGGGTGTTTCCCACACATCTCAGTTAAAACTCTTATTAGCTCAGGACATTTTTCATTGAACATGTGATAGCTAGCACATTACGGTCAAGGTTGGGTTTGTTTGACAGGCACTTGTATTTGTATGATATAGCCCTCTTGGCAGGACTAAGGGTTCAGATGGTGCCTGTTTAAGAAGTGAGTCCAGTTTGGTTTGGTTTGCTTTGCTTTGGTCAGAAGAGTTAGTTCCCGCTGGAACTTTTGGTCTGAGTTCTCTGCTGTTTGCTAGCATTTGTAACAGGAATAGCCCACACCTGCAGCCACAGCCACAGCACTCTGCCTTTCAGCTTGTTAGAAGTGAAAGGTATGGGACCCATTCCTGGGCCACTGAATTGAGTCTGAGGAGGGAGGGGGTCTAGAGGATTGACTTGACTTTGAAAAGGCCTTCCAGTGATCCTGATGGCATTGATGCTTGACAACTAGTAACCACTCTAGGGCTTTGTAGTGAATTTTTTTTTTTTAATATCAATACCCTTTTAAATGTGGCTCAGAATTTCACATGGTGATTTAATTTTTTTTTTTTTAAAAAAACAGCAATGTCCAGATTGGTTTTTTTTGTTTGTTTGTTTCTTTTTTGTTTTTTGAGACAGAGTCACACTATGTGTCTTTAGTTGTCCTTGAATTCACTCTGTAGACTAGTCTGGTCTCTGACTCACAGAGGTCCACCGGCCTTTGTCTCCTGGGTGCTGAAATTAAAGGTGTGTGCCACTATGCCTAGCCTTGTTTGGGTTTTTTCACCCTAGGAATCTTGCTAAATCCATTTTCAATCCATTGTCTTCACTGGCATATAGAACTGGTAGTTGCCCCATTAGAGCCTGGCTGTGCATTTTTATTCAGCTCAGCTGAAGTTAGAAGTTGGGCTACTCTGGACAGGCTCCAAAATGAGATTCTGGATTTTACTGAATGCTTTCATTACAGTGAACCCAGAGGAGACAGTGCACAGTGGTATAGAACTGTCCAGCCTTTGTAGAGGGAAGTGCTGGTGCTAGCCTGGCCAGAATTCATCCATACTTTCCTAGCATTTCATATAGGGAATCTGGAACATGAGTACAATTGAAGGGAAATTGCTTTTGTCTTGCTGAGCTACTGCACTCCATGGCTCTTTACAGTGCTTTACAGCTTTTTACAGGGAGCAGATGATGCAATTATAATTGTGACAAATCCTGCATCCAAAGTTCAGGTTTTTCAAATCTCATACAGTTGCATATTTTAGCTGCTATTTATTATCTTTGCTGGGAGAAAAGGAGATGGTTCTAGGCATAGGTCTGTGAAAGGGAAGTTGTGAAGACCAGTAAGCTGTTCCTCTAATGTTAGGAAATTGACCTCTGTGTTCCTGTTGGGGTAAATTGGTTTTGAAGGCGCACTTTAGGACTGCTGAAGCCCCAGTTCAGCTGTCTGAAAGGATGTGTTGATTATCTAGCTTTTGGCTTTCTTCACTTTTCCCGTAGATGCTCTCAGACTGCCGTGCAGTGTTGGTTGTTCTGGGACCCTGGTGTGCTGATAAAGTAGCTGGGATGATGGTAAGAGAACTGCAGAAGTACATCAAACACGAGCAAGAGGAGCTGCACAGGAAGTTTTTATTGTTTACAGACACTTTGTTGAGGAAAATACATGCACTATGTGAAGAGCACTTCTCACCTGCCTCACTTGACCTGAAGTATGTAACTCCTAAAGTCATGAAACTGCTCGAGATCCTGCGCAAATACAAGCCCTATGAGCGACAGCAGTTTGAAAGTGTTGAGTGGTACAATAATAGGAATCAGGATAACTATGTGTCCTGGAGTGATTCGGAGGATGATGATGATGATGAAGAAATTGAAGAAAAAGAAAAGCCAGAGACAAATTTCCCTTCTCCATTTACCAATATTTTATGTGGAATTATCTTTGTGGAAAGAAGGTACACAGCAGTTGTCCTCAACAGGTAACTGTCGTGTGGGGAAGCAGTGCTGGGAGGGCTTGAAGAGCCTATAGACAGGTCTGTTTCTGACTTTTACAAGGTCTCATCCGGAAGTCGTGTGTCATGCTGTCCTGAATTAACAAAGAGGATGCCTACAGTCACTTTCTCTAAAGGCTAATTTTGACACAACTGACATTTTTGTCTTAAAAGATGCTAATTCATTCTAATTCAAAGTAGAGAACATACAGAAAAAAATTGAGTTGAAGTAAAGCATGCCATGTTTTGTGTACAGTTGCTGGATTCAGTTCAGTTGTCCATCAGTGTTTAACTGTATTTAGACTCTGTGTTGAGTATTTCTCACACAGCTCTTTACAGGCTCCTAGGATACACTTTATCTGAGTATTGAGAGTGATTTTTTATATTAAAAATTTTCACCTTAAATGTGATACTGTGAAATGCTGTTCTGGTTTCTGGGCATACATGTCCTGAAGTCCTTAGAGCCTTCAAAATGATAAGTGTCTTTTCTATGCTAAAGAGTTGGTTGGCTTCAGGATGAGGGTGGGTCTGAAATGATCTGCCTAGGCAAGATTGAGGGTTAGCTCTTACCCAGTGTTTGGGGAGGGAAGAAGGAGCTAAGGGCTGTGTTGATGACCAGTGGCCCCTGATTTAACCAGTCATGCTATATAAGAACACTTTCACAAACCCAGAAGATAAGCGGGGCGAGCTTATGGATCACTCAAGTTCCCGCATGGTGTGTGTGCACTTAGACGGGGGAAGTCATGTGCCCTCCTGGCGCCTTGCCTTGTGCATCCATTCATCTGCATCCTTTATATTAACCTGTATAATAAACCAGTAGACAGTGTCCTGGGCCCTTTGGCCACTCTGAAGAGGACCCTACTTGGGGCTTGTGACTGGCATCTGCAAACTAGGAGCATTTCTTGGAGACTGAACCTTTCAGGCTTTGGGATCTGATCATGTATCTCCAGGTTGATAGTGCCAGAATCAAATTAAGTTATAGGACACAAGCAGCAACATGTCTGCTTTTACAGAACTGATTGTTTGCTGGGGAAAATCTGTGCCTTCTAAGGTCACAGAAACCTTCTCTATTGACCTTTGTGTTTGAGAACATGGGAAGGACCATTGTTCAGTCTTCCAGGCTGCACTGGGGAGAATTTAGAGGTATATTCGTAGTTTAGTTTGGTTTATAGACTGCATATTAAAACATTCTGAGTTGGAAGAGAATGTTAAAAAGTTCTGAAAATATTAAGATAATGCTTAGTTCCTGTTTATATTCTTTTAATTAATACAGTTTTTCTCCCCTGAATATAGACCTGGACACAGAACTGTGCTTTAACTATGTGTCAGGTGGTTATTTACCATATGATGGGTTTGGGTTTTTGATTGATGTTCTATCATTTCCTTCCTAAAGAGCATCCTTATTTTTTTGTACTTAAGGCTGTACTTTTCTGGGAGATCCATTAATTGGCCAAAGTTCAATCCCTGAGAGCCTTTTTTGAAAGTAGTCATCTCTAAGGAGAAATTAAGCTTTGTTTCCTGAGGTAATTGGGAATTTTTTTTCCTTAACTACTTCTTGAATGTTTAGGAGTTTTAAATTTTTTGAGTAATGGGAAATTGGATTGGATAGCAGTCATCTGGCAGTTTTCAATTGGGTGATTTTGCTGGTCACTGAGTCTGGGCCTCCTGATGGATATGAATTGAAATAACTTGAGGTACGGAATTATATTTCAACAGGACGTTAATGTTGGAAGGGATCTCACTGAGCATCTAATTCAACCGCTTAGGGTTCTAAAAATGCCACAGGAGGAAAAGTGATTTGCTCAAAGTTAAATTGCTAGTCAGTGGCAGAGACAGTTCTAGAATCCTCATACTCAGCTCCCGGCTTCCCTTTCTACAATCATAATGCTCCTGGATGTCCCTGAGCAGCAGAACTGAGCACTTTCAGCAGGAAGCAAGCCAGGGGATCTGTGACTGATGCGGGGGGTGGAAGGGATGAAGGGAAGGTGGTATTTAGACTGAGGAAAAAGCATTTCAGTGGTAAAAGTGTTGAACATTGGCACAGTTTGTTTGGTGCCTCTCTGTGGATAGACTCCCTGCTCTGTGTGTGATGGCATAGGGATGAACGTTTTCTGGGGCTTGGAGAGAATGAGAGTTTATTTTCTTTCTGCCCCCATTATAAGAGCTTTTAAAGAACTCATGCTAGGATATATGTGTGTTTTATGCAGAGATGTGTCAGTTTTCACTGCAGAATTATTAGCCAGAAAAAATTTATCTAAAAATCAATCACTTCCTGATTACTTAAGGATCAGATTAATTGTGATCAGCTTTCATAAAATGTGGCTGCAGTTAGTGTTCTAGGATGAATGAAGAGCAGTCTGAGGTTGACTCTGTGGCATCTATTTTTTTTTTTTTTTTTTTTGGTTTTTCAAGACAGGGTTTCTCTGTGTAGCTTTGCGCCTTTCCTGGAACTCGCTTTGGAGACCAGGCTGGCCTCGAACTCACAGAAATCCGCCTGGCTCTGCCTCCCGAGTGCTGGGATTAAAGGCGTGCGCCACCACCGCCCGGCTGACTCTGTGGCATCTAAATAAAGGTACAGTAGAAGTTTTGTTCTAATACGCTAAGCTTAGAGAAACTCGGTGTACTCTGGAGTCTCTCCTCCTCTCTCTGTCTGTAGGAGGAGAAGAAGCTCTCGGCACACAGGCTGCTCCGTCTCCTGGGCACAGTCACTCTGTGTGGTGTGTGCTGCAAGCATAGCTCCTCCTCACACTTGCAGTCTTCCTCTGTGTACCCTCAAAGCAGTGCTCACAGCACTCCATGGTGGGGAAGGTAGCTATGGCACCCTGTCACAGGTACAGGCGTCAGCAGGTGGTGCGCAGGTGCTAAACGCAGTGCTCTTCTAGCTCTGGTTTGCTAGTGTGGTGTGGTGTCACCATTGGACAGACCTAAGTTTACGTCCTGTCTTGTCTTGAGCTTCTCCCTCCCTACTACTCTTCACTCTGAACTAATTTTAGACTTTCAGAGCAGTTGGCTAGAGTCCTGTATTTGCGCACCCATTTCCCTATGATTAAGGCCCGCGTCTCAGCCAAGGGAACCAACATTAGTTCAGTACTAGGTGCTGCACCCCTGGATTTGTCTTAGTTTTGCCATTTTTCCTTTCTTGTCCTTCAAGTGGTTTCACTTTGAGATGTAGTTAAGATTAGCCTCAAACTAGGGCTCCTTCTATCTTGGCCATTTGCTGGGGTTACATGCTTGCCTCTATTCCTTTTGCTTTATTTTGGGGAGACAGGATCTCATTTAGTCCAGGCTGGTTTCAAACTCATTATATAGCTGAGGATGACCTTGACTCTTCCTCCTAATTGGTTTGATACAGGTGTGTGTCACCACCTCAGCTTTTCTGTCTGCCTCAGGGATCATATAGCATCCTTGTATCTCTCCAGTCTCCCCTGGTCTTTCCTTGTTCCTGATGGTCTTGAGGGTCTGATGGTCGGGCATGTCATATGCTGCTGCTCCATTTGGACTGGCTGGCGATGTTCTTAGGGTTAAACTAGGGGTAGGGGATTTCAAAGAATACTGTAGAGATGGCACTCCTTTCTGGTCATATCATACTAGGGACTGGCATAACAAAAACCGTCATTGATGATATTCAACTTCCTCTTAGTGTCTGTCAGCTTTCCTACTGTGAAGTGTGTATCCTTTTCTGATTTACACTTTGGAAGCAAATTTCCACATCTAGATTGTCTACAGAAGGAGGGAATGATTAACCTCCACTTCCTGGGGAGGCAGTGTATATATACCTATTGTTTGGAATTATCTTTGACTCCTTCGTCCTGTTTACTTACCTTTCTGTTTGTATTTATTGGCTCAGTGTGGACTCATGTCTAAATTTTGGGTAATAACTCAGTAGACTGTTGTTCATTCAGCTGCTCACTTGTTCTAATCTGACTAGTAGGGGCTGTTTGTGGGTAGCTTGTTTGCTCCTTTTACACACCTTCATGCTTTTGCATTTTGTGCATTTCTTTACATGGTTAATAGACATGTCATCACTGCTCTTATCGTAACAGGGCTTTGTAGATTACTTTAATGTGTTGTTATATGTATCTGTAGTTACAAGGTTCTTGTATCGTCTGTTGCCATAGCCATAATCAGCCATTTTTGCAAAGGACCTCCTCTCCTCGTTAATGTCATTTTATAGACACATATTTTGTAAACTTAGCTAATTTTAAAGCCTACACACCTGTATCTATAAAATGCTAGTAACACCTCTCCTCCCTCTTACTGTTAGTACACGTGAATGTACACAGAAACAGTGCACTGTCCTGTGACTGTCGGGTGTCGGAATAGGAGTTGGGCAGAATCATAGAGGAATGAGGTTTGGTTTGCTTACATTGACAAGATAGCATGAGGCTTAAGGGACGCTAGTAGGAAAGTGTTGTGACGTACCTCAAGTACATGGAGACATTTCGATGTTTGTGTGTAAACATGTTCATTCTGTTGTGTCTGTATTATGTAGCATGTGTGGTCATAAAACAGTTTTCATAATCTAGTTCACATGTACACCTCTCTGTGTTTGGTCATGCCATCCTAATCCCCCTGGGAAGGCACCATGTGGCACACACTCTGCCTGAGTTGCAGAGAGGTTGAAAGTACATGTGTGGACACTCTGAGAAGTAACTTGACAAGAATTTTATGCTTCCTGAATGCAATACAGTTGAATTTTAGTGCTTTTAAGTTTCATTTTCTTAGTAGTTTATTTTTATGGAATTTTACAAAAATGTAAGTCTTTGGTGAGTTGGGGAGGTTTTTGAAAAATCTGGCTCTCTGCTCTCATGTTGTGGATCCAGGGAGAACTATGGAGCTCAGCCCACAGCTATCAACTCTGTTTCAATATCCACAGGAACAGGGCCTTCTCACCTGTTCCATCATCTGCCAAGAGTTCTTAAAGAAGTTGTGCTATTTGCTTATAGTAGACACTTTTATTTTCCTTGAAGCCCATGGCTTAGGCTTGGGACATGGTTAGGCATTCTCTACATCAGTCTACTGGAGCAGTCATTTTCTGTTTAATGTTAACAGCACACATACATAACATTACATTATTGCCTACAAGGTATTTTTATTAATGTGCGTGTTATTGCTTCATCTCTGCAATTTGATGTCAGCATCATTAAGGAGAAATAAATTCCTGTTAGTATTTCCATTTCTCAGCTAATTGAAGCCTGCCAGCTTGGTAGTTTGGGCAAAGCATATTCTTAACTAGGAGTAACTTGAAGTACATTTTAAAACCTCCCATTACATTCAGATTGATGCTTATTTATGTAAACTAAAACTAACAGTACATGTTATTTCTAAGGTAATTTATTTCAGATTTGGGGTTTTGGGGGATGCTGTTTGTTTTCATGGGATTCTGTTCTTTCTCGCTGACATAGGGTATTCATCATAATAATGAAACAGACCTTGGAACAGGAGATCAGGAAGCTTCTGATTCTAAATGTTTAAAGTCATTGAACCCGAAAACAAACTCTGACTAGCCTGACCAGGAAAGGTTTTGCTGACTGGGGGCACAAGATACTCTACATGGCCACTGCGTTTTGCCAGCTCTTTGATATTAGCCTGTTTCATGTGTATATTAAAGAAGAATGGTTTGACTTAAAAACGCAACTTTCCATTAGGAATTTATTCTACATAGCATGATTTCAGAGGGACCATGTGGAGTCACTTAGGTCAGGTGTGGAACCGTTTATCCTGTGCTGAGTGTTTTGAATGTGGGTATTTCCAAATAGCTGTAATGGCAGCACTGGCTGTTAACCTTCGTTCTGTGTAATGCGATCCGTTCTGTAGCTCTTTTCCATGTTGTAGTCAGAAGGCCCCTTTGGGTTTCTGGCACCACGGGTTAATGCCAAGGAGCAGGTGGGAAGGGGACCATAGCTTAGGGCTCTTTCATAACAATGTGCTGGGAAGTCTTTAGCATAGCTGTGGAAAAGCCCAGGACTCTGCAGGCTAAACTCTGTAACTCATGGCCTGGGGGCCAAAAGAGGATCTGACTGATGGCCCTTCTTTCCCAAGAACTCTGCTTTTAGTGATCATGTTACATGAGCATAGGTGGGCCACTGTCATACCTGTGGAGGAGCATGTGAGGTTAGATTCTGCGCTCACTGCTCTGCAAGGACCTCCACAGAGGAGAGGCTTGTGAGCAGCAGCTTGAAGCCAGGCATGCTAAAGGTGTGTCGAGCAGTCTGACATCTTTATGTGTGGTTCTTTGTGGTTCTTGTGGGGCTGTGGTTCTCTAGCTAGCTTGGTCCCCTTCCGGGACACCATTTTGTTAAGTCATTGTCACTAAATCGGAGGTTGGAAGTAAAGTGACCCTTTGACTTGTCGGTGTGAGCTAGCCTTGCATTTGTCATCTCAAATACCCACTCTCCAGATGTGTGTGGTAAGACAGGGCACTGGTTTTTCTTGAAACTGTCAACTTGACACAGTCTAGAGTTATCTGCGAGGAGAACCTCAATTGAGGAATTGGTCTGGGGGGTGGGAGGGATTGCCTTGCTTGTTAATTGATGTCACAAGGCCCAATGCACTGGGGATAGTACCCTCCCTAGCAGGTGGAATTGAGCTATATAAGAAAGCCGGCTGAGTATAAGCTGGCTTGTGAGCCTTCCAGCAAGCGTCATCTTCTGTTGTTCCTGCTCTACTTCTATGGTTGTGAGATACGTTCCTTGGTCAGAGGTAATGCTGTGTGGAATAACAAGTTGGACTCCCATCAAATTCCTGCCTTGAGTTAATAAATATCCCAGCTTCCCTCAATGATGGACTGTGACCTGGAATTGTAAGCTGAAATAGCCCCATTCCTCCCCAACATTGCTTCTGGTAACAGAGTTTCGTCACAGCAATACAAGTGGAACTGCAGCAACTGTTTTGTTAGGGATGTTGGCCCAAGCAAGACAAGAACAAGGAGAACCTCTGGACATGTATTCCTATCTTAAAGGAGACCTTGGAGTAGATTTGAAGGGTCTGGAGAGATGACTCGGTGGTTAAGAGTGCATACTGCTTTTCCGGAGGTCCAGTGTTTGGTTGCTGTATTGGGTGGCTAACAACAGTCTGACTCCAGTTTCAGGAATTCTGATGTCCTCTCCTGGCCTCTGTGGGCACTGTACACATGCGGTGCACAGACAGACAAGCAGGCATTGTGCTGGGCATACTAAAGGTAGAAAAATGAAAAATAAGAAAACCCAAAAGTTAAACTATGTCCCCTTGGAAGTGTTTAACTCCACATGTGTCTTACATCCTTAGATTGATAAAGGAAGCTGGCAAGCAAGATCCAGAGCTGGCTTATATCAGCAGCAACTTTATAACTGGACATGGCATTGGGAAGAACCAGCCTCGCAGCAAACAGATGGAAGCAGAGTTCCGAAAGCAAGAGGAGGTGACCGTGACAGCAGTGCTCCTTAACACGCTGAAAACCTGGGCCCTGAAACCTTCCTGCAGAGTCCCGGCAGTTACTTCATTTTCTTACTAGGAAACTGAATATAAAGATGCTAAAATCTAAATGTGCTGGCAGACAGGATCCATTTGTTTGTTTTCTATTTCACTTCAAATTAGCAGATTAATTTCCGTTCCGGGCATGTGGTCTTAGCATTTGAGCAGATTCCAGGTTTGGGAAGTAGAAGAGCCAGTCTGAGGTCTCTGTATGAAGAACAGCATGTGCTATTTAACTTAGTTGTGTTGGGAAATATAGTAGTTACTTTTCTTATAACTGACAAAATCCCCACAGAAGCCACTTAAGGAAGGAATGGTTTATTAGGCTTCGTGATTTGAGAGTATATTCTATTATGGCAGGGATGGTATAATGACCGAAGTGTGAGCCAGCCGGTCCTGTTGAATCTGTAGTAAGGAAACAAATAGATGAATACCTGTGCCTAGCTTGCTGTCTCCTTGTTGAGACCTAGACCCCAACACATGGAGTGATGCTGCCCTGCATGCATTTAAGGTGGATCTTCTCACCTCACTTGAACTTTTCTGAAAACATTTTTACAAAGAGGTCCAGGGGTTTGTCTCCTAAGTGATCTGATCTAAGCCTCATCAAGTTGACTAATCAGGATTAGTCATCACAGATGGTAATGTGATTTTAAATTCTGTGTGAAAACACTTGCCCTTCGTTTTAATCAGTTTTGTTTTCTTTAAATTAAAAGTTTTCTGATACTAGGAAATAAGCAAAGCTCTGCTTCTGACTTAATTCCAAGTGCCCTTGGAGAGTTTAGTGATGCAGTTCTGCCATCTTTGCAGAGATGTTGGCACAACACAGTCTCCCAGACAATGGGTGCCACTGTGGCAGGACAGAGTAGCAGCAGGTCTCCAGGAAGGGGTTCACTGCATCACTTACTTGGCTAGATTTCGTGGTCAGTAAAGAGAAGCCTGAAGCCTAAAGTCTGAAGGTGTCCAGTGAAAAGTCCTATCATTAAATCAAGACCAGTGGGCATGTGCCTGTGGTCTTGTTGGTTCTAGAACACTGTTACCTTCCCTAGATTGACCTTAGAGATGTAGTGTGCCCAGGGAATATGTCAGAAGTGATTTTTCTAATGTTTTCTTTGGGAAAGTACTTAGAATTGCTTTTCTTGGTGATTTTTTTTTCAGGTACTTAGGAAATTTCGAGCACATGAGACTAACCTGCTCATTGCAACAAGTGTTGTAGAAGAGGGTGTGGATATTCCCAAGTGCAACTTGGTGGTTCGTTTTGATTTGCCCACGGAGTATCGATCATATGTTCAGTCTAAAGGACGAGCGCGAGCCCCGATCTCTAATTATGTGATGTTAGCAGATACAGACAAGATAAAGAGCTTCGAAGAAGACCTTAAAACCTACAAAGCTATTGAAAAGGTGCAATCACAAAGTTAACCTGTCTCCTTTTTATGTGTGTGCATGGGAAGAGAAAAAGGTGGTTCAACAGAGCACAGTCTCAGCAGTGTGTACGTATAAGGAGGGTGAGATGATCACAGAAACCTAGAGTGCACCAGTCAAGTAGCAGTGCAGAAGGTCCTGTGGGTCATTTGAGAAGTGTGACTGAGGAAGGGCACTGTAAGTGTGGAGAGCATAGTGGCCAGGGAGTGAGTTGTGGCAGGAGAGTAATGAGACAGTAGGTCACCAACAAGAGACTGACAATGTCCTTTGTGTGTACATGTACAGTTCCATATAATCTTTGTGCGGTGTGTTTCCATATGGCTGGAGCTGGGAGGATTCTGTGGAGAGCTTGGCTGCAACAAATGGCTTTATAATTTTTGAAGTACATTAGGAAAGATGGTTGTGTCACGCGGCATACATCAAAAGTTTTTGTTTTGTTTTTTGTTTGTTTGTTTGTTTGTTTTAAGAGCAGGGTGTTACGGTGTAGCCCTAGCTGGTCTAGAACCCCTGGTCATTGTGCTTCAGCCTCCTGAATGCTTGGGCTATAGGCAAGTGCCACCATGCCTGGATAGAGTGTTTTCTCTGTAGATACAGAGGCAGAAAGCTAACATGTGGCAAAGAAGATACTTGTTCTCACCCTGTCTTGTTTGTGAATGCTCAGATCTTAAGAAACAAGTGTTCAAAGTCAGTGGATGGTGCTGAGGCTGATGTTGATGCAGTTGTAGATGATGATGATGTTTTCCCGCCGTATGTATTGAGGCCTGATGACGGGGGTCCACGAGTCACGATCAACACTGCCATTGGACACGTCAACAGGTGAGAGAGTCGATCATTTGTCAGTGTTGGGGGTGGAAGTCTAAACCTGCGGGTATCATGTGGTCTGTCTCCATGGGTGAATAAATGGCAGCCTTACAACAGGACATTGGCAGACTGTACCCAGTGGCGAGTGCCACCACCAAGAAGAATAAAGGTACAATGACCACAGTAAGACAGCTTGAAGACACAGTTTCACGTCAGGACATATTAGCCAAAAATGTATAAGCTGGGTTTAATTTTGAGAAAAATCTCATGGAAACTTAAGTTGAGAGGCAGGCTCCAAAGGATAGACCCAGAGTTTTTAAGTTGCAAAACAAGGTCACTGAGATCAAGGAAAGATCAAAGATAGGGAGATGTGACAGCCTGGTGCGACCTCTGATCCTGGGCTGCATGCTTTGACTACAAAGAATATTTTTGTGAAATTTGAATGGTTTTTCTGGGTGAAGGGCAGATGAGAATTCCCTAGTACTCTGACAGCATGTTAAAGTCTAAAGTAGTTTTCAAGTAAAAATGTAAATTAAATCTTACATTTGCCCCTTTGTTTTGCCCTTAAATGAGATTTATCCTGGTATATAAAATAGGCCTGTAACTGTTTTTCTTAATTCTTAGCAATGTTAACAGCTCGGAAAAAAGTAAATTTTACTGAAGTCCAGATTAATTCATGATAATTATACTTGATGGCTAATGGAAAATTTAGCACTGCATAGTGCAAAAATTTAAAGTGGAATGCATTCCTTGCCTGTGTTTTAATTGTGGCTGTTTTCTGTGGGGTCCTGTTTCCTGTTAGTGGAGAGTGAAAGATAATGGTGTTGGGAAATGGACTTGTGGGCATGAACTGTACCCTTAGCAGGCACTGGGGTGTCCTACTGCCAGGCCTTTTTGTAAGCAAAGCCAGGCATCTGCTTACTTATGGATGTCATGTGCACACATTCATATCTGCATTATGTTTCATCCTTTGCTTCTGCTGCCCCCATTTTTACTGTGGATGTAGGTTCATTCTGGATTTCCTTTTTTCTTTGCACTTCCCTCTTGCTGTGGTGAGAAGTCTGATCCTCTGTGCTCAGGTGTGCAGTGTGTGCTCAGCCCGACTGCTGGCCTTTCTTGTCTTCAGAGCACCCTAGCTGCACAGGTCTTCCCTGTGAGTTTGCTGGCCCTCCCAACACCTGTCTTCCTTGGACCAGCTTCCTCTGGCCTTCTTCCTGCTCTGCTACCATTTTGTGCTACCACTCGTGGGGCTTCTGGTTCTGGTGCCCTCTTGGTTCAACCCTAGGCTATCCTGATACCTTCCTCTCACATGCCATGGCTGTTGGCAAGTGTAAGATGGTTAAGAAACCAATACTGGTAATGCACTCTTGTTGCTAATTCAGAGTACTATTGTATTGTGCAGTATCATAACTCTAGGTGTAGGGTGACCTTTGAAAAGCAAGCTTCAGTTTTAACTAAAGTAAGATTGAATAATATAGTTTCCTAGTTATACACATCCATTTCCAGTGCCCAGTTCTGTCCTGTTCAAGGTCAAGGAGCAACAAAGAACATTCCTATGCAAATGGCAGCCTAATAGGAGATGTGTTGAATGTTGAGACAGTTTTCTATCAGTTTCTCATTTGTAGATTCAACTTTAGAATTCTTTTCTTCACAGATATTGTGCTCGATTACCAAGTGATCCGTTTACGCATCTAGCTCCCAAATGTAGAACCCGAGAGTTGCCTGATGGTACATTTTATTCAACTCTTTATCTTCCGATTAACTCACCTCTTCGAGCCTCCATTGTTGTAAGTTAAGAAAAAGACATGACATGACTTGCATTGAAGTATGCCATCAGGACTTGTCTAGCTTCTCTAAGACATCCAAGTTATAAATTTGGTTTTAACACTTATACTCTGAAAAATGATTTGTAAGTCACAAAGTCAGCTCTCTGTTCAGGTTTTTATAGACTACACTCTGCAAACTCTTGGAACTTGACCTGATGACCCCTGGAAGTTCCCTTTGGGCTCTTACTAATTTGAACCTTTTTGAGAAATCAGTTTGCTGTGGCTTTGCATGTAGTGACACAGAACTCATTAAATGTAGTTCAACTGCCCTGGATGAAATTTGCCTTTTGGAAACTACTGCCCTTTCCTTGGTTCCAATACTAATTTGCAGATGTTCCAAAATGAGTAATTTCAAGTCCACAGAAAAACTGTTCCTTATTAATATATATCATAATTGGATTCTAATATGTATTTACCTTTTTGTTGCATATTTGTTGATTAATGAAAATAATACTTTACAATTTTATTAAAATGAACATTTACTTGAAATTGTAACATCCTAGTACTAAATTCATTTTGTAGTGGTTATGGTTTTAAAAGATGGGTATTTCAGTATTGGGATGTAGCTTGGTGGTAGAGCCCTTGCCTCACATGTGTGAGACCCTAGATTCCATCCCTAGCACCACCAAAATTTGGAGAGAAAACAAACAACTAGAACTTTTGAAAACTTCTTGGTATTTTCAAACTAAAGTGCATGGTTCTGGCAAGTTGGGTGTCAACAGTATCAGGCAGAGGTTCCAAGGCTGTTTTGGGTTGGTAAACTGTGTTTAGAAGTGTTCTGTTGTTGCTTTCAGGGTCCACCAATGGGCTGTATACGGTTGGCTGAAAGAGTGGTAGCTCTCATTTGCTGTGAAAAACTGCACAAAATTGGTAGGTAATATGTTTGAAAGCATATGTAACTGAAAAAAAAAAATGACAGAATTATACAACAGAAGCACACACAGGCCTCTGCAGGTTTCTGGAGCTCGTCGGCCTAGACTTGCTACTTTTGCTACACTTTGGTGGATTTAATATGTGTTTTCTGTAATTCAGACCCTACAGTGCTGGGCAGGGCTCTTGACTTTACAGCTTCACTATAAACAGCTGCCACGTTTTGCTTCTGTTATTGACCCTTTTATAATACATAAGAATGATTTAACTTTTGGATCCTGAGCCATCCACATAGTTTATTAGACTCTAAGATTAGTCTATATTGGTGAAGAAAATCATCCTTTAAAAAGCAAAAGGCTTATGTTTAAAAGGGGTGTGTGGGGGCTGGCCTGCTGATACTTATGGTTGGATCTTAGAATTTGCAGGCTTGCCCATGCTGAACGTACAAGTGTCAGGATAGATCCTCTATAGTGTGTGTCATCTGCTGTCACTTCTACATTGTTTTTAAGATTTATTTTATGTGTATGCATACTTTGCCTGCATTCGTGTATTTGTGCCATGTATGTGCCTGGTATCTGTAGAGGACAGAAGAAGGCATCAGATCCCCTGGAACTATAATTACAGATGGTTGTGAGCCACCATGTGGGTGCTGGGAAACAAACCCGGGTCCTCTACTGGGAACTGCTGAACCATCTTCTACGTTTTTAAAGGCAAAGGCCTTCAGTTGCCATCACTCCTTCACTTGCTTCCTCAGTAGAGTGTTCTTGGGTTATTCACTTACTAGGGGAAGTTTAGGTTGCTGACATAAGCTTTTTTAAATGTCTTAGGTGAACTGGATGAACATTTGATGCCAGTGGGAAAAGAGACTGTTAAATATGAAGAAGAGCTTGACTTACATGATGAAGAGGAGACCAGTGTTCCAGGAAGACCAGGATCCACAAAGCGAAGGCAGTGCTACCCTAAAGCAGTTAGTATTGGTTAGAACTGAATCAAAATCAGCCTTTCTGACTTTATTTTCTGCTACATCAAATCCTAAATTGCTCTGCTCGGATGTTTTCCCAGATCCTTGTAACTAGGCCCAACTGTAGGTCTCAGTTCATTCCTCTGATGCACAGCCTCTCCAGAGCCTCCTTTACTAGACTTCAGCTGTTGCTGGCCTTGTTGTTTGCTTTTGTCTTGCCCTTCGAAAGGATACTTGAGTCACTTGTTAAGTTCTACTTAGAAGGAGAAGCTTACTTCATTTAAGAAGACAGTCTTTGACTGACTGACTTTGGTGGTATGGTTCTAGCCTTAGTGGCCCTTGCTGCTTAGACCGTAACTTCCATGGTGAAGTAGGCAGATGGAAAGGCTGCTCTGCAGATGATGGGAGGTGCATCAGAAGGTGGAGGAGGCTGTGCTGTGAGTCTGTTTGACCTGTGATGCCCCAGCAGAGCTCAGATATCAGCATCTCATGCTTGACAAGAGTGTTGATCCTTAAAATATTAATAATTTCAGCTTATAAGGTTCCCAGACAAAAGCAAACCTTCATTGTGTTTTATCTTCACCTAAACATGTGGCTCTTATTCTGTTTTTTTGCAGATTTTACTTTAAATATCTGTACCCCAACTAAGTATTTTCAAGATTTAAAAGCGATACCTTTTCAAATTTTGAATGTTACCCATTTTTGTGTAAAACATTTGTCCCTTCATATTCGCTTTTCCCGTTGGACAAATTTGTTGTAATAAATGCCACTGGTGATGTCTCCTGAGACACACGGTGTCTGCCTCACCTCCTCCTTGACCAACCCATTTTGTCTTCTTTGATAGTCAGAACTCTGTCTTACCAATGCATAACAATAACTGAATTACCAGTGCAGTGTGCTGCCGGCAAATCTCAGAGTCTGTTAAAATTGAAAGCTCAGAAAATCTGAGGTAATTTGATTGTGATTCGCTCTTATAATGAGAACTGTTAAAAAATTATACTAGAGCCATAGAGCTGGCTCAGCAGGCCTGATTGCCTTGAGTTCATCCTCAGGACCTACTTGGTAGAAAAGAACTGGTTCTGACAGGCTGTTCTCCAATTGCCACAAGCGTGTGGTACATGTGTCATCACACACACACACACACACACACACACACACACACACACGTTCTCTCAAATAAAGGTAACACATTTTGAAAAGCAACACTGACTTGTGAAAGATGGTCCCATTGTAGTAGCTGAGACAAAAATAGATTCCTTCTCTTTCCAAGCCTTCGGAACTCTCGCCCTTTTCCCCTCCCCTTTCTCTTCCCTCCTTCCCTTCTCTTGCACATATACCTCAACTCAGTCTATGTTAAATGATTCCATTTGTACTGGAAATATAATTCTTTTTTTCCCCATTGGTGCTAAGACAACGTGATTTGTATGTGGAAAAAAGATGTTCTTTTAATAAAATAGTTTTAGAACTCATACAGTATATCTGAATGTTATCTTTGGGTGATGGGGTTATACATAGTATTAAAAATTGGTCTACCTTTATTTTCTGATAAATAAATAAATTTACTCTGTGGTAAGTAAATAGTTTGAAAACCCATGCAATAAAAGTATTTTTCAGTCAAAAGAAATAGATCAGATGGTCTGATTTTTTTTAAAAGACCATTTTGCATAGTTTTGATATTCCATAAAAGTGTAATGAGCTATGTATTACAACATAGGTAAATTTAGGCCATTGTAAAGCCCAAATCTGAAGAGCGTTGACTTCCCAGAAATCTTATCACTGAGTTCCTTTTGAGCTTTTTTTTTTTTTTTAACTCCTACAGCCAGAAGTACATTTCTTGCCAGCATCTAGAACAAAGGCTGTTTGTACTTGAGCTTGATGCTTAATTCTTCTTTCCAACTCTAGATCCCAGAGTGCTTGAGGGAGAGTTACCCTAGACCCGATCAGCCTTGTTACCTGTATGTGATAGGGATGGTCTTAACTACCCCCCTCCCTGATGAGCTCAACTTCAGGCGACGGAAGCTCTACCCACCTGAGGACACCACAAGATGCTTTGGGATCCTGACAGCCAAACCTATACCTCAGGTAGACCCTTCACCATGTCTGTTGAAAGTGCCACTTGGAACCCAGAGATTGAGTAAATGAGTGCAGTACAATATCTCTTGACTGAAGGGTGCTTCGCTTTTCTTTTTGCTAAGATTCCTCACTTTCCTGTGTATACACGCTCTGGAGAGGTCACCATATCCATTGAGCTGAAGAAGTCTGGTTTCACATTGTCTCAGCAAATGCTTGAGCTGATTACAAGACTCCACCAGTATATATTCTCACATATTCTTCGGCTTGAAAAACCCGCCCTAGAGTTTAAGCCTACAGGCGCTGAGTCAGCATACTGTGTTCTACCTCTTAATGTTGGTAAGAAGGAGCCTGCTTTTCCTTGTTGGTTTATTGTCGCTGGACTGTAACTAGCTTATTGTGTATCCTATGAATTCTCTACTTGGACAGCTGGAGACTCACGTTAGTGTACCTTACATAGGAATCTTATTTGTGTTCTATTTGCCATGCTAAAGTGTCTTTTTCTTCCTTAAGTTAATGACTCTAGCACTCTGGACATTGACTTTACGTTCATGGAGGATATTGAGAAGTCTGAAGCTCGTATAGGCATTCCCAGCACTAAGTATTCAAAAGAAACACCGTTTGTTTTTAAGTTAGAAGATTACCAAGATGCAGTTATCATTCCAAGGTAGGTGTTTCAATGAGAAGGAAAATGGTGGTACTTGCTGCAAAGGTGTCCTTGCTCTTGTGGCTGTGGGTGTGGGCGGTAACACCAGTGCAGAGGGTGCTAGCCAAGAATAAGGCATCTCTCCAGTTTACTTCCAACAAAAACTCAAAAAACGTTGCAGGTGAAAGGATTTACTTTGTGAAAAGTATTCTTTCTTCTGTAAATAATACTGATAGCTTTTTTTAAAAAAAGTCTTTATCCCTTTAATTCCAAAGTCTTCTGAGAGAAGTTCATTGGGAAGTGTTTGTGCCTTAAGCTTTCCAAGAGGAAAAGCTTATTATTGTTAGTAAGCCTATCGAGGATGGCAAGAGCACTCGTTCTTACTTGACAAAAATATAGGGAATGGCAGTCTGGAGGCAGTAGATGAAATCCAGAGACTTTACAAAGAAGTAGAATGCTGGTTGATTGACTCTGACTTACAGTCATACATTTTCATGCCCTCTGCCTTAACCTTACCCCCATCTGAAAGTCACAGCTTAAAGAGTTCGCTAGACTATCACTATCATAGATGATGTAATACAGCTTGTGTATCAGGTGCCTTGTGGTTGGTTGGTTGGTTGGTTGGTTGGTTTGTTTGTTTGTTTGTTTTGAGACAGGATTTCTCTGTGTAGCTTTGGTGCCTGTCCTGGATCTCAATCTGTATACCAGGCTGGCCTCGAACTCACAGAGATCTGCCTGGCTCTGCCTCCCGAGTGCTGGGATTCAAGGTATGGGCTACTACTGCCCAGTGATGCCTTGTGTTTAACAGTAGTTTACAAAGGATTTACTTTATAGAATGTTGCTAAGCTTTCTCTTTTGATTATATTGATGAAAGAGATACTTTAAGGAGCTATTTAGTTTTTCATATTGTCAAAGGAAAGACATTTAGAAGAAGACAAGCAGGGAAAATGGAGAGCTTGTTTTTTTGTTTTTGTTTTGTTTTGTTTTTTGTTTTTTGCTTTTTTTTTTTTTGGTTTTTCGAGACAGGGTTTCTCTGTGTAGCTTTGTGCCTTTCCTGGAACTCACTTGGTAGTCCAGGCTGGCCTCGAACTCACAGAGATCCGCCTGGCTCTGCCTCCCGAGTGCTGGGATTAAAGGCGTGCGCCGCCGCCGCCACCGCCGCCGCCGCCGCCGCCACCGCCACCGCCACCGCCACCACCCGGCTTGTTTTTTTTACTTAGTAGAAATAAAGTTTTTATTCTCAAAACTCTTAAAATATATTTTTGGTATTTAAATTTTCATTAATGTTATTTACATTTAGCCATTTGAATTTTTTTTTTTTTTTCTCCAAGACAGGATTTCCTCTGTGTAGCTTTGGAGCCTTTCCTGGATCTCACTCTGTAGACCAGGCTGGCCTCAAACTCACAGAGATCTGCCTGACTCTGCCTCACGAGTGCTGGGATTAAAGGGGTGCGCCACCACCGCCCAGCTTGTCATTTGAATTCTTAATGATGTTTCCATATTAAACCAATTGTGCTTTGAGGATAGTTAATTTACACAAAAAGACAACTTGATTGATTTTCTTTATTTTTAGATACCGCAATTTTGATCAGCCTCATCGATTTTATGTAGCTGATGTGTACACTGATCTTACCCCACTCAGTAAATTTCCTTCCCCTGAGTATGAAACTTTTGCAGAATATTATAAAACAAAGTATAACCTTGACCTGACCAATCTCAACCAGCCACTGCTGGATGTCGACCACACATCTTCCAGGTAAGAGGTGCAGAAATGACATTTAGGTTGCAGGGTTGGTGGGCTGGTGTTGCTTTCTGAGGGTCAGAGTGCCTCTGCCTACCCATAGACTTTGAAATGAAGAGATCTTTACACAGACACTTGCCCAGGTAGGAGAGGACTGCTGAATAAGCTCCTTAGGCAGCTCGTAGGCCTACCAGAGCTGGAGTCCAGCCACTGTGAGGGTATACTGTTGTTTGCTTGTTGGATAAAATTGCTCTGAAATTTTTATAGACTTAACCTTTTGACACCTCGGCATTTGAATCAGAAGGGGAAAGCACTTCCTCTAAGCAGTGCTGAAAAGAGGAAAGCCAAATGGGAAAGTCTGCAGAACAAACAGGTAAGGAGTTGCTACTAGCATGACCTAATGTTTTTTATTGGTTCTTTTATTTTTCGTGATTATAATATAATTACATCATTTATCACTTCTTTCCTCCCTCCAAACACTCCTGCATGCCCCTCCTTACTCTTTCAAATTCATGCCCTCTTTTTTCATTAGTTGTTAAATACATATATGTATATACATAAATACAGTCTGCTCAAACATGACGTAATTTTTTAAAAAATCTCAATAATGTATTCCCAAGATAACAATGACTCGTGAATTTCTGAAAGGTCACCAAGGGTATTGAATTTATTCTGAACGTCCTTGTTGGTAAGAATTGAGTTTTGCTGTTAACCTTGGTCCATTGATGCATCATGGAGTCACCCTCATAAATCCAATTGAGGTCTAAAGTATTATTATTTAAGGTTAGATAGTAATAGCATTTATAGTTTTCATCATTATCCCTTAATGAAATTGGTTTTTTGATTATTATTTGTGTGTGCTTTATATTTATCAGTCTGTTTTTCTTTACTCTTAAGATACTGGTTCCGGAACTCTGTGCTATACATCCAATCCCAGCATCACTGTGGAGAAAAGCAGTTTGTCTCCCCAGCATACTTTATCGCCTTCACTGCCTTTTGACTGCAGAGGAGCTAAGAGCTCAGACAGCCAGCGATGCTGGAGTAGGAGTCAGATCCCTTCCTGCAGATTTTAGGTATGCCTGTGTTGCTGTCCAGAAATTTAACTTGCAACAAAATAGAGTTAAGTTAAAACTGTATTTTTCTTATAGTTACTAAAGGATGGAAAAGAAAGTGTGGACACTTAAAATATGAAAATTAACTATATTCTTTGTCCCTTAAATAGCAGACTAGGTCACTGAGCCTTTTGTTCTTGTCAAGTTAGAGAGAGGCAAGCTCCTGAGACAGAGCAATCATTTCTTCTTTAGTGGTAATGTTGAAATGAGGGTGAAAGCGGTGTAAGTCAAAAATGAGTTGCATATTAGAGAGCAGCAGCCTCCATTTGTTCTTTATCGTTTTTCCCTGTTAGTGAAGTTCTGTCTACCAGAACTTAATCACTCAAATTAATTTTGGTCATATAGATGGTTCTTAGAGGGATTGAAAGAACTTAAACATGAAATCACATTATAATACTTGAGTACTTGGTTCAGTATGAAACACTAGTTTAAACAACATAGTCCTTATTAACTCATTCTGTTCTGTGGCCTGTCCTGAGTAGGATATATTGACCACGTTTCCAAGTGCAGAAGTTGAGGCTCAGACAGGGTTGGTAAGTTGCTTGAAGCTGCTCACTTGGTTCAGCAGAAAGTCTGTGGCTCCAGGTCCTGCAGGAACCTCCATCTTAGAGTCTCTCAATCCCCCCTGCTGTGGGTGTATAAGCAGAGGTCAAAGAGCAAACTGGTCTGCATTATGGTTGTGTATGTGCAGAATCCCTAGTTATGTTCATTTAAGCTTGGAAATATATTTTTCTTCTTAAGTAGGAGAACTTTTAGAGTTACTTGCTTTGTTTGTTTTTAACCCAAAATGCTGGTGTTCTGAACTTACCCTTCTGAAGAATTGATAGAAACTTATAAAACTATCTTTACAGATACCCTAACTTAGACTTCGGGTGGAAAAAATCTATTGATAGCAAGTCCTTCATCTCAACTTGTAACTCCTCGTTGGCTGAAAATGATAATTACTGTAAGCACAGCACAATTATAGTCCCTGAAAATGCTGCACATCAAGGTGCTACTAGAACCTCCTTAGAAAACTATGACCAAATGTCTGTGAACTGCAGGTTAGCCGCCGAGTCACCTGGGAAGTTCCAAATTGAAGTTTCAACAGATCTGACAGCAATTAATGGTCTTTCTTACAACAAAAATCTTGCCAATGGCAGTTATGATTTAGTTAACAGAGACTTTTGCCAAGGAAATCAGCTGAATTACTTCAAGCAGGAAATACCTGTACAACCAACTACCTCATATCCCATTCAGAATTTATACAATTATGAGAACCAGCCCAAGCCCAGCAATGAATGTACTCTACTGAGTAATAAATACCTTGATGGAAACGCTAACACATCTACCTCAGATGGAAGCCCCGCGGTGTCCACAATGCCTGCCATGATGAATGCTGTTAAAGCACTCAAGGACAGGATGGATTCTGAGCAGAGCCCTTCTGTTGGGTACTCCTCAAGGACTCTTGGCCCCAATCCTGGACTGATTCTTCAGGCTTTGACACTGTCAAATGCTAGCGATGGGTTTAACCTGGAGCGGCTTGAGATGCTTGGCGACTCCTTTTTAAAGCATGCTATCACCACATATCTCTTTTGCACTTACCCTGATGCTCACGAGGGCCGCCTTTCATATATGAGAAGCAAAAAGGTAAGGCATGATTCTTATTCTGAGCTGTTGCTTCTTCAGTGTGCCTGAAAATGGGCCAAGTTACCCGTGGAGATTTGTCTAAAAGTCAGTGCAGCTGCTGCTTGTTCTAGTCTATTAGAGCCAGCCAGGCCCTCGGGGCATTTCCCAGTAGGTGGCATAATGGCTGTGTACCAGTGGTCCAGTCATGCTGTGGGGTTGGCTGATAACCTTCTTAACTAATAGAAGTTCAGTTTAAATAAACCTCTGTGCAAATAGATGGAACTCTTAGATCCTGAGGGAGTAGAAATTGGCAGGGTTACTGTTCAGGGGCCTGTGCTTCGGCATCCACTGAAGACTTTAGTTAGGAGAGTGCTTGGTAAGCAGGTATGTGTATGGGAGTAAGAGGCAGTCATTCCAGGAGTTGCACTTCTTCCACATTTCAGGGAGGCAAGCAAGGGAAGAGCATCGGGCTTTATCCACTGTAGACAGTGGCGCTCCCACAGTTCTGAGCAGTTGTTCCATACTCCCGAGGAAGAGGAAGTTCTTTTTCTTTTCTTACACGTACATTTGTGCATGCTTATGTGTGTGCGTAAGTATGCTCACCTGCAGGTCTATCTCATGGGTCTTCTATCAGTGAGCACCTTATTTTTTGAGGCAGGGTCTTTCACAGATCTTGGAGCTCACTGATTCAGCTAAACTAGCCAGCAAGCTCTTGGGATCTGCCCATCTGATCTGCCCCACCCCCAGCATTGGGTATAGATAGCACCACTGGGCCTGGCTTGTATGCTGGTGCCAAGGATCTAAACTCAGGTGTTCATGCTGGCAGAGCAAGCACTTATTTTCAGCCTTAGTTCATAAGCTTAGTGTGGAAGAACAGTAATTAAGGTAAAATATTTAAATGGTCATAAAATATAAAGCAGAACTCTGACAGTTTACAAAGCTACCGATCACCTAACATTAAGTAGGATGGAATGTCACTTGTGAGTCACAGAAGGTGCTTGTGGGAAACCTTATAGTGCAAAACAAAGCTGCATCTGCAGAGTGTGGTAGCACTTAGTAGGGAAAGAAAGGCAGTGACAGGGGGGACTGGGAAACTAGCTGAGGGAGCATGTGAGAAGAGACCCAAAGGAGCTTGTGCATGGTGGTCATGCTGTGGATACTTGAGAGGAAGTGTGAGCAAGGAGATGGTAAGTTAAAGAGACTAATGTGGCACAGGATGTAGTATGGGCTGAAGAGCACAGCCAAGCCAAAGCAGAGCAAAAATGGCTGAAAGGAAGGGACTGAAGTGAGTGGTAATTCAGAAACAATCATTTAGTTCAACCAACTGCTTATTCTCCCAGACTCTACTCTAGCTCCTTTATATAGAATGTATATGTAAGGATAGAGAGAGATGCTAATTCTCTAATCTAAATTTTCCTAGAGCCTAGAGAGGTGCATGTTTTTATTTGATAGGCAAGGACAATGAGGCAGGAGAGGGTAACTTGCCTGAAAACACATTGCGGTAGGGAGCAGAGCAGGGATCAAGAGCTAAGGGCCTCCTTGCCTGTCATGGTCTTGGTAGCTTGCTTCAAGCACCAGACATGTGAACATCTTACAAACAGCACTTCGTTTCCTCTGCAGTCCTCTTGCAGTTTGATGTGCTACCATTTTGCAGATGAAGAAATTGGTGCCCAGATAGTGGTATTAGCTTGTGTGAGGTTATTCACTACTCCCAGATATTTAGGAGTATATCTGAGACTAGAGGTCACATACCTGCTGGCTGCCTTCCCAGTGAGCTTAAGGTAGGCCACCAAAGCAATGCCCTGACAACTGTGACAGCTTGCAAGTAATGGGTAGTGGCAGTAGCGGTGTTGTGATGCCGACAGAGGGAGGCATCAGGCAGGGATTGGGCATTTAGACCTTATGGCATAGGGACTGGAAGAATGCACAGAAACTAGAATTCAGTCCTGAAGCTCGCAGGGCTGCTTACAGGAAGAAGATCACAGTCATGAAGGCATTTGAAGTAAGACTACTAGACATTATTAAGCAAGAAAGCTATTACTTTAACATTTCAAAACTGTATCCATTCGTCTGCTCAGAGCCCTTTGACTGGATTTCTTGCCTGGTGTTAAGGTGTGTTCAGGATGCTCTTCCAGACAGACCCCGACCAGGCTCTTGCTTGCCATTCTTGACACAAGCCTCATGTTCACTGCACAGCCTGTGTCCTTGCTCAGGCTGGCCCTCACTGTGATCTTCCTCATTGCCACCTGCTGCTTCTCTCTGTCTTGAATTTTGCCTCACCTCAGGTCCTTAGTTGTATCTTTTCCATTCCACTGAGCATTTCTTCTGACTTGCAATGTTTTCGCTCTCGGGGCCCCTTATTGCCCTCTTCCTCTTGGGAAGCTCTTGTCTAGCATGGAAAAGGAAACCAGCATTTATGTACATTGGCTCCATTATAGATAGCTGGTAAGTGCTTTGGCATGTGGTGGTCCCAGGCAGAGCTGTCTACCAGTCCGTACACCTTGCAAGGACTGCTTCTCTGTCCCTTTGCCTGCTTTCTACCAGACTTCTAGCCAGTGCTGATTGTATAGTACTTGAGTTATATGAAAAGGGCTCCTGGAGTATTCCAATACATCTTTAGAAACTGGAAATGAGATTGATGGTATTAGACTCTAGTCTCCAAGTGAAAACTAGACAGAAATGTTGTGTTTTAAGTAAGTTAGGGATACGGTAGAGCCATTAGGAAAAGCAAGGACTGGAGGAAGGATAATAAAGCTGCCTCCATGACATGCTGTACAACAAATGTTCTTTAGCGCCTTTACTCCAGTGTCTTGACATGCTACCCACAACAAAAGATCAGTGTTTTAGAATGTTAGGACTGGAGTTGTATTGGTGCTTAGATTCCAGAGATATAAAATTAGAACATGATATCCTCCCCTTACTGAATAAGAATATCATGACATCTTGAGTTACAGCATCTTGACATATTCTATTCCCAGCTCCACTTACCATCTTGCATTTCATATTATTAATCTGTGCTTTTAAACTTAGAAATTGAACTCTTTTTTTTTTTTTGACTCATTTATAAGGAAAGGAATTTGTATACATTAGGTTTTTGTGACTCCATTTTGTATTAAATATTTATTTGATGACACCAAAGGCTATCCAATACTTGGAAATTTTGAGTTGTTGCTATAAATAGGTAGTAAAACTGTGTCGTCCTTATGTTTTGTGATCATTTGTGCAATACAAAGAACATTGGCATAAAATGTAATGGCATGTGTGTTTTCCAGCCATGGCCATTTATGGGTAAGTGTTTGTGACCTTTTTTTTTGCCGAAGGTCAGCAACTGTAACCTGTATCGCCTTGGCAAGAAGAAGGGGCTGCCCAGCCGTATGGTAGTGTCGATATTTGATCCTCCTGTGAATTGGCTTCCTCCTGGTTATGTGGTAAATCAAGATAAAAGTAACGCAGATAAATGGGAAAAGGATGAAATGGTAAGTGCTCAGTAAGGAGCTTTTTTGTTTTTGTTGTTTTCTGCTGTGTGTTTACAGTGTGGTAGATATTTCATGTGTTGGTAGGCTGTCTGTGACTTTAGAAATAGTGTTGATTTTAGTGGAGTGTAATTTCTGTTACCTTCTTTTCCAAAGGCATGAAATTTTGTTATGTTTCCACTTAACAATAAAATCAGAACCCTCTCAGATCCCCTTCACTCTCATGTTACAGTGCCTCCTTAGCTATTTGTTGAAGTGACCTGTGATCTCCAGGCTGTGTCTGGAAGAATTCACTTTGGCACAGACTAGCTTGCACAGTGCAGGGCTAGCTTGGGACTGTTTCCTCTTCCAAACTGGACAACAGATCACCGTATGGGAAGGTTTTAGTGGACTGTAAATAATAGAAGTCTTGCCAGAGACTTAATGCTCTTTTCTTTAGCAGCCACAGCTTCCTTTTCTTGTCCCAAAGGCCACCAGGGGGCAGCTGGGAGGACTGTGTGCCCTGGGCGTGTGGCTGGGAGAGAGCTGTCTTAGACTGCTTTCTCGTTACTCTGCTGGCCAGCTTTACTTGGTATTGATGATAACTGGGCCCCTGTTACTTCATTTTCACTTGAGGCTATGATGATCACACCATTTCTTGTAGAGGTTTCTAAATAACAGCCTCTTCACACCTTGTTTCTGACCTGTCTATCCCAATAAGTCCTGAGCAGCTGTAGTGGCATGGTCTGGGAGGCTGTTCTGATACAGGCCTGTGTGCTGAGTGTATTTGTGCTCAAGTAGGGTTTGACTAATCACAGGAATGCAGCTTAGCTGGAAAAGCATTAAGAGAATATTTTAATTCAAGTTAGGTCTGAGGATAACATTTGTTACTAATTTAGAATAAACACACACATATACACACACACCTTAGTAGAAAAATATATTGATTTTGAACCTTAGAAAAAGTACTTCATTTCTGAAAGAAGTCACCAGGCCTCCTTTTCTGTCCATGTATTTGATCCTTCAGGTAATAGGGACACATCAGGGCTTTCCTGAGTTTCATGCTACAACACAGACCTCTGGGGCCTCACCTTTTTTGTGGACTCAGCACTTTGGTTCTTAGCATACGCTAACATCTTGCTCAGGCTGACATACTGGGAAGTCACAGGATGTTTTTGGCTTGTGTCCTTCTGATTCCTTCTGCCCTGGGTCACACCTCCGTCTCTGAATCCCTCTTTGAAGAGAGAGTGAGGGCAGCTCAGGTAGACTGTACTGTCAGAGATAGATACCCTTCAGAGGCTTTTTGTGCTTTGGAGAGCATTTTTGAAGTATAACCCCTCCTTGTGAGGATGAAGAGTGTACAGTGCCAGAGGCACAAAAGACAGCCCACCAGGTTACAGAAACACAATGATTATAGAGAAACTTTGCAATTTAAAAGCTCAGGCTGAATAATTTAAATCTGGCCCATTTTGTCTTAAGATCCGAATAGTAAAGCCGGTGTGGTGGTGCATGCTTTTTCCCATCACTTGTGATGCGGAGGCAGGTGGATCTCTGAGTTTGAGGCCAGCCTGGTCTACATAGTGAGTTCCAGGCCACTCAAGGCTACATAGTAGGATCCTGTCTCAAACAAAACAAACAGAAATAAAAAATAGTCAGAGCCTCTCATGTTATCTTGGAAAAGTAGAAAGGTTCTGACCAAGTTTCCTGAGATTTGCCACTTGCTGCGTTTTTTACCTGCATATGTGTGTATGCATCTAGTGGATGCTGGTACCTGTGGAAGCCAGAAAGAAGGTATTGGACCATCTGAACTGGAGTTACAGATGATTGTAAACTGCCATGTCGGTGCTGGGAATTGAACCCAGGTACACTGGAAGAGTAACCAGTGTTCTTAGTCTCTGAGCCATCCCTTCAGCCCCTTTGAGAGTTTGTTTGCTGGTCTTTATTTTTCAAAAGGATTTTTGGTGTATTTTTTAAAGCAGTGGACTGCATGTGATTACAGGGCTAGACTCACTGTTACTTTATTTTTTTCAGGCAAATACAGAGTTTCTATCTCTTTCGAGTCCGGTTTAAAATGAAATATATGCCTCCTTTAAAAATCCTTGGGCAATAGTTTGAAAGTATTTTGTCAGAATACTCTAGAAAGTTGTCCCAATCAAAGTTGAAGCTTACTGTCCTGTGTTTGCCCCCAAGTAAAGTGGTGGTGGCCCTGCCTGCGTGAGTTTGTGTTTACAGTATAGCAGAAAATGGGCATCTGTTTAGCTTTGCCAAAAGGTTACATCACTGCTGAATCGTAGCCCGTTATTAAGGTTGTCATTTTTTTGACAGAAATGGGATTGTTACGTTTCATGTTAATCTAAATTTTCTTTTATTTTGTCAGTCTGTTGTTATGATCTGTTGGCCTGAGTACCACAGCTCAGAATAGAGGGTGAAAAAATAATTTCACAAATTCATATCATTTTAGTGGTCACATTCATTTTTTTTAAGCAAAGCAGTTTAGATTTATATTGTAGCAAATGTTTTTTGATTTGAAGTGGAAGTAGAGAGAGAAACTATTATAAAACCATCCTGTAGTTTTTAATGGTAAAGGTTTTTTTTTAAAATAATTTTGTGTTTTTATATTATGCTCATAGTTGAAAAGATAATGTTCTTTCTACATCTGGAATTTCATTTTGTTGGTTTCAAAGTCAGGCTACCATATTTTGAAACTCTGTCAACTAAATGGAAGGCCTCTCTGATCAGCACATGAGGGCTCGTCCTTGCAGGGTCAGGCCACTCAGTTGACGTTTTGCATGGTGGACAACAATTTTAACTTTATCCATGTTCAGAATTCTTCACTTACAGATTTATACTGGAAAAAGGTCATTTTGTAACTTAGAAAATGAACATTCAAAGAGCATGTTTGACTTTGTTTATATGATTAAATAACTTATTTTATGTTAATTGAAAACAAATGGCCATGATTTTTTAAAGTTGCCTTTTAGTATTTGTGGTTGTCATTTGAAATTATCCATAACCCTTGCTTTTATTGAGTTTCAAACCCTTTTAAAAACAGCAGCTCTGTCTCTCCTCCCTTCCTGTTCCCCGTTTCAGACAAAAGACCGCTTGCTGGCTAACGGTAAACTAGGTGAGCACTGTGAGGAAGAGGAGGAGGAGGAGGAAGAGGAGGAGGAGCTGCCGTGGAGGACTCCCAAGGAGGAGGCTGAGGATGAAGACGACTTCCTGGAGTATGATCAGGAGCACATCCAGTTTATAGACAGCATGTTAATGGGGTCAGGAGCCTTTGTGAAGAAAATTTCTCTTTCTCCTTTTTCCACCTCTGATTCTGCTTATGAATGGAAAATGCCCAAAAAGTCCTCCTTAGGCAGTATGCCGTTTTCCTCAGACCTTGAGGATTTTGACTACAGCTCTTGGGATGCAATGTGCTATCTGGATCCTAGCAAAGCCGTGGAAGAGGATGACTTTGTGGTAGGTTTCTGGAATCCGTCAGAAGAAAACTGTGGCGCTGACACAGGGAAGCAGTCCATTTCTTACGACTTGCACACGGAGCAGTGCATTGCCGACAAAAGCATAGCGGACTGTGTGGAGGCCCTGCTGGGCTGCTACTTAACCAGCTGCGGGGAGAGGGCTGCTCAGCTTTTCCTCTGCTCGCTGGGCCTGAAGGTGCTCCCTGTCATCAAAAGGACCAGCCGGGACAAGGCCCTGGACCCTGCTCGGGAGAACTCGGGCAGCCAACAAAAGAGCCTTTTAGGGAGCTATGCTGCCGCTGCAACTGGCCCACGCTCCTCTGCAGGGAAAGACTTGGAGTACGGCTGCCTAAAGATCCCACCAAGGTGTATGTTTGACCATCCAGATGCAGAGAAAACCCTGAACCACCTGATATCTGGGTTTGAAAATTTTGAGAAGAAAATCAACTACAGATTCAAGAATAAGGCTTACCTTCTGCAGGCTTTTACACACGCCTCCTACCACTACAACACTATCACTGGTAAGGAGCCCGATGAGGAGACTTTGTGTAGTGCATTGCTCTGGCCGTGCACAAATAAATCCATGCATGCAGTCTTAGCATCAGTGTGCATGGCAGGGGGAGGAGGTCACAGAAACAGAACTCTTTATGTTCCCTGTCACTGAGGAGTAGGAATGCTGGGGGACTGTGACAGTTGGGTGTGGCTTTTATATCTTCTCACACATGGTGTCTCCCATGCTGCATGATTAGAAACCGAAGGCCAGGGGTTTTGCTCTTTCCCATCTTTTCCTACCTAAATACCTTTCTTGGGCTTAGTCATTGCTGCTTTAGCTTCTTGATTTTCTCATATAGTCAGGATGTATTTCCACGTCTTTTTGTTGTTCCTAGACAAAAGGCACCTCTCTTCTGGTCTGTTGAAATCTAAAGAGGAGAAGATTAAACAGAACTATCCTGTAGGAAGGGCTTGTTACTTCCTATTGTGCTGTGGCTATCTCTTTCTTTCTTTAGTAGTCTTCTAATAACTAAGACAGTAAGTCCCCAGAGTCAGTTAGCTCCAGCTTGTGGACCCACATAAAATTATTTTGCTTTTTATGTAAGAATATCAAGCATATCAAAGGAAAATAAAAGGCTTATAGTTTGGATAGTAAAAGCTGTGTAGGTTAAGGCCATTTACAAAATATAAACCTGAAAGTGATGTTCTGAACTAAAGCCTGCTTTTCGGCGTGGAGTGGAAATCGCACAGGTTCCCTACATTGCTAGAAATTGTGAGGCCTGGATTCCAGCACAGCTTGGCTCTTTTGGCCCCCTTCACCAAATGGGTACTCTAGAACAGGTCACTCTGTCCCAGCCTCACTTTTCTGAGCTCAGTGGTTTCTTTTAATGGCTCTGAAGAAATCAGGGCACTAGTCAGGACTGGTAGCTCTTTTCATTCTGACAAGCACCCCTTTGTGTCTGGGGATTTCACTCTAGCACAACTCTTCTTCCTTAGTCCCTTGGTTTATGTCAGGTTCAGTGTGTGTAGTTAGAGTTGAAGAGTACTGTTTGCCCTGCTGTTATCTCATGTGCCGTGTAACCGTAGTGTTAAGGAATTACATCACCTAGTACACATTGTAGAGTGTGAGGACACGCTGCCTTGATGGTAATGCACAGAAGGTGTGTGTGCCAGCTGTGGCTTTACTGAGATGCCACCATGTGATAGAGACTCAGGAGTGATGCCCAGTGCCTGTCTGGCTAATAGAGTGCCCAGGGAAAGTGGTGCTGTGACTTTGATTGTGTCTGGAAAGTGGCTTTATCCCCTCTAAAACAAGCATATTATTTGGGCACTTGAAGATTATATGACCCAATTTATATATAAGAAATAAGCTTTCAGTTGCCATTAAAACTTAACTTCCAGGCGCATTAGCAAGTATGTGTCCAATAGTTTCATTGAGGAAGGTAAATGAAAATGTTTCTCGGTAGAAGTCTCGAAAGGAGCCTGGGACTGCAACTTTTCCATCTGCTCCCACGCAGACAGAGTATGCAGAAAGTGCATGTGCTCATGCAGGCTCACCGTTGCACTTTGGATCTCTGCGCAGATTGTTACCAGCGCTTAGAATTCCTGGGAGATGCGATTTTGGACTACCTCATAACCAAGCACCTTTATGAAGACCCACGGCAGCATTCCCCAGGGGTCCTGACTGACCTGCGCTCTGCCCTGGTCAACAACACCATCTTTGCATCATTGGCTGTGAAGTATGACTACCACAAGTACTTTAAAGCCGTCTCTCCCGAGCTCTTCCATGTCATTGACGACTTTGTGCAGTTTCAGCTTGAGAAGAACGAGATGCAAGGGATGGACTCTGAGGTTAGTGCTGTTTAAACTGTGAACTCAGTGCTGAGGGAAGCAGCCAACTGTGAGTTTGGGCAGTCTGAGCTCTGACTCATGGCTGTCCAGAGGGATAGTTACAGGCCAGGGCCAGGGTGCCCACGTGCTACGTGATCTCCAAGCAGAACTGAGAATGACTTGCCTCACTCAGGTAGGCCTTTGGAATTGGCTGCCCACTCCATGGACCGAGTGGTCATTCAGGCGAGGAGCCTGGGTTTTCACTTACTTCAGTGAGGCTCCTGCAGCAGGCATAGAAAGTTGTAGAAGGGCGCCTCCTCTCATGCCCCAGAGTGGCCTTCGCTTCTCTGACATCACAGGATGATCTGTCTGTTCCTGTCTTTTCTAAATGGGTCAGAAATGTGTGGTAACATCGCAGGTAAGCCTCACAAATGTACACTTGCATTGTTTGAAATGGGAACTCCTGTTTGTAAGCTTTGGACAATGTGAGGCATCTGCTGCTCTTCAGTGCTGCCTGGCTCAAATATGTGCATGCTGCACTGCTCTGCTCCGTAGGCAAGCAGGGATACTGCTCAGTTGCCCTGTCCCCTCTGCACCCAGAGGCCAAGGAGCTTCCATCCTAGTCGAGGGCTTTACTCTCAGCTCGCTGTTCTGACTTTCATTTTGACTGCCTCATTTGCAATTGCCCTAAACCGTTGAAGGGTAGTGAGTTTCTGAGCTTTCTGTGGGAACGGAGAGAGTCTGGGGTTGAAGCTCTAGCAACCACGACAGGGTTAATGCTCCCCACTGGGGAGCTCAGGCAGCAGCGAGCACATTTCTAACTCCTAGTTGAATTCTTAAGCTCTAAGTTTGTGGACTGTACTAAAATTCAAGTTCTCTTTTGATGCCAGTGAGGCATATTGGCTCTGTTAGTTTTTCTTCATTCCTTTACTGCCCTTTGTCTGTATCAACATGTATAGAAGCAGCACCGCTTGCTGCACATATCACCATCTGGCTTTTCTCACTGAGCTATTTGTTCTTAAGGAAGTCTCTAGCTTTCTGGACCTTAGCTTCCTTAGCTGTAAAGAGAAAGAATTAAACCTGTCAGGCTTGAGATTTGTCTTTCTATCCCAGAGCCATGGGATATGAGTAATGAGCATCTTATAAAAGCCAGTATTTGAATATATTGAATAATTTGTGTACAAAGTAAAACTTTCCCTTTTTCTTCTCTTCCACAATAATTTGTGCTTTGTTGCTGTTCTTAGAAGATACAAGTAAACAACAACAAACAAAATTGAAGTTGTCTGTTTATGTGGTCCTCATATAGTCAGCATTAGCATTTGGTGATAAATGTTGCTAATGTGTCCAGACTCAATGTCCATAGAGATGCTGGTGTGCTGCACGCTGGCTGCATCAGATCTTTCACTTGACGTGCTGTGCAGCTCTGAGGACCAGCTGCCATCGTGACTTGTGCTGATCAAACACTTAACTTGAGATGGGTCATTTCTTTAAATGACCCTTCTAAAGGGATAGTTAAGGAGGTTTTAGTTAAGACAGTTAGTGAATATGAGTATGATACATAGGCTTATAGATGCACTTAGTTATTGCTAGAAGTAGGATTGCAGCATTGAAGAGTTGTGGCCTCTACATAGGGAAGGTTTTATATCTCTGATTCAAGTAGGCGCTGTATCAGCTCTGCTGTCATAGTGTATCACGTTTTAGTGACAGGGAGCCTGGAGAGAAAGGGCTTCAGAAAGGATGTCTTTTCTTTGCCCCCAGAGTGGCAGTCTCCACCCTCACCCCTGCACCGCTGCTCTTACTGGATGCTGAGAGAAGGATGCTCTCATAAGGGCGGTTCTTTGGTGACAGGTGGTTTGAAAACATTTAACTTCTAGTTCTGTGTTAAACCTAAATTCTGTTTTAATTTAGAAGTATTTTCTCCTTTGCTGGGCATCAGTTACTTGTCTCTTTTCTTTTTTGTTTTTGATGAGGTGGTTTGGGGATACCCACTGCCATGAAGCAGGCATGCCATGGGTCCTAGATACTCTTGTTCAATGTCAAAAGTCAACCGAGAAAAAACAGTCTATGGACAGCCTTTGAAAGTGCCTTTTTTCTGACAAGTCACTTCTCTTCAATAGCTTAGGAGATCCGAGGAGGATGAAGAGAAAGAAGAGGATATCGAAGTCCCCAAGGCCATGGGGGACATCTTTGAGTCTCTGGCTGGTGCCATTTATATGGACAGTGGGATGTCTCTGGAGGTGGTCTGGCAGGTGTACTACCCGATGATGCGGCCACTAATAGGTACAGTGCTGGCTCATTCCCCTGGGCATAGTCTGTAAGAACACTATTTAAACTGCTTCCAGGGCTTTGGTCACATAGAATCTTTCATTTTGATTATAGAAAAGTTTTCTGCAAATGTGCCGCGTTCTCCAGTGAGAGAATTGCTTGAGATGGAACCAGAAACCGCCAAGTTTAGGTAAGTACGGAATGTGCCTGAAAAACTACTATAACTAAAAACAAGAGTTCTCAAGAAACCATAACTACTGACTCCCAGAGCATCTGCACGGACGTGCTATGACCTAGTTTTTATTTTTGGTCTGATTGACTGCTCTTTCCCTTTTTGTTTTTATAAAGCAAAGCTGAATGAAGGAGGAAAGAGCCGCCTGTGTTGACAGTGTGCGATAAGCTTGGTGCACGGTCCGCTCATAAGAGGGACGCTCGGCCCAGGAGGGCTAGAGGTGCTGACTGACAATAATAACAAATACCTCTGACTTCTAATTCAAACTGTCTGGTTTTTGCAGCCCAGCGGAGAGAACTTACGATGGGAAGGTCAGAGTCACCGTGGAAGTGGTGGGGAAGGGGAAATTTAAAGGTGTCGGCCGGAGCTACAGGATCGCAAAGTCTGCTGCAGCAAGAAGAGCCCTCCGCAGCCTCAAAGCTAACCAGCCTCAGGTTCCTAACAGCTGAAGCCTCCAGATGCGCAGGCAGCAAGATGGTGAACCAGGATCGCAGAGACTCATCAGAGGATGATTCAGAGTTGACACAGAGCAGAATAATTGAAGGCAGAAGTTAAAGTTTGATAACGAGATAGATAACAGAATAAAA
The DNA here is from genome assembly GCF_949786415.1 of Peromyscus eremicus. Lineage (NCBI taxonomy): Eukaryota > Metazoa > Chordata > Mammalia > Rodentia > Cricetidae > Peromyscus > Peromyscus eremicus. The sequence continues at coordinate 52,255,384 of NC_081430.1, read as the reverse complement.
CTTTTAATATGTGTATAAACTTTTTGGAACTAATTGTAGTTTTAGTTTTTTGCGCAAACACAATCTTGTCTTCTTTCCCACTTCTGCTCTGTTTAAATCACAAGAGTGCTTTAATGCCGGCATTTAGCAAGTTTTTGAAGTCATTCTGACGGGTTCTTTTGTTGTTGTTTTGGATTTTGCATTAATTTCTGTCGACTTTGCTTGCTGTTAAGAGGCCATGGAGCTTAACCCTCTAGCAGTCCTAGACCTGGGTAGCGTCCTGGCCGTGCGTCCCCCCACCTAGTGCCTGTCCTGCAGCAGTTGTCGAGCCCAGCACAACCGTGTGAACAGTTTGGGACACACGCGTGCTGTCGGGCAGAGCAGACTCCCGGGAGCTGTTGCACTATAGTAAGGGCCAGTTTGGAGTCAGTGTTGGCTGTTGATGAGTCAAGGCCAGGTTTTCTGATGCCCCATAGTGCTGCATAGAGAGGGTTCTTGCCTTAAAGTAGACACTTGATGGTTTTCTTCCTTTTTGGTCTTTTGGGAACAGATTCTTTTGCTTTTTCCTTTGTCTTATTATACATTAGATGAGACAGAGTGACGCAGCTCACTCGAGGACTTGCAGCAGAACTGTTGCAGGTAGGATTTCCGTCACACGTGTACAGACACTGAAGACAGTCTGAAAGCCAGAGTGAGTAGTCCGGGTTTTTAAAACACCACCATAGGCAGGATATGTGACTAGGTGCCCAGTTTTCCTCAGACCTTCCTGCCAGGTCGTCCAGTGGTGGAAATGCGTACCTAGTCGGCTGTTGCTCTAACAAAAGGACCCTGAGATGCAGTGTGCCCAGAGGTGCTGCAGGTTTGTAGTGGAGCTGAGGTTCCTTTAGAGGAGCAGAGTAGGACGTCTCCTCCTGCTCCTGTCCACGTCCTGACCGCCCACCGTGTTGCCTGCATTCCCAAAGCTGTGCCATTTATGCTTGGGTTGCAAGTCACTCGCTTAGATAAACTGGGTCATTAGTTCCATCTCAGAATCAAAGGAACAAAAGCTTTTTAGGCATTGCTGAAGCTTCTTGATTAGGCTGTAGGCACTCTTCACTCACACACCTCAGTTTCCCTCCTTTGCGTGCGTTTTCCCAGTTGGTGCTATGTTTATGTATCATGCTTGAAGTTTAATTTTTTGCACTGTGACTATAATACCTCTTAATTTACATTTTAAATGCTATATGGGTTGGTCATACCCTCCCACCGACATACAGTGGAGGTTTGCTGCAATTCGCCCTATTATGCTTGAAGTCTCAGCAAGCTGAGCCAGGGTGGCTCTGACTTCCCACACATCCTTCTGAGGCTGATGCTTCATGTAATGCTGCACTTAGGGTTAAATTACATTTGTGTTGCTGTGCACCGTCCACCCGAAAGAGACACCCGTGTGTGTGTGTGTGTGTGTGTGTGTGTGTGTGTGTGTGTGTGTACACAGAAGTTGTTGGCCCCACTTTCTAAGGAACCTCAAGTGAAGGGGATAGTGAATTTCTCCAGGATCATTTGTTGGCACTGATTTTAAATTGAGGTCTAAATTATTAAGTGAGTTTTTGAGGAAATTAATTTGGGTGACTTGTTTTAAATATTTAATTCTGATTTGAGATTGTAGTTGTCTGTCTGATTTAAAACATCCCCTTTCCCCCATGCACACACACAAACCTTAATGCAAGACATCATAGCAAGTTCAAACCAGGTGATCCTTTGAATGTTGTAGCTGGAACTTGTACAGTCAGACAGTCGGGGTGGGATTTGGGGGAGGTGGAGTTTGTTGTCTTATCACAGTGTCCCGGTGATTTCTAAACTACCTGATTCTCTGCATTGTGACTCATGCATTTACCCGTGTTGTGAGATGCTCTTTCATCCTGGCACCAAAATTAGATTGTTTCACAGTTTCGATTCCTGGTGGGAGAAAAATGCCTCAATATATTTTGTAACCATAAGGAGAGTATTTTTTGTTAATATTAAAACGTTCAGAGTTGGATATGATTAGATCATCCATTCTCAGGGCTCAGATATCCTGCCATTATTCAGAATGTTTTATCAACAGCAAACTTGGGCTGTTTTCACTTTTTTTCTTGTTGGATGAAAGTACCTGATAATTTGACTCACAGTTTGAAGCATTCTGTGATTCACCCAGAGACCAAGTTGAAAGAACAAAAAGTATGAGTTAGACAAATGGTCAGGAATGCTCCTGTGTGCTGGAGTTCCCCCAGTGTCACCTCGCTTGGTGACTGTGTGGGCCGCCTCTGCCAGTGCAGCAGAGTGGGGAAAAGATGGTCAGCGCCTGTAAAGACTGGCGAGGTCCACTGGAGGAAGCGGCTGCATGGGTCCTCCTGCAGCTGCATGGGAGCTCGCCGGCGTGATGCAGCATGTCCTCTGTGGCCCACTTTGCAGTCCCAGCCATGCTGTCTGCGTGCTCTGTCCTCTGTTCTGTCCATGCTGCACCTGCAAGGGCAGGGCTTGGTATGCTCTAATGCTCTAGCTGGTTTAATCCAGAGGAGGAGACACCGGTTGGGCCTCGTTGCAGTTCTGATTTCCAAGTTTGATAAGATACTGTGATGCCTGCAGCGTGTCACACACTTGCACAACTTAAGTATTATTTTGTCTGTGCATTTTTTTCTATTTGTAAAGTGAAAGCATGGCAGAAATTTGTTGACTGTACACTTAATTATGCTTTTAAAGTGTTTTGGTTACATTTTCTTGTTTTCATTTGTATTATGTGAAATGATTAAATTTAGAATGGCCGCTAACTAACACTCCTATAATTATCCTTTAAAATACAGATGTTTTTATTTTCTTGACAAGTAGCCCGCCCTTAGAAAGATGCAGACGTGTTGTGTAATTTAGCAGGGACTTAGGCTGCCTTGTTCTGCTGTTTCAGTTCCTGTGTGTAGTCACTCTCACCAGCAGCCACTGGGCAGGGCTGCCGAGAACAGTCAAAAACCCACAACCACCGCTTTGCTTGTGGGGGCCTGTTGATTTA